>NC_133411.1:178547954-178859772 GCF_049350105.2 Macaca mulatta
TTCCCCCAATCACTTCCTTCAGTGATATTTGGTTGACATCTTTCCTGAGATTTGGTGACATCAGAAGACTTTAATCTCATATCCATGTGCTGCTCACCCACTTCTTCCCTTTCCCCAGTTCAGATAAGACCTGGGGAAGGAATGAGTTTGGGATCTTTTCTTTCCTATTCCTTGTCTTCTCTACTGAAATAAGCCTTATGATTGGCCAGCCCACCGTACAAATGGTCATGTAGCCGGGGAATGAAATGCCAGATGCCCCTGACATCATGATATTTATGGCTACCAAAAAGAATGTTACTGTTGGGAACCTAGACAGTATTTTTAAAAATCTAATAAAATTGAGACTTGGGAGGAGAATGGAAGAGAATAGCTAACTCAATGACAGCACTTTGACAACAAAGTCAATGAATATTAATTGGAAATAAAACATGGAATTAAAAAAAAACACTTCTATCTTTGAATGCTTTTCATAACAATTTTCATTTTAGAGAAGTTTTTAAGAAATCTTTTTAGTGATAAAAGTAACATTGAATTGAAGTTCAAATGCCCCTCAATTTCACTTGGTTTCTTTTTCTTCTGTTAAATACAAATAAGATTAAATAAAATTTTTATTTACGTAGTATCTTCACTATATGCTCATTTTTATGAGAGTGTTTTAAAAATCATATTTTATCTTTTTATCTGTCATTCTATGTACATAAAAATAAATGAAGAGTTGCCTGGAATGATATTAATAGTGTTTTTCTGTGTAATGGGATTCAGGATAATTCTTTACGTTTTTATGCTTGTACTTTTCTGTTTAGTTTAAATTCTTTATAATAGCATATATTAGTTTTAAACAAACAAAACAAAATACAGTCTTTAAGCTGGGCATGGTGGTGTGCACCTATAATTCTAGCTACTTGGGAGGCTGAAGCAGGAGGATCTCTTGAGCCTAGGAGTTCAAGACTAACAAGACTCAATCTCTGAAAAATGAAGCAAAAAAAGCATGAAGAGTAAAATAACAGTCACTTACATCCCAACCACCCATAATTAATCATTGCCAACACCTGAGGATATTTGCTTCCAATCTACAAGACTGCATTATTATTATTATTATTATTATTATTATTATTATTATTGAGATGGGGGTTTCACTTTGTTGCCCAGTCTGGTCTCCAACTCCAGGGCCCAAGCAGTCCTCCTGCCTCAGCCTTCCAAGTACCTAGGATTACAGATGCGTGCCACCCTGTCGGGCTTTCAATAGTTTTAAAATCTTCCCCGCCACCTCCAGTAAAGAAATGAAAAGAGCACTGGCTTTTGAATCAGAAAGTTATTCCCTGCTTCTGCTACTCACTAGTGGAGTCATCTTGGGTATGTAAGCTTTAGGTTTCTCATCTGTCAAGTGGGTTGTTTTCACCTTGCTCCTAGGCTTGTTATGAGGATAAAATGAGAAAAAGTAAAGAAACTGTCTAGCACCAGCCTGGCTCATAGAAGGTTCTCTGTGTTTGTTAATTCCATCCTCTCCCCCATTATGTAGCGCTTTACCGAAACTCGCAGATGTATGTTTTTACAACATGGCCCAGAAGCTGAATCTTTGCCTGGAATGGGTGAGGCTAGCCCTTCCTTGCCTATGTACTAAATTTACTCAGCTGGATGAAGAGGGAAAACAGGACCCTAACCTGGACTGTTTAAACATGGGTGAATTTCACTTTTTATTATAAAGATAATGTATTGTTATGATAAAAGCTCCCATAGTTCAAGATGGTACTCATGCTACGCCATGCTAAGCCTTAGACATGAAATGCTGACTTCATTATCCATATTATATTTCTCATGCTGCCTCTTTTACCCAGAGGCGGCATAAACATTCTGTGTTTTAGATGTGGAAAACACATGTAAGTGTACTGAGCATAGGAATTCCTCATAGAAGGGACAAACATGAAAAAAGCAGTGCTAGTTTATTTCCCCCCAGTCACTTCCTCCAGTCATACTTGATTGACATCTTTCCTGATATTTGATGACATCGGAAGACTTCAATCTTATATATCCATTGTGCAGCTCACTTACTTCTTCTGTTTCCCTGGTTTGAACAAGACCTGGGGAAGGAGGGAGTTTGGGTTGCCTTCTTTCCAATTCTTTCATCTCTACTGAGATAAGCCCTCTGTGATCAGCCAGTCCACTGTAGAAATAGCCAATTAGCTGGGGATTGAGATGCCAGAGGCCCCTGACATCTTTGTGTGAAGCTCCTGGAATGCACTCATACTGTGTGTGGATGTAGTTTTGGGGTGGAAGAACTGTATCATGCCCTCCTAAGGCAACAACTTCCTACCTCCAAAGGCTGTCATGGGAGAATTGCTTGAGCCCAGGAGTTCGAGGCTGTAGTGAGGCATGATCATGCCACTGCACTCCAGCCTGGGCAACAGAGTGAGACTTTGTCTCTAAAAATAAATAAATAAATAAACAAATAAAATCAGAGGAGTGAGGGAGGAGATGGATAGAGCATCCTCTGCTTTTAAAAAATAACGCATTGCTTTTGTTGTTGCTGTTTTCCAGAAATGCAACTACATACTCTGTGTACTATTCTGAGACCTTCTGTTCTCATTTGAAAATACTGGAGTGCTTTCTAAGTGAACACATATTTATTACCACATTGTTGGTTTGGCTGCAAAAAGCTTGGCACAATGAGATTTTGAATGTACTCCTCACTGAGTAGGGTACACCCAGAGCCATACACAGTGGCTTCCTTGCTAATAACTCTTTTCAGGGTGATCTTGACCCATCCAAATTATTTTCTTTTAGTATAAGTGAGGACATTATGAGCACTTAACATGGAATCTTTTTAAAGCACCACCTTGCAAGGTGATAGTCTTTTGTTCAGGTGTGCTATAATGACAGGTCACTTGAAAAGGACTCCATTTTCTTCAGTAAGGCTGCTCCATTATCAGCAGTGTGTATATGAAGTTTTCTTCCCTTCTGAATGAGGATGAGGCTAAGACGTCAGTAAACGTCCGTTATGTTTCATTTGAGGCATGTCTATTTGCTTTGTTGTGATGGAAATATGTTGAAACGACTTTAGTGAAAAAACAGAAATGATATTATAAATCCATATGTCCTGAAAATAAAACAGAAAATGTGCCCAACTTTCTCTGCATTATTATTAATTGATTTTTTTTTAAAGAATGGTATCTACTAACTCTTTTGGACACTGGGCAAACTCTCTGAGTTTGAGGCACTATTATTCTCATTTTATAGATGAGCGGACTGAGGCTCAGAGGAAAGTATTAATTTGTCTATGATCACACAGTTAAGTAGCAGATCTCCATCAAATTCAGACTTTGATTGCAGAGTTCGTACTCTTTAAAAAATTTTAAATTATATATATTTAAGGTATACAACATGATATTATGAGATACACATAGGTAGTAAGATAGTTATGATAGTGAAACAAATTAACATATCCATCATCTCACATAGTTACCTTTCTTTTTGTTTTTGTTTTTGTGGCATCAGCAGCTAAAATCTAATCAGTTAGCAGAAATCTCAAATACAGTACAATTTTATTGACTATAGATGCCTTGTTGTACATTAGATCTCTAGACGTGTTCTTCCTACATATCTGTTACCCTGTAACCTCTAATCGATATTTCCCCATTTCATTCCTCCCATCCCCTACCCTGCCCTGGTAACCACTGTTTCATTCTCTATGTCTGTTTATTTGACTCTTTTTTTTGGTTCCATATATAAGTGAAATAATGCAGTACTTTCTGTGTTGTCTTATTTCACTTAGCATAATGTCTTCCAGGTTCATCCATGCTGTGACAAATGGCAAGATCTCCTCCTTTTTAAAGGCTGAATAATATTCCATTGTATATGTACATTACAGTTTCTTTACTCATCCATTGGTGAGCATGCGGGTTGTTTCCATATCTTGGCTATTGTGAATAATGCTGTAATGAATATGAGAGCACAGACATCTTTATAAGGCAGTTACTTCATTTTCTTTGGATCTATGCCTTGAAGAGGGATTGCTGGGTCATATGCTAGTTTTATTTTTAATTTCTTTGGGAACTGCCACACCTTTTTCAACAATGAGTGTACCAATCTACATTCTCACCAACAGTGTAAAAGAGTTCCCTTTTTTCCACACCTTCGCCAACATTTGTTATCTCTTGACTTTTTGATAATAGCCGTTTTCACAGGTGTGAGGTGACATCTCATTCTGGTTTGATTTTCATTTTTCTAACAACTAATGATGTCAAGCACCTTTCCATGTATCTGTTGGCCATTTGTGTGTCTTCCTTGGAGAAATGTCTATTCAGGTTCTTTGCTTATTTTGTACTCATTTTTATACTATTGAGTTATATGAGTTCTTTATAAAATTTTTGATATTAACTCCTTATCAGATGTATAGTTTACAATTTTTTCCCTAATTCACATGTTTTTGTTTCATTTTGTTGTTTTCTTTGGTATGCAGAAGGTTTTTAGTCAGGATTCACACTCTTTACCAGTCTGTTTTCACACTGCTGTAAAGAAATAGCTGAGACTGTGTAATTTATGAAGAAAAGAGGTTTAATTGACTCACAGTTCTGCATGGCTGGAGAGGCCTCAGGAAACTTAAAATCATGGTGGAAGATGAAGGGGAAGCAAGACATGTTTTACATGGCAGCAGGAGAGACAGACAGAATAAGAAAGGAAGTGCCATACTTTTAAACCATCAGATCTTGTGAGAACTCACTATCACAAGAACAGAATGGGGGAAACTGCCCCTATGATCCAATCACCTCCCACCAGGTCCCTCCCCTGACACATGGGGATTACAATTTGAGATGAGATGTGGGTGGAGATACAGAGCCAAATCACATCATTCCTCCCCTGGCCCTTCCAAAATCTCATGTCCTTCTCACATTGCAAAATCAATCATGCCTTCCCAACAGTCCCCCAAAGTCTTAACTCACTCCAGCATTAACTCAAAAGGCCAAGTCCAAAGTCTCATCTGAGACAAGGCAAGTTCCTTCCAAATATGAGTCGGTAAAATCAAAAAAACAAGTCAGTTACTTCCAAGATAAGTGGGGATACAAGCATTGGGTAAATTCTCCCATTCCAAAAGGGAGAAATTAGCCAAAACAAAGGGACTACAGGCCCCATGCAAGTCCAAAACCCAGCAGGGCAGCCATTGAATCATAAAGCTCCAAAATCTCCTTTGATTCCATGTCTCACATCTATGCAAGGTTACGTTGGTGCAAGGGATGGGCCCCCAAGGCCTTGGGCAGCTCTGCCTCTGTGGCTTTACAGGGTACAGCCCCCACAGCTTCTTTCACAAGCTGGTATTGAGTGCCTGCAGCTTTTCTAGGCACACAGTGCAAGCTGTTGGTGGATCTACCATTCTGGGGTCTGTAGGATGGTGACCTTCTTCTCACAGCTCCACTAGGCAGTGGCTCGCTGGGGACTCTGTGTGGGGACTCAAACCCGACATTTCCCCTCTTCACTGTCCTAGCAGAGGTTCTCCATGAAGATTCTGCCCCTGCAGAAGACTTCTGCGTGGACATCCAGGCATTTCCATACATCCTCTGAAATCTAAGCAGAGATTCCCAAAGTTCAACTCTTGTCTCCCGTGTACCTGCAGGCCTAACAGCACATGAAAGCTGCTAAAACTTGGGTCCTGCACCCTCTGAAACAACAGTTTTAGCTGTACCTTGGCCCCTTTTAGCCATAGCTGGAGGTGGAGTGCCTGGGACACAGGGCGCCAAGTCCTGAGGCTGCACAGAGCAGCAACAGGGCCCTGGGCCCAGCCCACAAAGCCATTTTTCCCTCCTAGGCCTCTGGGTCTGTGATTGGAGGGGCTGATATGAAGATCTCTGAAATGCCCTGGAGACATTTTCTCCATTACCTAGGCTGTTAACATTCAGCTCCTTGTTACTTATGTAAATTTCTGCAGCTTCCTTGAATTTCTCCACAGAAAATGGGTTTTTCTTTTCTATCACATGGTCAGGCTGCAAATTTTCCAAACTTTTACTCTCTGCTTCCCTTTTAAACATAATTTCCAATTTCAGACCATCTCTTTGTGAGTGCATATGATTATATACTTTTAGAAACAGCCAGGTCAGATCCTGAATGCTATCTGCCAGATACCCTAAATCATCTCTCTTAAATTCAGATTTCTACAGATCTCTAGGACAGGGGCAAAGTGCCGCAGTCTTTTGCCAAAGCATAGCAAGAGTGACCTTTGCTCCAGTTCCTAAGAAGTTCCTCATTTCCATCTGAGACCACCTCAGCCTGGATTTCATTGTCCATATCACTATCAGTATTTTGGTCAAAACCATTCAACAAGTCTCTAGGAAGTTCCAGACTTTCCCACATCTTCCTATCTTTTTCTGAGCCCTTCAAACTGTTCCAACCTCTGCCTGTTACCCAGTTCTAAAATTGATTCCAGATTTTCAGGTATTTTATGGCAGTCCCCCAGTTCTGTCAGTACCAAGTTTCTGTATTATTCTGTTTTCACACAGTTATAAAGAACTACCCGAGAGTGGGTAATTTATGAAGAAAAGAGGTTTAATTAACTTGCAGTTCTGCATGGCTAAGGAGGCCACAGGAAACTTACAATCATGGTGGAAGGTGAAGGGGAAGCAGGTACATCTTACACGGCAGCAGGAAAGAGAAAGAGCAAGGGGGAAGTGCCACACTTTGAAACCATCAGATCTCATAAGAACTCGCTGTCACCAGAACAGCATGAGGGAAATCACCCCTATGATCCAATCACCTCCCACCAGGTCCCTCCTCTGACACAAGGGGATTACAATTTGATATGAGATTTGGGTGGGGACACAAAGCCAAATCATATCAACCAGTGATAGGTACTAGCTTCCATTTGATCTCAATATTATTATATATTTTAACACACAAGAAAGAAAAAGCACTCCTAAGTACTCATCACTCAGATGAATATCAACATATTTATATATGTTTACATATAAATATGGTAGCGAGAGAACTTATATATGTGTGTTTATATGTATATACACATGTTTATATGTATATACACACACATATGTGTATACTTTCTTCAGACATTTGTTTTTAAGAAACAAAAATTTCGAATGAAATTGAAATCCCTTTTTACCCCTCCTCTATTCTTTTTTCTTTTGTCCATATGTAGGTAACACTTATCCTGAAATCAGTATGTTTTCTTTCCATCCAAGTTTTTGTACTTTTGCCAGATGCATATACTTTCTAACCTTGTCTAACAAATAGTGTTTGTAGCACTCCTCTGGGGCTAGGTGTTATTTCCCTCACTCTACAGATGAAAACACTGAGGTTTAAGTGACACGACCAAAGGCTCTGTGGCTTGGAAATGGCATAGGGAGGACTGGATCTCTAGACCTCAGATTCTTTTTTGATGGTGTGGGATATTTTAAATCTCCTGCCTCCCCTGACTCTTACAGGATTTGAGAATTTAGATATATTTGATATTGGTATTTGAGATGTGAAAAGAGAGGATTATCTGAATAACTGGCACTTTACAATTTTCCAAAAGAATTGTACAAATATTTCCTTTTCTCATCTTCCTCCAGAATGCATGTCTAGTCAGTTCGGGCTGCTATATATTATAAACTGCTTAAACAACAGAAATTTATTTCTCATACTTACGGAGACTGGAAAGTTGAAGATCTAGGCACCAACAGATCTGGTTTCTGGTGAGGGCTGCTTCTTGGTTTGTAGATGGCTGAGTTCTTGTCATGGCCTCACATGGCAGAGAGCAAAGAGAGAGGGAGCAAACTCTTCTGTAAGGGCACGAATCCCATTCATAAAAGCTCCATTCTCATGACCTAAGGACCCCACCTCCTAATGCCATCACATCAGGTGTCAGAATTGCAACATATGAATTTTGGAAGGACACATTCAGGCCATAGCAATGCGCATGGTGAATTTTATGTTAAAGAAAGTGGTTATTTCATGGAAAGGGCTAGCAAAAAACCCTTGTTGTTATTGAATTCAAAAGAGTGTTGAACGCAGGAGCGGATTCTGGGACGTGGTAAATGCCATGTTACACTGAGCCTGCTTTTGATCATGGTGTCCATTGTCCAGCAATTTTTCTCTTTTGTACCAACTGTTGTTATCTGCCCAGTCATGTCTTGGAGCATAGACAGATGTAGCTGATTGGTGACCATATTAGGGAACCAACATCAGTGGTCAGAGATAAATGACCTAGCAGAAGTGAAAATGCCAGAAAAAAGTCATAAGGATAGTCCTGATGCAGGTGATGCACTAGGCATGGGTTTGGATTCTGGTTTGGCTGCTTTTCTGCTGAATAATGTGTTGGAATTTCTTCCCCACTTGTTTGATCTCAGTGTCACCATCCGGCAAGTGGAGATAAAGCCTTCTTGCAATGAATCCCTGGGGATTTGTCCCTGAAAGCATGTAGCCCAGTGCAATATATATAGTTGGTGCACAATTAATGTTGATTGAACTTGAACCTGGGAGCCAGAATAAGAATATTGGGTGTAAGTGTCAGCAGAATCCTGTTGTCAGGAGTGAGCTGCAACTCTGAGAATTAGGAAACCTATAAGATGTGTACACATAAGCGAGTTTTGAGGTTCAGAGCAGGCAAACTCCTTGGATCCAGGAAGACTAGGCACCCTAATGGAGTCCCTGTCACAGAGATGCAGATGTGGACATGAGCTTTGTATAGGGACCATCTATTAGTCCCTCGATTGTTTTTCTATTTTTTGGTGGATTTTAGTGGACTTGGCCATCATGTGGGTTCAAGTCACTGCTACCAGATGACTTTAGCTGTATTTGCACTCTCACCCCATCACATGGGAGACAATGTGACCAACCAGCTTTAAGGATTGGCTTCAAAGTCATATAAGCTTGAGTTTGAACCTCGGTTGTATGATCTTGGCCCAGCCCATCAATTTACTTGAATATCAGTTTTCTCATCTACACAATGGGAATGATAATACTTAGCTCACAGTGTTGCTCTGAGGATTAAATGAGAGAATGCCTGTACAACATTTAGCATACAGCTTTGCATGTTGCAGTTGACCAGTGAAAGACAGGTAATAATAATATAACAAAATTGCATTTCTATCTAGTTGGTGAAAAGGGGCAAATAAAGGAGGCTGTTGTATCACAGTGCAGCAGGGTGTTGCTTGAGTGTAAATCTCAGCTGCATCACCCACTGACTGTGTGACCATCAGCAAGCTGCTTAATCTCTGTGCCTGTCTATTTTCATTTGCAGAACTGAAGCCGTAATAGGATTGTTGTAAAGATTAATTTATAATTTGACAAAACAAAACAAAAAAATGTCAACAGAGTTACCAGCACATAGGAAGCACTTAGAAAGTATAAGCAGTATTGTTAATTATGGATTATTTTTCAATAGTTGTTGACAAATAATCATAGGCTACGGAAAATAGAATGTGATGCTTCATGAAGCAGAACATCTTCCATCACTGAAAGTATTCAGGTGGAAAGTAACTTAGTGGAGATTTAGTTTTGGAGATTCAGACACTGAGAAGCTGGAAATATTAATATTAGGTAACCATCAAATCATTCCCTCATAATATAGGAAGCATAGCGTGATCGTTGCTTATGTTCAAAACCTGACACTGCAACCTCTACTAGCTGTGTGATCCTTGGAAAGTCACTTAACTTCTCTGTGCCTCAGGTAGGCCACTCATTTGTAAAAAAGGATAATAACAGTTCATACCTCATACGGTTGTTACAAATATTGAAGGGCTTAATATGCAAAGAGTGCTTAGAATGGTATTTTTATTTCCCACCTGAGATTCTCTTTCTAACCTCCCTTTCTTCCTTTCTGTTTTTCCTCTCTCCTTCCTTTGTCTTTTTCTCCTTCCTCTCACTTTCTGTCACTCATGGCCGCCTGTTGCTTTAGAGTTTCCTTTAGGACCTGGCCGTCAGGCTGACTCATGACTATGAAGGGTGACTTTGCATTTTAAGTTGTTTGTTTTGGGGCTTGCTTGTATGTCTGTTGGGAACATATTTCATCAACAATCTGTCAGCCCAGTAATGAGGGTCTGCTAATGAGGCTCCCGACAGACACGTTTTATTTACAGAGATGACAAATGCCACTCCTTGGCTGTGTTCAAATCATTTCAAAGGCCAGTGGACTCATTACGGTCATCAGGACTTGCTGTACCCGGGCGTATTTTGTCTGACTGTGTGTAATTTGGATTTCTGTTCATTGAAACATTTTTTAATATTCCCGCAAAGGCAAGATCTTTTAAAATCCCTGTCCCTTTATCTGTCCCTAAACGTACCTGTTTTGTAATGACTAACTTTTGTAAATCACATTTTAGACACCATTTGCTGCTGTTAGAACTGTCAGTGTTATTTTAGGATGTTTGCCCAAATCCAGGAGCATTTCTATATCCTGAAGGCAGGAATTGAAAACATGCAGATGATCACAGGGCCCAGGAAGGCAATGGACACGAGGGAGGGACTGCATTGAGGCTGGTGGACTGGAGGCAGATGCTCTGTCTGGAGGGCCCTGCTGCTCTTCTCCTCCCAGCTGGTTGGGAGCACTGGCCAGCACAACTAGAGCTCCTGATTTTTCAAAATCAGGAGCACCTTTATATGAAGTTTACTTTTAGATGTATTTTGAGATGTGGCAACCAATTCAACAGATTTCAAAGACTATGAGCTTCCAGAGTTTGATCTCTACCCAAGGTCTAAAGCAATTTGCAGTAGTTTTACTAGTTAAAAACAAAACAAAACAGAAAAACAACAAACTTGTAATAAATGAGGGACCTGTTTCTTTGTTTTCTCTTTGCAGACTGGTATAGGGGATACCTCATAAAGCACAAAATGTTACAGGTAAGGTCACCTGGTTTTTATTTGGGTCAGTACTGGATGTCTTCATATGGCCCTACTAGCCCATCTGAGCAGGTCTCTCCCACCATTGTTCCTCAGCAAAGGGAACCCAACCCTCCCTCCTGTGCCCTGTGCTCTCTGACCTCTGTGCCTTGGCACTTGCTGTGCCTCAGCTCCCTCCCGTTTCCCTCACTCTTTAAGGTTCATCTCTGGTGCCATCTTCTCCCTGCAACATTTCCCTAAATGCCACTCACTTGATTTATCCCTCCCTCGAGTCTCTGGGGGGTTGTGCCTTGATAAATTTGAAATTTATTCTACTGCCTTCCTTTAGAGTTGTTTGCGACATTCAGTCATCTCCTCATCTGTACATCCAGGTCAACACAGAAAGAACAGGCCTGGTTTCTACCTTCGAGGGGTTCTCTTGTTCTAACCTCATGTTTCACTGTCGTCTCCATGCGAGCAGATGCTTGCTTTGCTTGCCTCATTTTCTCTCACAGCATCTAGCACAGTGACCAGATGTCCCCGGTATGTACATTGGTTGCATTTATGAAGGAAGGTATTTCCAAGTAATTGATAAACTTACCTTGTTAACTGAGCCAAATGTATGGAGCAAGGAAATGATAGAAGCTTCTTCCTTCTTCTCTGACATGCTGTGTTGGGAGGGATGCCCCTACTCTGCTTTCTCAAAGAACAATGGAATAAATGCAGGCAGAATAGGTCTCAAATCAAACTAGCCCAAATGCACCTAGGAACGTTGTTGCTTCAGGACCAGTTATTTCTGACCTTCCGGTTGTTCCTGACCGTGAAGGGTGACTGCTTTCCGGAATTGGGCAGGTGACGGGAGAAGCAGAGCTCCTGGTCTTGCTTAAAGTCAGTGAGTGGTTTCGGTTGTCTTTCAAATGATACTGTCTTATAGCCCACCTGTAGGATGAGTGGCCATAATGGGTTGGAGCATCCCTTGGGATCTAGGGCTATTGTGAGACCTAGGGTTATTGTGGGATCTGGAGCAACTGATGGAGAACTGGAGGGAAAGCCAGATCTAAATAAGTAGATTTAGAATCCAGCCCCTGCTCTATCTGGCTCTGGGTTTATTCCTTTAAAGTCTGAGGATTTTATAAACCAGTAGCTTTTGGAAAAAAATTATAGAGACCTAGGGTCATTCATTTCTGCGGTGATATATCTTTTTATTTCATTTTGTTTTGTTTCCAACAGGGCATTTTTCCTAAGTCATTTATCCACATCAAGGAAGTGACAGTTGAGAAAAGAAGGTATTTGCCATTCTTCACCACACTTGACCCTCCAGTGGCTCATGGATATCTCTGTCCTGTTTATTTTGAGAATCTGACTTGGCAGATCTGAGGGGTGCTCAGCTTATCTTCCTTGTGCCTGTGTGTATTTGTGGATCTCCTTTCTCTCCCTCAATGGGAGATCTGATCCAAGTTGATTCATGTTCAGATCTGACTCTGAGGGGGTATTAGTTTGGGGAATCAAACTTTTTGCTGGCGGCTACCTTAGAACTGTATTAAAGTAGATTAATCCTAAATAATGAGCCCAACCTAGCAAAGGAGGACATAACAAAGCAAGTCCCTTGTATTTGCATAACGTAATTGGTGTGGCTATTGGAGGCATTTTAGTCTAATGTCAGGAAGGGCCCTCTTCGCAGCTGCAGCTTAATGCAAATTTGTTCGTGTTTTATCTGGTCAGCACCTGGGTCTCAATTTCACACCACTTTTTCTCCCACCTTAAATAGAAATACTGAGAACATCATCCCTGCAGAAATTCCTCTGGCACAAGAAGTGACAACGACACTTTGGGAATGGGGAAGCATCTGGAAACAACTCTATGTGGTGAGACTCAGAATTGCTCCCTGAGATGGAAGCTTCTTGCAGTCTTCAGTTTGGTTCCAGTTTTCAGTTTAGCATTGAGTCAGGCAGGTGGAGGTGGCTTTGGTGACATAGCAGAGCGCACACTGTTAACATATGAGGACATCAAGGCCTAGAGAGGATCAGGGACTTTCTCAAAGTCACAGAGCTAGCTAGTGACAGAACCATAATCAGTGGTGTCTGCTGTGAACCTTAGGTGTTTAGTACAGAAGTTGTCAAAGTTGAGCATGCATAAGAATCACCTTGAGAACTGTTAAAAATAAAGCTTCCTCCCAAGGGGTTTAATAATCTGCATTTTTAGTAAACTCGGATTTGATTTGCTAGTCTGCTGATAACACCTTGAGAAATACTGTTCTTATACTTTAATTAACCAATGGCTATTGTCCTCAGATCTATGAAGAAGTTTTGACTCTGGAAAAACAAAGAACATATTTTTGCATTTGTTTTCCCTGTTTGGAAGCAAATCTAATTTTAAATCCTCCTTTGATGCTCTCAAGCTCCTAATGAAAGCAATTAGCTAAGCAAACCATTAAGCTGAGAGTGAAAATGTCAACCAAGGCTTACTGCATGCTTATTATGGCACCGTGCACACATGCTGGTGAATGCACAGGATTTGTAGACTTACCTTTCATGGTCTTAAATGTTGACTCCCATGTGGACATTTCATAATGTCCATTATGAAGACATAATTGGCACACTCAAATTATTTGCTTTAGAAAAGTTTAGGGGGCAAATAGCATCCTTTGGCTAAAGCAATTTTTTGTTCATCTCCACTACTCTCGACCTTTTTTCTTTTTCTTTTTTTTTTTTTTAAGATGGAGTATTTTTAGTAGAGATACGGTTTCACCATGTTGGTCAGGCTGGCCTTGAATTCCTGACCTCAGGTGTTCCACCCACCTCGGCCTCCCAAAGTGCTGAGATTACAGGCATGAGCCACTGTGCCCAGCCCATTAGCTGTTTTAAAACATCACAATGACATGTACCATTGAAGCTTGGCATTTTCCCTTAGGAAATCTTTGAATAGTAAGTCCATTTGCTCTAGTCAGGAGGTCCTTAAACATCTAGTACTTCAGTATCACATTCCTGATTCTTGCCATATCTGCATACAACCTGTGTAACATTTACTTAACACCTGCATTGGATCTCTTTTCAGTAAACTTGAATCTATAGACATAAAGAATGAGATAGCATGCTGCATCATTCCAGCAGTTCTCGATTCCCCGTCTCCAACTAGATGCCCCACAATTCAGTTCAACTCTGACTACCCAGGGTTAGCGCCAGACTCCATTGTTTAAAGCCTCAATCCCACAAGATAGCCCTCACTTTAGATGCCAGTCACAAGTCCTGGGTGCCCAGGCTACCTGAAGTTCTGTTGGACTTGGCTATAAATTCAGGGATTCTCACTACCCCTCCCTGCCTGGGCACTCCCTTTTCCCACTTCAGGTTTCATAATTTGTTAGAACAACTCAGAGAACTCAGGAAAGTGCTATACATATGATTACGGTTTTATTATAAATGATGTAATTCAAGAACAGCCTCGTGGAAGACAGACACAGGGCAAGGCTTAGAGGGCCACAGAGCTTCCATGTCCTCTCTCGACGCACCACCCTCCCAGCACATTGATGTGTTCACCTTCTGGGAAGCCACTCAAACATTATTCACCAAGAGTTTTAATCAGAGTTTCATTACACAGGCATAATTGATTAAATTATTGGCTATTGGTGCTTGAGCTCAATCCTCAGTCTCCCTCCCCTCCCAGAGGTTGGGGTGGGGCAGGTGGAGGGGAATGGGGCTGTTAAGTTCCAGCCCTGTAGTCATGTGGTTGGGGGTTGGGTTCCTGGTTGGTTCCTCTGCAACCAGCCCCTCATCCTGAAGCTATCTAGGGGCCCTCCTAGAGTCACCTCATTAGCATAAACTCAGGTATCATTGAAAGGCTATTGTTAGGAATAAGAAAATATATTCTTATCACTCTGGATATTGCAAGAGTTTTAGGAGCACTGCTTCAAGAACCAAGGACAAAGACCAAGTATATATATGTGTGTGTGTATATATATGTATAATATATTTTTTTATTATACCACCTTCACTTCCCCAAATGGAAAGACAAAAGTACTTGGCACAATTAGAAGAACGTTATTCAACTAAATACAATGAAAACAAGATAACATTATTTTTATTAAAAAAAATTTTGGAGACAGGGTCTCGCTCTGTCACCCAGGCCGGAGTGCAGTGGGGCCATCATAGCTCACTGGAGTTCTAAACTCCTGGGCTCAAGCGATCCTCCCGTCTCAGCCTCTGGAACATACTTGCTATTGTACCTGTCAAAAGCTCTGAGTCCAAGACCTTTTCTCTCTCTTTGTTAAAAAAGACATTAACAATGTGTGGGAGGTGTTAGAGACATATTACTATAAAACTGCAGCTTTCTCTTTCCCTTACACAGAAGGAAGGAAACAGAGTGGAAGAGAATCACCCTAGGGGTCCATGTTGTTTGACCTTGTATCTTTGTACCACGAAGAGCCATCTTGCTTTCCATAGGTGGTACACATGCCACACTTTGGGGAATGCTGCCCTAGAAGCAGTCCTTTATCATCAGAGAAATGGCCCTGGCTCCCAGCCTCAAAGGGCCTGAGCTTTGGGACCTCCATTAGGGCAGATGTTCGTAGCATTCCTGTTCAATAAATATCTTTTTGGATAAAGTCAGAAATCACTCATTCCTTAACCAAGAAGTGATTGAGCTTTTTATTTTTGCTTTTGGGAAATCCCTGTGACCCACGGGGAATAAATATTTCAACGACTAGGACCCCCACCTAATCACTTTGTAGTGGGTAGGGCTGGGAGAGAGCCTCAGGCCACGGCCCTTGACCACACTCGCCTGACTTTGGCACAGCCTGCCAAATAGATGGTCAGGCCCCTTAACGCAGGCGATTACGGGTTGTTTCTTGTCTCCTAGGCCAGCAAAAAGGAGCGTTTTCTGCAGGTGCAGTCCATGATGTACGATCTGATGGAGTGGAGGTCCCAGCTTCTCTCAGGAACCTTGCCCAAGGACGAGCTGAAGGAACTGAAGCAGAAAGTCACGTCCAAAATTGACTATGGCAACAAGTAACCTCTCTTTCCTCTGTAAAGAGGCTTTCTTCCCCCAGCCATCCTCTCTCTTCCCTTTCTCTCTCCCCAGAACCTTGGTTTCATTTTTAGATGCAAGTTTGTCACTTTCTCTTTGGGAGAAGGTTGTGACCAATGGCTGTGCTTGTGTGCTGTTGTTACCACCCCCGGGGGACCGAGGGACACGCAGGTGGAGAGAAGGCTCGTGCTTACACGGTGTTATTACCAGGCTGAGAGATTTAGGACACTCATTTAACCTACTTCCGATGGACTAGGGAGCACAGTCATGCTGGTTCACTTTCAGCTTAGTTGTCGTTTTATCCCTGCATTTGCAAAATTCTCCCTTAAATCCCAGTGTGAGACTTAATGTCTCTTCCCCCATCCTAAAGTATCCAACCCACACACCATCAGCTAACTCAAATGCACAATTACAAAAATGTTTCCTCAAAAGGGAAGAGAAGTAAAAATTGGTTGGGATTTGAATGCTATCGAGTTAAGGAGAAAATGAGCCAATTATTTGAGGTGGGACAACCCACTGATAATAACATTATAAGTAACTCTTAATCAGAGCTCGTTGTACACCAGGCTTGCTGCTAAGTGTTTTACAGGCATTGTCTCATTTAATTCTCATAATAACTCTATGGGGCATGCAGTTTTATTATCCCCATTTTTTTCAGATGAAGAAACTGAGGGTTTTCAGTAGGGCAGGTAACTTGTCCAGAGTTGCACAGCTAGTAAATGACAGAACCTGAATTTAGACCCAGGCAGTCTGACTCCAGGGTCCATGGGCCTCACCACTCTGCTACTTGGATAGCATTTGGGAACTATAAGGACCTCCCCTCCCTCCTGATCTTTTGAATGGCCTCCAAACATTCTGTTCATTTGCTCATTCATTCCAACCACAAACATGTATTGAGCACTTATAGTTGGCTGGATTTCCTGCTAGGTATTGGGGCTGTAGAAATAAAAGTCCCTGTCCACTCAAGGGTCACAGTTCCAATTAGGAGTAAGCCACAAGTAAACTGCTGATATGTACTGTGATAAGTTCGATAGCTCAGGAAGCAAGAGTTACTTTTAATGAACCTTAGAGAAGGAAGTCAAGGAAGACTTCCTGAAGGAGGTGACCCCTGAACTGAAGTTTGAAGGATAAAGGGATATTAAGGAGGCTCAAAACAAGAAGGAGGGTCAGGGGCTCATGAGAGAGCATGGCATACTCAAGGAACTGCAAAGCGGGTCTGAAGGCTGGAACACAGGGCCTGAGGGGGAAGTAAAAAGCCCATTTAACGGGAATAAAAAGAAGTTTCCCCAGCAGTCAGGCCAGGCTTTCTTGTCCTGCCATAAGCACTAGGAGGAGGATTCTGAGAGGAAAGTCAGTGGCTCCAACTCACAGCTGATCCAGGAACACAGTCCCTCTGCCAGTGCCTCTGTTGGCATCTGGCAAGCGTGTCCAAATCTGCTTATAAAGCACATCATCCTAAAGTGACAGGAAGGGTTTGCCATGCAGCTGCTACTGCCGTTGGTTCCATGGTGTCTTTAGCTGAGAACAATTGCAGCTGAGTGTATGGGAATTGAGGGCTGCTTTACAATGACATCTACGACCTTCAAATGTTGTTTTCTTAATGGGGGCTCCTGAGAAGAAGGACCAGGAATGGAAAAAGTGGTCGCCACTCACAGGAAGCCTTCCCTGATTTTCCACTACCCTCCTTGGGCCGGGGTAGGTGCTCTTGAAGGCCCTGAGTAGTAATTGCCTCCTTTTTGGCCCGGCTTCCCTCCTGTTGTGGGAGCTCCTATAGGATGTTGACTGTCTAAATCACCTCTATGCCTGTGCTTGGAACAAGGTGTGCACATAGTAGGTGCTCAGTGAGTGATAACTGAGTGAGTGGGTGAATGGTGGTGATGGGAGAAAAAGAAGAAAGAGGGTCCTCCCTAAACCAGCCCCTCTGCAGCATCCTCTGACCTAGCCCCGTGCTTTTAGTTCTGTCAGCTTCCTCTGGGGAAGTGAGAGATGCCCTGTGGCACAGGCTGAGACCTCAAGCTCAGGGGCCCCCTTATTTACCTGACTACTTCAGCTGCAGGCAAGAGAGTTGGGCATCTTATCACTGGCCTGATAGTTCGGGTGCTCCGAGCTCTGGTATGGGATGGGCAGCTTCCCCAAATCCAGGAGGCCCACCGTCTGGGCCGAGTGTCAGGATCAGCCTGGGACTGCCTACCTCCAACCTCCAGCAGCTGGGAGAGTGGGTGGGGGTGGCACAAAGTGGAACTGAACCTTGGAGGAATGGTCAGAATGAGCTTGTTTCTTCTCTCATTCCATTACTTCATTCAGATATCAAACTTTCTTTACACACCTGGTAGGCCCCAAGAGTATGGGGTACAGACACATACAAAATACAGCCTCTGTTTTTAGCAACAATCAAAAAGCAAGCAATGAGAACTAATGATAACTTCCAGAGTGCTCACTCATTTCCGGAGGCACGGCTTAAAGCCCTTTCCAGGTATTAACTCTGTGAAGTCTCACAACAACTTTATGAGGTAGGCACTATTCTCATCCTGTTTCTCAGGTGGGGAAAGTGAGGCTCAAGAGCGATTAGGTGTGTGATCTGAGAAACCAACCTAGATGCCTCTTTGTCAACTAAGATGGACCCTAAAGTTCAGGAAACAACAGCTACCTATGGGTCGGGTTGAGCGTTCAGGGGAGCTGGCTTGGCAACTCCCTAAATTCCTACAGCTACGAGAAAAACACCCTCTTGCCAAACTCCCTAACAATAGGAGCCATCAGGCAGATTATCAGACCCCTCCTAGCTCTGATTTACATCCACACCACTATAACTCTAAGTGGACAGAGGACTGGCCTGCTAAACATTCTTTTTTGATAGAGAACTGCAAACCTTAAGCCAGTTTCAGCTAGCTTAAGGCTGTCCACAAACTGTGTCCAGTAGTTCACCTTTTGATGTAAAGTGCCAAGTTTCACCTCATTTTAATAATAAACCCCACCCCAAAGTGAACATGGGCTGTATGTTACATACACGTTTACCCATAGTGTATGCTCTTGTCTCCATAAATACATTAATTTTTTCCCCAAACCTGCTGACTATGTATGATGTTGGCTCTGTGAGGCATAAAACCCAACACATCCTTCCCCTCTTCAAAGAAAGGGCACCTTCCACACATACCAGAGACTGTCTCTTCAAAGTTTGCAAACCGATGTCACTAGTAAGGTTCTCCTTTCTCTTCAAAGTTTGCAAACCAATGTCACCAGTAAGGTTCTCCTTTCGTAATGAAGCGCAGGCTCTGTTGCCCGCTGCTTGCAAAGCCAGTAACAGGGACAAAGTGCATTGTAAGGAAAGTGACTTTATTTCCAAAGCTAGTCATGGGGAAACATACAGGCTCACCCCTCTAGAAACCACTTCAAGACTCTGGGCTGAGGGCAAGGGTTTCAGAAAGGGAAGCTGGATGTGGGAGGCATGCAGGGGCTGTGCAGGGTGCAGGGGCTATGTGTCTAGGCCTGATGCTGGTCTGGAGAACAGGCTGGTGCCATCTTGACAGTGGCCAGCCTGTCGATCCATCTTGAGGCAGTCTTTAAGTGGGGGAGAATTCTGTAGCTGCACCCTCATGCCTGGTTTGTTTTCAATTAGCCCCTGGAATTTCTTAACAAGCATAGAGTTAAGTAAATGTGCATGGAGTAAGAGCGTATATGGTAGAAGAGGGAAGGGAATGGAGCTTCAAAGTAGGTTTCAAGGGTATATGTTAAGACTAAGGAAAAAAAGGTTTCTACAGTTTTTCTCAAGGCTACATCTTGAGTTTTTTTTTTTTTTTTTTTTTTTTTTTTTTTTTGAGACAGAGTCTCGATCTATTGCCCAGGTTGGAGTGCGGTGGCATGATCTCAGCTCACTGCAACCTCCACCTCCCGGGTTCAAGTGATTCTTCTGCCTCAGCCTCCCAAGTAGCTGGGACTACAGGCGCATGCTGCCACGCCTGGCTAATTTGTGTATTTTTAGTAGAGACGGGGTTTTACCACATTGGCCAGGCTGGTCTCGAACTCCTGACCTTGTGATCCACCCACCTCGGCCTCCCAAAGTGCTAGGATTACAGGTGTGAGCCACCGAGCCTGGCCAAGAAAAAAGTTTTAAAACACATTTTGAAGCTGAGCTCCTTGGTTACACTTTCTACTATTTAGCCATCCTGGTGGTCTTTTGAACAGCAGGTGATTTTGCTCAAGATGCAGTGGAATTTGAACTGATAATGTGGCTGCAGAGTTCAAGTGCTTAACTGCTGCACTCTACTGCCTTCCAAGAGCCATGTGGGTTAATAAGGGAGGCAGAGAAGTAAACAGCCACTTTCAGTCGGAAGTCATACACATTAGGAGTGCAGGAAGCATGGGCAAGAAGGTTGGAGGATGTGGGGGTGGGAGTCAGGGTGGAGATGACAACCACTCTGAATCTAACTAGACCAGCAGGAATTATTAGGTGAAATGGAGAAGAGAAACTCAGAGGGAAAGAATGTGGGAGATGAAAGGTTCACGTGACCACGGAGAGGAAGACATGGGTGGACTGGGGCTGGAACCTTGAGGATTTTAGTGCCAAGTGAGTCTGGATTGTCCAGACAGCAGTGGGGAGCCATCACAGATTTTTAGGTGGCATATGCAGTGGTACAATCATAGCTTACTACAGTCTCCATCTCCTGGGCTCAAGTGTTCCTCCCACCTCAGCCTCCCGAGGAGCGGGGACTACAGGTGCATGTCACCATGCCCAGCTGAGTTTACCTTTTTTTAAAATTTTATTTTATACGCATACAGTGGGGGCTTTTCCCTCTACCCTCATCTTGGCTTCATTTGATCACTTCCTTGAACAGATGAGAGCAGTGGGGTTATATCCTGATGAGAGGATGCCTAAATGTTCTGCTCCCCAAAATGCATGGTGGCTGCATTCAGAGGCTGTGGAGGACAGCCTCTCCTGCCCCTAGGTCACAGGAGTCCTGTCAATCCTACTGAAGCTCCCAAAGTTCCAAGTGATTTTGATGTCCAAGGATTGAGGAATCCTCAAATGACTTCTCCACATCCCAAGATAGCCAGACCTAGGAGAATGTTTTATTCATGTATTTTAGAACTGAATCCACTTCGATACATATTGAGGAGAACAGCCAGAGAGATCTTGGCATTAAATTATGTATTGGCAATGCTCCATCTTTTCCAAGGTCAGGAGAGCCTCTGCTAAGCATTAGCTGAATGTGTTTCTTCCCCCTTAGCATTGCCATTAGGCAGCATGGCTGTGCACCATTATGAGTCATATTGAGTTGGGAGTTAATTTCCTAATGAATGTGCACAAATGGGTGAACCTTGGCTACCTTCCGACTACATTTGGACAAGATGAGAGATGTGCCTCTCAATTCGATTCTCTGATAGAGATGAAGACGTAGTCTCCTTCATTTGTCTTGCTGCCCTTCCAGAATCTGGTACTTAGTAGTGGCAACCAAGCAGGACTACGGTTGGCCTTCTCAGAATCCATCAGCCCACCTCCTGTTATCTTCTTTGTATGGACAACTGAGGCTCTTCATCTCAATATCAAGTGCAAAAGCAGTTTCAAGTTAAAGTTTCTGCAAACATACCCTACCCCACCCTGCAACCCATACATTGCTCCTAGGCTCCTCCTATCTATTATAGCAAGCATACCAGAGAGGTTGTGAGTGTGGACAGAAATGTATTCTTAGTGTTCACTAGCTATATGACCTTGAGCAAATTAATTAGTCCTCATGTCCTCAGTCTTTTCTTCATTTGTAAAATGGGGTTATTAATAATATCTCCTTCATAGGGTTGTTATGAGAATTAAATGGATTAATTTTATGTAAAACACTTATCCTACGTGAGCTTATTGTAAGTGCTGTGTGAGTTTGCTGCTGTTAGTGTCACTGATGCTGGTCAGGATGACAGGTGTGATTGAAACAAATCAGTACCAAACAGGGAAAAGCTTGTGGCCTGGAAGTCAAATAGCTGAAAGCAAGCTGTGGGTAACAGTCAATATGTCTGAGACTGTTTTTCCCCAAGTGCTATTTTCAAATTTTTATTGAACAATATATAAATACCTCCTCTTTGTATATATTTTAAAAGAGGCTAGGTACGGTAGTAGCTGGGCATGGTGGCATGCGCCTGTAGTCCCAGCTGCTCAGGAGGCTGAGGTGGGAGGATTGCTTGAGCCCAAGAGTTCGAGGCTATGGGAAGCTATGATCACGCCACTGTACCCTAGCCTGGAAGACAGAGCAAGACCCTGACTCATTAAAAAAAAATTAAATAAATTGAGACAAGGCACATGTAACCTTTGACCCCTTTACTCCTCCAGCCCTAGGCCCCTACCTGTCCCACGGATAACTTGTGTTGGTAGTTTGGTCCTTTTTTTCATTCAGAGCTTTCTTTCATACATAAGCTTACTTTTATACATGCACCCAGATAATATATCTGGCCTATTTTTTGTTTGTTTTATTATTTATTTATTTATAAAAATAAATATTGTATGCACACTATATGCATCTTTCCATGCTTGATTTTTGCACTGAAATATATTATTAAATATAGTAAAACTATATACTATTTTAAAAGCTCTGCTATATGGTATTCCATTATAGATAGGTCACTGTTGATTTAGCCATTTCTCTTTTAGACTTTTTTTTTTTTTTTTTGGTGAGATGGAGTCTCACTCTGTCACCCAGGCTAGAGTGCAGTGGTGCAATCTCGGCTCACTGCAACTTCTGCCTCCCGGGTTCAAGCAATTCTCCTGTCTCAGCCTCCTGAGTAGCTAGGACTACAGGAGCTCACCATGATGCCCAGCTAATGTTTGTATTTTTAGTAGAGACGGGGTTTCACCATCTTGGCCAGGCTGGTCTTGAACTCCTGACCTCAGGTGATCCGCCTGCCTCGGCCTCCCAAAATGTTGGGATTACAGGCATGAGTCGCCATGCCCAGCCGACATTTTGTTTTTTTTTTTCAATATTTGCTGATGCAGTCAAGGCTGCAACACATCCTAGTTCAAGTGTTGGGTGTTTCAGTTTAATACCGTGGAAAATACACCTTTTTAAAAAAATGAATGCACACTACTACAGTACCTTCCAAAGGGGGTCTACTGTACCAATATGCACTCACTAGCAGTGTCCCAGGCTATCAGGGTAGAGCTCTTCTTTGCGACTGTATGATCCCCGGAAATCAGTAGAACTTTCTGGTAAAAAGCTTCTCACCAGTGACCTAAAGTTCTCCCCTGATTTATCTTCACCTCCAGTTTTTGCTTTACAGAATCCTTGAGCTGGATTTG
Organism: Macaca mulatta; assembly: GCF_049350105.2. Lineage (NCBI taxonomy): Eukaryota > Metazoa > Chordata > Mammalia > Primates > Cercopithecidae > Macaca > Macaca mulatta. Next base: position 178,571,044 of record NC_133411.1, read on the forward strand.
ATTGTCAGAGATGAAGACGGAAACATCTTGGACCCCGATAATACCAGCGTCATCAGCTTGTTCCATGCACATGAGGAAGCAACTGGTAAAATCACAGAGCGTATCAAAGAAGAAATGGTGAGCTTTACTAAATAGGCTTTGGCCAAGTGATCCAATCATTGAGCACATCATAAACTTAAAACAATGGGCTAATGAACCAGACTGTGTATTATTCAAGGGGATCTGTCTATGGCCTGAGATGATCAGCAGCCACATGTGTTTAACTGTGGTTTTGTACCCACATCTGTAATTCATTTAACATCCATCTCACAGGTAGTTAAATGCCAGGCAAATTTCTCGATCTCTTGGCACTTGTAGCTTCCAGAAGGGAGAATAGAAGAAAGGCGATAAAAAATTAAATAAATAAGTGAAAATATTAATTCCAGATGAGTTTATAAAAGGCAATGAACCAGGGTTATGTGAATCAAAGTGACTCAGGAGCTATGTTAAAAGGCACGGCCATGAAAGCCCTCTCTCAAGAGTGACATTTGAGCTGACACCTGAATCATGTGAAGGCACCAGGCCTGGGATGATCTGGGACAGGGTGTTCCAGGCAGAGGGCACAGCAGGTGCAAAGGCCCTGAGGTAGGACTGCATTCTGACTATTGAAGGAGTAGGAAAGCCAAACAAGGATGAGGTGTGGTGAACAGTGGGGGAGTTCAGGCAACGATTTGCAGAGGCAGGTAGGTGGAGCCAGATCTCGAAGGGCCTGAGGGGTTTTGGAAAAGAGTTTTGATGTTATTCCCACTGATGGGAAATCAGTGAAAGAGTTCAAGGAAAGGTTAACAGTCTGATTTTTATTAAAAAACTTATTTTAGCTGCTCTGTATTATTTGAAAGCAATTGTGTTTTTAGATTTATTAAGATATAATTTTCATACAGTACATTTCACTCATTTTAAATTATGCTTTAATGAATCGTAATAATATATTGTGTTGGATAAACGTCATGACAATCAAGATAAAGAACAGTTCCATCATCCTAAAAGTTTCTTTGTGCTCCGTCTCCAGCCCCAAACCCCGTGCAACCTATAATTTCCTGTCACTGTAGATTTGCCTTTTCTAGAGTTTCATATAAATGGAATCCATGCAGTATTAATTTTCTGTGTTTGACTTTTACTCAGCATGATGTTTTTGAGGTTTATGTTGTTGTGCATATTAACATTTTGGTCCTTTTATTACTGAGTCAGTACACCACTGACCAGTTACCAATGGTATATAGCATTGACCAATTATTGGGCATTTGGGTAAGTTTTCAGTTCAGAGCTATTATACTAATGCAACCATGAACATTGGGAAACAAATCCTTATTTGGACATGTTTTGATTCCTTTTGGGCAATACTTAGCAGTGGGATTGCTGGATCATACGATAAGTGTATATATAACTTTTTAAGGTATTGCCATGCTATTTCTTGAAATGGCTGTACAATTTTTTGTTTTTGTTTTTTTGTTTTTTTGAGACAGGGTCTCACTCTATCACCCAGGCTGGAGTGTAGTGGTGTGATCACGGCTCACTGCAGCCTTGACCCCCTGGGCTCAGGTGATTGTTCCACCTCAGGCTCCCAAGTAGCTGGGATCACAGGTGCATATCAACATGCCTGGCTAACCTTTTTTATTTTCTGTAGAGATGGGCTTTCACTGTGTTGCCCAGGCTGATCTTGAACTCCTGGACTCAAATGATCAGCCCATCTCAGCCTTCCAAAGTACTGAGATTACGGGTGTGAGCCACCACACCAGCCCAATTTTGCATTTCTACCAGCAATATATGAGAGTTTTAGTTGCTCTACATCCTTGTCAACACTTGATATTATCAGACTTTTTAACTTAGGCATACTAGCGGTTGTGTAGTGGTATCTCATTGTAGTTTTAATTTTCATTTTTCTGATGTGCAGTGATGTTGAGTATCTCTTCATGTGATTCCTGTCATTTCCACTTGTACCTTCTCTTGGGAAGTGTCTGGTCAAACATTTTGCCCATTTAAATTGGGTTATTTTCCTCAAAATTAGTTGTAAGAGTCATTCGTATATTCTAGATACAAATTCTTTGTCAGATATGTTTTGCTAGTTTCTCCAAATCTGCACCTAGCTGTTGCATCCTTCAAAGAGCAAAAGTTTATAGTTTTGATAAAATCCATTTAAGCAATATTTTTCTTTTATAGTTTTTGCTTTTTATGACACTAACTTTATGAGGAAGTCTGGGTCAGTGGCGACATTTCCCAAGATAGAAAAATACAGGCCAAGAGAGTCAAAGTGAATTGATTCAAGTTGCAGAAGCTTTTGATGGCAGAGCTGGGTGGAATGTCCAACACTTCAGGCTTGAACCCAATGTCCTTGACTATCTCTGTGTTGCTCTGAGTGGTGCCAGGCTAATTTTCTCTATCTTCTTTCCTTCTTCCTTCTGCCTTTCAGTCAAAAGACCAGCCAGATTATGGAATGTATTCCCGGATCTCCTCATCCCCCACCCATAGCCTCTATGTGTTTGTGAGAAACTTTGTGTGCAGAATTGGGGAAGATGCTGAGCTCTTCATGTCTCTCTATGACCCCAACAAGCAAACGGTCATAAGGTAGGTATGTCCAGTGTTGCCCTACTTCTCTGACTGTGGGAAGCAGTGCACAGAGCATCTTTTCCTTCCATCCTCACTTATGGAGCAATTTCCACCTGGAAAAGAGACTGTGCCTTAGTGAGAACGTGGAAATAACTTCTTTGGAGGGTGTAGGAGTTGAGTGGAAGTGTTATTTACCACCAGTTTTTTCCCACAGTGGAGTTTATGGTTGTAGGGTTTTGTAAAATAGATTTTGATTACCAGAAAACAGTCAGAAATAATAAGATTCAGACAAGTAGCATTGGCTAGAATAAAAATGTCTACTGCTTTTTTGTTTTGAGACAGGGTCTCACTCTGCTGCCCAGGCTGGAGTGTATGGGTGCGATCACAGCTCACTGTAGCCTTGAACTCCTAGGCTCAAACGATTCTCCCACCTCAGCCTCCTGAGTATCTGGGACTATAGGCATGCGCCACCACACCCGGTTAATTTTTAATTTTTTGTAGAGGCAGGGTCTTGCTGCATTGTCCCGTCTGGTGTCGAACTCTTGGCTTCGAGTGATCCCCCCACCTTGGCTTCCCAAAGTGCTGGGATTATAGGTGTCAGCCACTGCTCTCTGCCAGTATCTACTTTCAGAATAGGAGTTAAGAAATGAATGCTCCAAATCCTCTGTAGCGGCAATAGGCTAAGGGTATAGGCTCTGAGATTCGTCTGGGTTCACATCTTGGCCCCAGCCTTTACTCTTTCTTAACGTGGGGCAGGTTGTTAATATTTCTTAAGCCTGAGTTTCCCATCTGCACAATGTGAGTGCTGACCTCACAGGGTCATTTCCTTCAGGCTTTAATGAGAAAGAGTTGCGATGCACAAGGCCTGGCACATGGTGCCTGTACTGCAAGGGGCAGTGGCTGTTATCATTACTACTTTAATAAGTTGTTCTTGGCAATGGAGGAAGTGAGGGAACTTCTGGGTGCCTTGGCTCAAGGAAGGGAAAATACTTTTGGGAATCTCCAGGGAAGAGACTTTGCTGCTCCTCCAGCTCCCACTGCCAGACTCCTAGCCTCTGCTCAGACCATCCTTCCTCTCAAGCAACCACTGCCTGTCCCCTCCATTAGGGTTTTAGACCAAGACATGGTCTCATATTTGAGGCCACTGACTGTGAATACAGGCGTGCGCCACCACGCCTGGCTAATTTTTAATTTTTTTTGTAGAGACACACATTAGAAAGGAGCTAGAACATGATCTCTCTGCTTTTGTCTTCCTGGCTTGTTGATGTCTTCCTGGCTTGTTGCTATGATGATGAAATGAATGAATACACCATGCCTGGTGAATAGTGGTGCTTCAGTAAACAGCAGCCTCTTGGAGACATGCATAAAACTGGAGGGGCTGTCCATCTCAGAAGAATGTGCTGGGGTCTGTACATTGTCCCATCTAATCCTCACGGTTCCGTGTCATTAGGATGAGAAAATGAGGCTCAGGGAAGTCAAGCAACTTGCCCAAAGTCGCAAATATTTGTAAAGAGCAGAGCTGGGATTTATACACAGGCCCATCTGACTCCAAAGACAAGCTATTTCCCACTTAAGTCTGTCACCAAGGAATGAATTGTGTCAAGTATTCTAAACCATTTTCACCAGGGTTTCAGTACCATTATGGTGGAAAGGTATTTATTATGCACCAAAGTCCCTAACCTTAAAGATTCAGCCCAATTCACCTGGCTTAGCCTTCGTGGACACTGAGAATGAGTGTCCCTGGTCCCTTAGGCCCACCTTGAATTGCTTTGGGTGTCAGAGGCAGAGGCCCCTTGCTGTTTCCTTTCAGTTACTCCCAAGGTTCCTGAAAGGCTCACTGGTTGCAGTTTCAGGAGCCTTGGAAGCAACTGAGAGGGAATAGTATGGGGCCTATGACACACAACAGATCTGAAAGTGCTCACAAGCAGATCCTAAAAGTGCTTACTGCCTGCCACATTGACGAGGGAGTGTCGTTGGCTGGCCCCATCTCAGTGATGGATGGCTGGACCATCTCTGTGGAGGGAGGCCATGAATCAGCAAGGTGGCAGCTGTGCTCCCTGCCGTGCCACCTGGCATGCCATGCTCAATGGGGTGTGCCTGAGTGACATCTCTGAGAGTGCTGGAGATGAGAGCCAGCCCTGGGAGAGTGGGGATGAGCAGAGGGAGGAGGACAAAGCGGGTAGAAACCAGCAATCGCATAAAGAGGAGAAAGCAAAGGAAAAAGAGAAGAGGCACAATGCAGGAAGTGGGGAGGGGAATCTGGGAACACTCCCAATGTCAGTCTCACTATGAAGAGCTGCTCTTCCCCTAAGCAAGAAATCTGGGCTCCTGCCTGCTCTGGCCAGGGTCGACATACAGTGAAAAACAGGCATGTTAAGACATCTTCAGTGTGGCCCAGATGTGGACTGGGGAGAATATAGCTGGGATCGATGTTTCAGTGTTGGACTGAATCATGGTCAGGTCCCCAGTAGATCCCTGAAGGGATCCTGTTTGGGAAATTTAATGTAAATTTTTACAGGACAAAAGAGAAGCAGTTCAGGTATCAGTCTAGTAGTAAGTCTTATGCCCAAAAATTGTGTGATGAGGAGTTGGAATAGTACTCCTTGTTCCTCCGAGGAGGGTGTCATTTGGAGGAGGTCTTACCTGTCTTGGTGCCGTAGCCTTCAGATTCTACCACCTAGATCTTCCTGGGTGAGGACGGATGGGGCCAGCTCAGCCCTCCAGATTGCTGTCCTTATTTATGATTTTTATGATTGTGCTTCTCCTGGAAGAAAATTGCTGATGCTTGCTGTTTAGATGTAGCAAGCTGGGTCACTGAGGGGCTTGCCTACATATGATGGAAGTTACTGGAATGTGTCTAAGCATTTCACTAACAACAGTACAGAAATTACCAACGAGAAATAATTAAAAATAAAAAAAAAATTTTGGATGGAGCATTCCTGGTTAGTTTACTGCAAACTCCACTACAATTTTTAGATCTTACTGAAAAAAACACAAAAGATGAAAAGATCCACTTAACTTGATTGAGTTTTAAGCATTGGTTAATCTGGGACTATGTTCATTTTTGCTATTGGCCCCACTGCCTGCTTGAACTCTGCTCAGTTTGCTCTCATTAACCTTTTAGGGGTGACTGGAGAGAGAGGAACCAGACATTAGAGATAAAAAAAAAAAGCTCTAAAAGGAAGTCACGTCCCTTTAATTTTGCTGAATTCTTTTATGCCTTCTTAGGCTAACTTGAGTTTTAAATTTTTAAAAAATCTTGTTTTTAATTCAAAGTAATGGGCACTTATTTAGCACTGACTATATGCTCCTAGATGGCATGGAAAGTCTGATGACTCAACTCAGCAAACTATATTAAGCTTCTTCTAACTTAAATAAGTGCTAGACTTCTCTGTCTTCCTGGAGTGATGGGACTGACCAGCATGATGGCTGCTAGGAGATATGAGATGGTAAAGAATCGTATGTCAGAACCATGGAGCTGCTCCTCATAAAACCCTCCAATGGGTTTCCATTACTCTCAGCATCAAGACAAAATCCTTGAATGACCTACAAAGCCTATGTGATCTAGCATCTCCCTCTAATTTTTCTCTTGTAACTTTCCCTCGAATCTGTTTGTTTTTATTTATTTTTTTGAGATGGGGGTCTCCCTTTTTACCCAGGCTGGAGTGCAGTGGCACAACCTCTGCTCACTGCAACCTCCGCCTTCCAGGTTCAAGTGATTCTCCTGCCTCAGCCACCCTAGTAGCTGGGACTACAGGTGTGTACTGCCACACCTGGCTACTTTTTAAATATTTTTAGTAGAGATGGGGTTTCACCATGTTGCCCAGGCTGGTCTCGAACTCCTGACCTCAGATGATCTGCCCACCTTGGCCTCGCAAAGTGCTGGGATTACAGGCATGAGTCACTGCGCCCAGCCCCCTTGAATCTGTTTCTTAGATGCATCCAGCTCCTTCTTGACTCATGGCCTTTACTTATGTTGACTTTGCCTGAAACATTTCCCTTTCCTACCTTCTTTTCCTGACCAACTTTATTTCATGTCATTTCCTCAGCAAAGACTTCCTTGACCACCCACTAGGTCAGGTCCATTTGATATACATTAATACAACATCCTGAACTTTTCCTTTATACAGGCTGACTATTCCTTATTTAAAATGCTTGGGACCAGAAGTGTTTTGGATTTCAGATTTTCTCTTGGATTTTGGAATATTTGCATTATATATACCTACCAGTAGAGCATCTCTAATCCAAAAGTCTGAAATCTAAAATGTTCTGATGAACATTTCCTTTGAGCATCATGTTGACACTTAAAAATTTTCAGGTTTGGGAGCATTTCATATTTTGGATTTTTAGATTCAGGGTTCTTAGCTTGTAGCACAATTTTATATAAATAGTGTCACAATGGCATTTAAACAGTTATTTAATTGTATCTTAGATAATGGCTGAGACCCTATATGACCCATCACAGTATGACATTCCACTCAAGGAAACAGCTCTACATTCAAAGGGTAACTTAAAGTAATTCAGATCTTTACTCAGTGTTGAATGGGGAATGGGCCGGAAAGGGTAAATATATTCTTAATGTCCAATAAAATATACTAAAGTCCTTTCCCCTGTCATCTCTGCCATTCTCAGTAACCTCTATCAGTGTGCAGATGCTCTTCAAAAATATTAGACAGCTGTGCCAGAATTTGCTTAGCAGATGGGAGAGGGACAGAAGTGGGAAATACACATATGTTAATAGTTCTTTGCTCTTGCCCGTCCAATGTCTGTCTCTCAACACAACTGTGATCTCTCGGAGGGAAGGACCATTTCTATCTTAAACAGCTGCCTACACCCAGCAGCCAGTAATGTGTTGGGCACATAGTAGATGCTTGGTGAATGTTTTTATTAAATGGATGCCAGGTCCCCTGTCAGTAACAGGCTGCCACTCTTCTTCCCACAGTGAGAACTACCTAGTGCGATGGGGCAGCCGGGGCTTCCCTAAGGAGATTGAGATGCTCAACAACCTGAAGGTGGTCTTCACGGTGAGTGTGCACCCTCTTCTCATTACCGTGTTCCCCACCCACGAAAACGTAACCTTGGAAATAAGGCTGGTCAGAAGCTCAGGGTGGAGTGTGGCTCTCCTGCAGAGCTGTGTTCTGGGCTTCATGCAGAAATCCGAAGCCGACAAAGGACATTGTGTGCCTTGAGGAAGCTTTTGGGAAGATGGATGTTCACCTCTGTCTCTCCTCATCTCTCCCTATCTGTCTGACTCCTGCATACACACAGAACAGATGCAGAATGCTACATAAACAAGCACCAACTTCTTTGAGCAATAATGCCCAGGTGAACTGGGCACAACAGCTATTTTGATTTTCCAGTTCATTCATGATTAACCTGAGTTCCTTTCTTTGTTCAGGGCTTTCTGAAAAATCTTTCTAAAATATATCAGAAAAAAATAGGACCTTCCTAGAACATTGACTGCCTTGGTAAATTGGACATTCTGAACATAATTAAGTCATAGATGACTAACGATCTGGTGGGTCCTTAGGATCATCCTTCTAAATACCAATACTCACTGGGTAAGACATGTACATAGAAATGTTGAAATCAATTGTTATTTGGATGATTTATTTCTGAGAGTAAGGCTGGCTTTTTAGCTCTGAATAGTGGAAACGGGAAAGAAGGAGATAAGTAAAGGTTATAATTTCCGGTACAGACCCATTTCTCATCCTGTCTCCATAAGGGTGTGTGCTAAGAGTGTGATTTTTTATGGATTTATTTATTTTTTTTTGAGATGGAGTCTCGCTCTGTGGCTCAGGCTGGAGTACAGTGGCACCATCTCGGCTCTCCTGGGTTCAAGCAATTCTCCTGCCTCAGCCTCCTGAGTAGCTGGAATTATAGGCGTACACCACTACACTGGGCTCATATTTGTATTTTTAGTAGAGATGAGGTTTCACCATGTTGGTCAGGCTGGTCTCGAACTCCTGACTTCGTGATCTGTCTGCCTCGGCCTCCCAAAGTGCTGGAATTACAGGTGTGAGCCACTGCGCCCAGCAAGTGTGATCTTAAGACACCTAAATATCTTAGCATTGTCTGTAAGCTCCTTTGGGGAGAACATTATTTATGAGATTTTTTTCCACTATATTGCCTGTATCCACAAGGGAAATTACAGAGAAGGAGTCAGGGAGGGATTTGGACATTGACCAAACAGATGAGTTGGATCCAGGAGTGACCGACATGCTAGATTAACCTACCTTGCTCTACAATAATTTTCCAGTTACAGCCCATTAATTGCAACGTCTTATGTTATGTTGTGATTAGACTGAGGTATAGCTGATTAATTTTGTTTGTTATTTTCTTAAAAAATGGGCCAGAGGCATGGAATAGGATCATAGGTTCTAATTGCTTAGGCAAAGTTGCCTTGGCATATATAGATGTGCCTCCATCCTGTTTATCTGTTATTAGTTAGAAGGAGGAGCCTATTTGTTTTCTTGATAAATAGGAGAGTCCCACAGGCCTTCCTGATTAAACCACAAGACAGATGTTTCGTGAGAGGGGGAAGGACGGGGAATCAATCAGTGGTTCATTTTGCAGAGAACCAATTCATGATGTAAACATGGGGGAAAGAGCATCAGTAAATTTGTGTCACACAGCATTAATGAGAATGTAATGTTACCTTCATGGAATTCTGCCTGGGCCACGCTTCGGCTCCTCAGAACAAGTGGAGTTGAGTGCCTTGGTTGACAGGCTCAACAGGCGGATGCTTCCCTCTGTTGACATGATCAGAGTCCTGATTTGGGGGTGTATTAGTTCATTCTTGCATGGCTTTAAAGAAATCCCTGAAACTGGGTACTTTGTAAAGAAAAGAGGTTTAATTGGCTCATAGTTCTGCAGACTGTACGAGAAGCATGATGTTGGCATCTGCTCGACTTCTCGGGGTGCCTCAGGAAACTTGCCATCATGGCAGAAGGCAAAGGGAAAGCAGCCTTGTCCTATGTGGCCAGAGCAGGAAAAAGAGAGACAGGGAGAGGTGCTACCCACTTTTAAACAACCAGGTCTTAGGAGAACTTGCTATCATCATTTCTCATGGTGTTAAACCATAAGAAAGCACCCCCATGATCCAGTCACCTCCCATCAGGTCCCACCTCCAGCCTGGGGATTACATTTTAACATGAGATTTGGGTGGGGACAGTGATCCAGACCATATCAGGGGCAAGGAAGGTGATGGTGCTCTCACTTCTTGTATCGATCCAAGAGCTAGCCAATGAGTGCCTACTATGCATGTGCTCTGTGCAAAGCACTGGCGATACAGCAGTGAGTGCTTTCATGGTGCAGTGGGGTTAAATTCAGATAATAAAATGCATGCACAAATAAACAAGAGCAATGTCAGAAAGCAATCCAAGCAACGCAGGATAATTAAAACAGGGTGATGTGATGGTATGTGACTGGAAGTTACTTTCAACTGGGTGGTGAGGTGACATTTGAATTAGAGATGAGATAAGACTTGGCAAGCATGTGTCTTGCTGGCCTTATTTCCTCCCTCTCTGGATGTTAGCTCTTCCTGGTCTCCTATGTTGGGGGAAGGCTTCCAGCTCTTTGAGCCTCTCTGAGCCTGGCATGTAGGTCCAGTTGACTGTTGACTTTCCTCCTGTTTTGTTTTATTTATTTATGTATGTATTTATTTATTTATTTTTATTTTTATTTTTTGAGATGGAGTCTTGCTCTGTCGCCAGGCTGGAGTGCAGTGGTGTAATCTCGGCTCACTGCAACCTCCACCTCCTGGGTTCAAGCAATCCCCCTGCCTCAGCCTCCCAAGTAGCTGGGACTACAGGCGCATGCCACCACACCCGGCTAATTTTTTGTATTTTAGTATAGACAGGGTTTCACCATGTTGGCCAGGATAGTCTCAATCTTCTGACCTCATGATCCACCCACCTCTGCCTCCCAAAGTGCTGGGATTACAGGCGTAAGCCACTGCTCCCGGCCCTTTCCCTCTGTTTTGTAAGGGTGCACCCCACAAGGCTGTGTAAGAGGAAAGCAGCATATACTATGAGGTTCCCTAAGATTTAGCCCAGTTTCGGGGTGGCTGCTAACACACAGGAAACAAGAGTGAACAATAAAAGAAGAACTAATGAGTTCCTAAATCAGGTGTCACTTGTTAAGTTCCATTGTCCTGCTTCCCCAACACTTTCGAGTTTTATAAGGCCAAAGCAGAAATGACTGGGAGACACCATGGTTTGGAGCAAAATTCTGTATAAGGATTGCCAGTTGACACACCCTCCAGAGAATATAATGTGAATATAACATTTGGCTATTTTTTATACTTTAAGATTCTTTAGTGTGGAGGTGTGTGTGGGGGGCGGCAGTGAGGGCGCCGTCCGATGAGACAGCTCTAAGAGGTCTGATATCTTCCTTTGAGCAAGTAAAAAATTTTTAAGAGAAGAGGGTGGAATGGGGGCTTACCTAGGAATCTTCTAGGTTTATGTAGTATATTAGTTTGCTAGGCCTGCCATAACTATCACAGATTGGTTCATATAAGCAAAAGAAATGTATTTTCTCACAATTCTGGAGTCTAGAAGTCTGAGATTAAGGTGCTGGGAGGGTTGGTTTTCTTCCTAGGCCTCTAGTCTTGGTTTGCAGATGCCTGTCTTCTCCCCGAGTATTCACCGTGATCTTCTCTCTGTTTGTGCACTGATATCTTCTAAGGACAACAGTCATACTGACCAAACCACCTCTTTTTAACTTAATTACTTATTTAAAGACCCTGTTTCCAAATGCAGTCATATTGTGAGACACTGAAGATTAGGTATTCGATATATGAATTTGGGGTATGTGTGTGTGTGGTGGGGGTGGGGGGGTGCAAATCAGCCCCTTCGTGTCTAGGAAGCTTTCAGGTATCAGGGCCTCTGTGGCTCTGAAATACCTCTGAAAGGCACCAATCTAAGTATTTCAAAAATATGAAGAATCCTAATTTGAGGAGAGAAGGTATTAGGGATGGAGGTCATTATGAAGGGAGCAGGATTCAAGTTTTAAGGATGGAAAGGATGTGGATATGTAGAGGAGGAAGAGGCAAGCATTGGAGGGGAGGTGTGGGAACAGGCTGGTCAGGAAGAAAGATCCAGAGTTGGAAGTGAGCATTGTGTGTTTACAGAGCAATAAAGAAATCTTTGTGACAAAAATAACCTACTTATATTCAGAGAGTCATGGGGAATCAGTGGGCTAGGACAGCTGGATATATTATGTCTAGGTCCTTTCATGTCAACTGGGAAAGAGTAGAACTAATAGGGTAGGAAATAGGGAGCTATTAGTGTTGTTGGGGGGAGAGAAATGTTATAATAGCTGCAATGTCTAAAGATGAATTCGTAAGAGATTTCAGGGTGGTTTGGAAGAAGGAGTCAGGCCAGAGACAAGGCTGTTCCAACCATCTGGATGTGAGATAATTGGGATCTCAAATTCAAATGCCTGCAGAACAAGGCAAGGGACGAAGATGACGGGGTGGGGCGTCTTTCTTAGCCTGAAAAGCAGATGTCCATTCCTGCAGCTGGTGGATGGACAGCCCTTGTACCAGTCAGTGCTCTCCGGGGAAACAGAACCCATGGAATGTAAGTTTGAGATGCTAAAGGTAGGCTGGCAGGCTGGAAACTCAGGCAGGATTTCTATACCACAGTCTTGAGGCAGAATTCCTCCTTGTCTGGGAAACCTCAGTTTTTGCTCTTAAGACCTTCAGCTGGTTGGATGAGGCCCACAGACATTATAGAACGTCATCTCCTTTACTTAGTCAGCTGGTTGTAGATATTAATCAGGTCTACAAAATACCTTTATAGCAACATCCAGACTGGTGTTTGACCAAACAGCTAGGCACCACAACCTAGCCAGGTTGACATATGAAATTTAACCATCACGGTCCCCAAGCAGGAAGGTGTGGACCACACTGGGGCCTTGCCTTGTTCCCAGAGATTTCTCACAGCCCCACTCCTTTCCTCCTATACCAGCATAGTGAGAGGTTGGGGATGGCAGCTGTGCATTGGTCCTGGATCTGACGTGAGCTGACAGCTTGTTCCCAGTGCATATGCCCACAGGAGAATTAACTCGAAGGAGAATAAACTGTTCCCTTTTGAGACCTGGCCCAGGGTATTCTACTCTGATGCCAACAGCATGCCTTGTTGTTTCTTCCTGAGCTGATCCTCACTGGCACGGGGCCCTGGGATCACTGAAGTTTTTAGATTTGAGCAGGCAGTCAGGAGTTTCCTCCTGCGTGCCTTTCTGATGGCAAGGGAGCTGTACTGTAGTAGCTGTGTTTGTGGTCTTTGGTGTCAGGAACTGGGCTGAAAGCCCAGAGTCTCATGGGCTATGGTCATGACCTTGGGGAAGCCTCTTATCTTCTTTGTGTCTCAGTTTCCCCATCTGTAAAATGGGGATGCAATAATTGTATGTACTTCAGAGATGTGAGGGACTGAATCTGATCATGCATGAATCGCTTAGCATAGTGGATGAGACATTAGTGCATTTCACCACTTTTGGCTTTTCTAGACTCAGTTGAGCTGGGTCTGGTGGCTCATGTCTTTAATCCCAGCACTTTGGGAGGCTGATGTGGGAGGATTGCTTGAACCCAAGAGTTTGAAATCAGCCTGGATAACATAGTGAGATCCCATCTCTAAAACAAACAAACAAAAAAATTAGCTGGGCATGGTGGCTCGTGCCTGTAGTCCGAGCTACTCAAGAGGCTGAGGTGGGAGGATTATTTGAATCTGGGAGATTGAGGCTGCAGTGAGCTGTGATCATGCCACTGCCATCTAGCCTGTGTGACAGAGTGAAGCCCTGTCTTCAAATAAAGTAAATAAATAAACAAACACACAGATAGTTAACTGCAGTTTCCTGACCCCTTGAAGTCAGGTGCGGCCATATGCCTTTCTTTGGCAAATGACATGCAAGCAAAAATGATGTGCACCTCTCTTGGGTAGAGGATTTAAGAGCCAGAAGTGATTTGCCACATTCCTTTCCCCTGCCACAGAGACAATGAGAGCAGCTGTGCTGAGATAGAGCTGCCAGCCAGGGGCCCAGAGTAAGTAAGTAATCAGAGCCCCTACCCCTCTGCATTGGCCCTGTAGACTGCACTAGAAGTAAACTGCTGCGCTATAAGCTCTGAGATATTGGGGTTGTTAGCACCCCCTCAGCCCAACTGATGGCCACACTTCAGATGTTCAGGGAATGGTAGCTGTTATGATTTTTCTCTCTTCCTTTCGCCTTCTCTCTCAGAGGTTCTGAGCAATGATGTGACCGATGGCGTCATCCGAGTCATCTGTAGCAAATGCTACTTTTGGATCCATCACCTCAGCATACGGAGAATCCTGTCTGTACAGCTGATATTCCACCTCTACCCTTCTCTCGTCCTATCATTTTGAGAGGGAAGAATTGGGATTAAACACTAGAGTTCTATCACTCATTTTCCTTTGCAAACTTTACCTTGCTGATCTGTAAAATGGGTGTGAGAGCCTTGTTTTCTGTGTTTTCCAGGTCTTATTGTATGATTGGTCCGTGTATAGCAAGTATTATGTACATCCCTTAGAAATGACTATTACTGGGTTTTCTTGTCTACTTTTTTTTTTTCCCCCATTCAGCACATGATGGGTAATTTTTTCTTTCTTTCCCCATAGGATCTTGGAAACAAAGACCTCAACAGGGATAAAATTTACTTGATTTGTCAAATAGTCCGGGTCGGCAAGATGGATCTTAAGGATACTGGTGCAAAGAAGTGCACGCAGGGGCTGAGGAGGCCGTTTGGGGTGGCAGGTAAGGGACACACTCTGCACCATTAATTTTTATTGGAGCGCACATTTTATGTGGCTGAATTGTAATGATGATTTCTTTCCCAACCTCCTCCTGCTGCCCCCACCCCTGCAAAATTTATGCCAGACAGCCCTTAATAACTACATTTCTGGTGACTAAATCGAAATAATTGGTGACTAAGTCCAGATTTATGATGACCACAGTGAATCATGGGCTCCTCTTGTCTGGAGCAGAGCACTGGGAGACCGGTGCCGTCTGAGCAGTTGACGCCTTTGCTCCCCAGCTCTGTGAAAAAGGAAAAACAATACAGGCAGGATCTAATTATGAGGAGCAAATCATTTAAAAAATATATCTAGGACAGGAAATGCAGTTACACAGAATGAGTCACCTACCACGCATCTAAATTCCAGATGGAAACGGACATTTGGAGAATTGGTGTGACCCGAGGCAGAGCCCTGCCTGAGGCTGCTGTACAGGAACATCCGCTCTGCATTCCTCTTAAGCTTTAGCTCTCTTGGGGTTTCTAAGGCCCCACTTTTATGGTTTTAGTTATGTTTGGCTACCACTTATACTGTTATTTACCTAATATATTTTCTTTTAATCAACCTACTTTACATAATGTATGTTTTTCGTCAAAGGCAATTTAAATACCTGTGAAAATGGTGATTTGATATGCCAGTTTTATTCTTTTTATTAAAATATAAAATTGTAAGAGTATACCATTTATAACCCCTGCATACCATAGCTAACCTCAGTGTTTCAGGTTTCTCACTTCAAGATGCTCTGACCTGTAATCGCAGACCTGCTTACTCTCCAACTAGTCCCTTGGCACTGCTTGCAAGGTGGTGGAGTGGAGGATATTTTACTGAGCTCACTGTTTTTTTTTTTTTTTTTTTTTTTTTTTTTAACCTGGGACTGCGGCTAGCTAGCCAGCCAGTGATCTTGGGCAAGCATTTTTCTCAGGGCCTTAGTTTTATTATGTGCAAAATGAAGAACTTGCACCTGATTAATTCATGAAGTCCTCTACTGCTCTAAAATGCTCTGATTCTACCTGTGGGGCGTTTCTGACACCACGGTGTTTCCGTTAAGGCAGTGAGGGTCTTCCAACCTTACTGCAAAGTGTGTCTTTGTCCTCAGCTGTAGCCTGACCTCTCTTTTGGTGTCAGGTGACAGAAATCTGATCTAAACTGGTAGAAGAAGGAAAAAAGGTACTTTACTGGTGTAACTGAAAGGCTTATGAATAGATTGCTTCAGGCATAGCCAGATCCAGGAACTCAAATCAATTTGTCTCTTTCTTGCTCCTATGTCCTCATGCTGGCCTACTATGAAGAATTTGTCTGTTTCTTGCTTAGTCCCTATGTCCTCATGCTGGCTTACTAAGAAGGTGGCTGTCCAATTAGTTGGCAAATTATCAGCCAGCTGTTCCAAGCTTGCATCCTACCAACTTAGCAACCCAGTGGAAAGAATGTACCTCTTTCCCATTAATTTCAGCAGAAGCCCCAGGAGCTTTAATATAGGTCATGTCCTCATCTCCATAGTATTTACTCTGGGCAGGGAGAGATGATTCTCTGATCTACCAGGTCCTCTGAATAACTCTGGAGCCAAAGGGAAATTGCCCCGCCCTAATCACAGCACTGAGGATGGATGAGGAGAGTCTGTTAGAGAGAATAGATGCTCAATTTCTCCTGTCTGCTCTCTGACTCCCCTCTTGATCTAGATGCAGTCAGTGCTTGGTTATTACCCATACAATTTTAATGGCCCCCTGCCCAGTGCCTGGAGTGTTTGAGGCATTTTCTCTAACTAGGGTATGGGCTTGATTTGAGCAGCTTTTTTCAGCCTTCTCCTACACTCCCATTTCTATAATCTCCATTCTAGTGTAGGAGTTCTTTACCTTGGTTTTGGGACCCTTAGTGGCTGATTTAAGGAAAGGTTTCAGAGGATACGGGATCTGTCTGGAATCACAGGATTTGAAGATTCTTCAGTTATGTATCTGTACATATGGGTATGCTTACGAAAAGAGGGTGAATATTTCATGAGATTCTCAGATCCTACAGAGACCCAGTCATTGCTCTCTGGTTTTGTAGGCACAGTAGACATTCAATACATGCGTGTCAAATCCAAACCTAATTGCTGAATTCCACAGCCATGGCTCTGACCCTTTCCTTTTGTCCTCTGCTAAGCCATGGTGCTCTTGGATGCCTCTCTGGCCCACTGACGTCCTAGTCTGCTTTGCTTAGAGGTATTTGCCGTGGTGCTGCATGCAAGGAACCTCTGCCGTCTGTGTATTGTGCAGCACTGGCTTGCTTGCCATTTTAGGCTTTCCTGACCCCCAGGCATCCCAGGCCCTACCTCCTGTCCCACAAGCTCATCCCACTGTCATCCCTTTGTGGGAGCAGGAGGAAGTTAAACCATTAATTCATTCTGCCCTCTTTCTAGTTATGGATATAACAGACATCATCAAGGGGAAAGCAGAGAGTGATGAAGAAAAGCAGCACTTCATTCCTTTTCATCCGTAAGACATTTCCCATTTCTTTCTATTCGGCCACATCCTTTGTCATTAAGAGCTGCTGGAGCTCAGAGGGCACTGGTTCCCTGAGGTAGTGATAGGCAGGTGGAGCCTCCCAAGGGGAGTGCTGGGTGAGAATCATTGGCTCAGTGCCCAGGCACTCAAAACCAAACAGCTTTTCACCCATTCATTCATCAGATGTTATTTATGCCACAGACATTTATTGGCAGCCTGGCAGAGGCTGGCACTGTGCTAAGCATGGAGGATGAAGTAGTGAACTAGATGAGCCCTGTCTTCATGGAGCTCATCCTATAGATGGGGAATTAAACAGATAATCAGCAAAAGATTAATGCATTAATTACACGTGCAGCAGAAACCACAAAGCTGTGAAGCAACAGCATTTCAGAAGCGTGTGGCAGGGAATCCTAACCTTGCTCTCATGTGTAGACATATCCGTAACTTACGAGGCGGGCAATAAGGAAGGTGAATATCCTCTCCTCTCCTGTTTCAAAAGGAGTCCTCCAGAAAGCAGGGCTCCAGTTTGAGAGCATCATCAGTACTTAACAACCCTAAGGATGGTCCAGCTAATGAGGCTAGTGACTTTGCTGAAGGCGTGTGATTACGACTTAGCAGGAGCAACTCAAGGCTTTACCCTTGCTGAGCAGATATGCATGTTGAAAGCTTTGGAATCCTGCCTTTTTAAGCATCTTCCTGGAGAATAAGAAATGGCCTCTACCTGTAGCATTGATATTCCAAAATTTCAGAGCCACATTGCTTTGTGATAAAAAGTGATGTACCTCTTGATAGCATGTATATACCCTGAGCTGACACGCAAGCTCGCTTTTCACCTGAGGCATGTGGAGGGGCTGGGGAGCTTCCTGGGGCACCTTGAAACACAAGGAGGGCACGATGCGGACATTTCATGCTCTCTTTTCCTTTCCAGGGTTACAGCTGAGAATGACTTCCTACACAGCCTGCTGGGCAAAGTCATAGCCTCCAAGGGGGACAGTGGCGGGCAAGGTATAATGCCAGTGTGCCAGTGGGCTGAGCCTGCTCCAGCTTGGGAGCCCCTAACTCTTCAGCAAATGAATCAAAATCCTCAACCCTGGGATGCTTAGCTTTCCTTCCCGACAGACCACTGGGAAGAATGGGAACATATGATCTATAGGGATAAGTCACATCTCCTGAAGCAAATTGGAGGCTTGTCCTTGTGCCCAAAAGAAGAGAGCAATTGATACATTCTGAATGTCTCCTGTGTTCCAGGGGCACGTTAAGAAGTTACCTTGTTTGATTTCATTCTTACTGCAGGCCCGTGAGATAGGTGGTGTCATCCTCACTTTGGGCTTAGAGAAGCGGGATAATTTGCCAGAGGCTGACACTGCTGGAAATAATTAGTGGGATTCAGACCCAGAGATCTCCCGCTCCAGAGGCCCTGTGGGCTGAGTGGCTGCATCTGTGGTTGTATGGCTCTGTTCCCAGCCATCTCCAGAAAGACAGAGGGGAGAGGTGGCAGGAGGGCCGACTGAGAGAACACTTGCAAAAGTGGGCTCTTCACCGTGAGCCGTTCCTTTCCAGGCCTCTGGGTGACCATGAAGATGCTAGTAGGTGACATCATTCAGATTCGCAAGGACTATCCACACCTGGTGGACAGGACCACCGTGGTGGCCAGGAAGCTGGGCTTCCCGGAGATCATCATGCCAGGTGAGACACAGCTGCTCTAACCTTCCCCTGGGGACATAGGGGCCAATTCAGCTTGTCTGATTCATTTTCCTTTTAAAGAGTCAACTCCTTCCTTTTTTACTGCCTCTCTCCGTTTCTCTCCCTGAAGGTAACCACTAAAACTGATTTCTGTATATCCGAAAGCTTCTATGCATTAACAAAATAGACACATGCATGTAAATATACACACATACCCCTTTTCCCCACAGATGGGGTCATACTTTATATTCCTTTACTTAATATATTTTATATAGTATTCTACAACTTGTTTTATCACTTAATAATTTATTGTGGACATCATTTCTATTTTACTACATTCAGGACAGTTCCACTCTTTCTGGGAGAATATTGTCATTCTCTTATATTTTTAAGCTTTTTTGTTTTTTTTTTAATATTACCAAAGGAATTCATGTTCATTGTAAAATATTTAAATGGCATGAAAAGGTATAAAGTGAAATGTTAAAAACTCCTTCATATCTTTATCTCCAGAAGTAGCCAGTACATTTTCAAATGTGTGTGTAATTTTAAAAAATGAGTTTATGTAATATTAAACAAAAATTATAGGAGAGCATTGTTTTAGACTAAGTTCCTGCACCAGCCCCCAACATACCAGACTGAAAATCAAAATGGAGTCAGCCATGCTAAAGTTTCATGTCACCAAACCTAAAGTAAATTGTTATCTGATCTTGCAAGAAATTGGGAGAGTGGGGAGAGATGGGGGAGAAGAGAGAGAGCGGGCGGTGGGGGAGGAGAGAGAGAGGGGGAGGGAGAGAGGAAAGAAAAAGAAAGAAAAAGAAAGAAAAGAGAGAAAGAGAAATAGCCTATTTTCCAGACAGGCCATTTTCAGTTTTCAGTGGGCATAACGAAGTTCCCTTTGCTTTAATCCTCACAGCAAAGGGTAATCTGAAGTAACCTGATGTTAACCAATCAGTCACTTTTCTATTTTTCTGTTTCCCTGTTTCATCCTTATGAGAGCAATACCTTCGAAATAACCAATTCGCTCTGTCTTGCTTCTACTTCCTTCAGGCCTTCTCTGTCTATAAAGCCAACCTCTTCTGCTCAGCTCTTTGGAACACTGATTCTATTTTATGGAATGAAGCATTACCCGATTCTAGAATTGCAATAGAGCCAAGTGAGGTCTTTAAACTAAATTTGTTGTAATTTTGTCTTTTGACAATAGTAATACTCTTTTGAAACTTCTCTTTTGTGTCTTAAACCTGTGTCTTGGACTTCTGTTCACGATGGCTCTCACTGACTTGCCTTTTCTTTCCACATTTTTCTGGTGGTGGTCTCCTAGGGCCTGTGCTGTCATTTATTTGTCCATGCTTTACCTGAGACTTCAATTACTTGTGTATCCCCTTGTAGGATTTTCTATTCCTTTTTTTTTTTTTTTTTTTTTGAGATGGTGTTTGGCTCTGTTACTCAGGCTGGAGTGCAGAGTACACTGGTGTGACCTCGGTTCACTGCAGCCTCTGCCTCCCAGGCTCAAGAAATACTCCTACCTCAGCCTCCTGAGCAGCTGGGACCACAGACATGTGCCACCACACTCGTCTAATTTTTTTGTATTTTTGATAGACACAGGGTTTCGCCATGTCACCCAGGCTGGTTTTGAACTCCTGAGCTCAGGCGATCTGCCCGCTTTGACCTCCCAAAGTGCTGGGATTACAGGCATGGGCTACCTGTGTCTGGCAGATTTTCTATTTTTCTTGCCTCCCTTCCCGAAGATCCTCTGCAGCTCCTTCCTAACCCTGTGTCCCTAGGATACATGGAAAGTTGCTCTGTTCTGCTCCTATACAGTAAAACATCGGCAGATGTGTATGTTTGGTTGTTTTCATGGGACAGGATCAATTCAATTGGAGCTTTGCTTTGCCTTCCCAGAAGGTGTCACTAGAGGATGAAAATTAAATGATTTTTAATGTTGAGAAAAACATGGCCAATTTTGAGTGTCCCTACTTCCCTTTTTGCAACTGATTTCCTAGCATCCCTTCATCCCCTTGTTACCTACTTCTCCAGCCTCCCTGATGAGGGAAAAATGCTTTCTCTAAGCAGTTCTGATTTTAATTAATAGCAATCCAGGTGGGGGAGCTTCTTCTCACCCTCCATCCCCTCTAGTTAGCGTCTCTCCTGCTGCAATCCACGCTAACTCTTGTCTCTCTCCTTATGCCTCAGGGGATGTCAGGAACGACATCTACATTACTCTCTTACAAGGTGACTTTGACAAGTACAACAAGACCACACAGAGGAATGTGGAAGTCATCATGTGTGTGTGCGCGGAGGACGGCAAAACGCTGCCCGTAAGGGACTCGCTGCTGCTCTGGGTGACAGGGTCCCCCTTGGGGGCCTCTGCTTGTAAAGATGTACTTTTCCTCTCCGTGATTCTGTTGTCTAAATGCCAGGTGCCTTTGGGATGGTGTTGAATAATGTGATCTACACCTTTTGAGCTTGGTTAGCGCAGTGTTCCGTAATAAGACCTTGTGATATTTCCTTATACCAAAGCAGTTTTTCAATGTCTGTTCCTTTCCTTTCACAACTCCTTCTTCTACATATGTATGTATGTATATATATGCATGCATGTATGTATACATGTATGTATGTATGCATACATATATGTATGTATTTTTGCTTGGTCTCAGCTTATAGGTTAGCTTTCTGCAGTTAAAATGTTCTCATGGAAACCTGAGCTGGTTTATTCAGGCAAAGTCCATGGTAAGAAAGAGGATCAATACAGTGCCTTGGGCTGGTGTGGAGGCTCAGGATGTGCTCAAAGCAGACATTCTCAACACTTAGTCTAACTCCCCAGCGCTCAGCCAGAAATGCTGGTGGAAAGCCTTATTCGTAAATTGGCCTCCAGAGAGCTAGCCGGGTGTATTCAGGAATGCAAAGCGCATTGCTATATTTATACAGCATATGTCCTGTCCAATATTTGTCATGTGTGTTTATATTTGTTTGCTTGTATTTCCTTTAAGGTTGTCAGTGCCGTGCCCAGTGCGTAGGAGGGTTTTGTTTCTCGATTCCTCGTTTCAGAGTAGTTAGCTGAAAAGAAAATCAGCCCTCACGATTAGTTTTAGCATGGGCGAACATTCCTCTTAGGCCACTGTGAGTGATCAAATAGCCAAGTAGGGTGGGTGTGTTCATCAGAGAGGGGGTGTGAAGATGGAAGAGGCATCAGTTCTGTCCGTGGGGCCTGGAGATCACATTGATACTTTGTACCCAAGAATAACTAACATTCACAGGGGAATTACCAAGTATCAGGCCGTGTGATAGTATGACACATTTCCTTTATTATGCCCCATTTTACAGATAGGGAAACAAAACGTTTGTCACTTACAATAACTCGCCCAAAGCCATAACGTTAGCGTATGGCACAGATGGGGTTTGACTGGTTCCAGGCTCTCTGAGACACTTCACTACAATGCCTGTACATGTAACAAAATTCTCCAATTTATTTCTCATTTTAAAAAATGAGGCTAATAACCACTGCTGACAAATTTGGGAAGATTCATAATCATTTTTTAAATGTAAAGAAATCCTCACAGTTGCCTTTTTTTCCTAAAGACTGGTCATGTTAATTAGTATCTATTTGAACAAAATCTAAGCACTGAACGCATCGTCCTTTTGTTGGAATCTGAAACTTTTCCAAAAAATAAAATAAGTGAGAAACCCTTGGCTTCAAGGAGCATAAAGGAGCCGAGGGTTTTTATCTGAAAGGGAAATTGCAATTCCCAAGTGTAGAGATCATCGCTTTGAAGTTACTTTTATCCAACTTACCTGTTGGAGAACTTTTTAACCTCAGCTTCATTTTTGAAACGTTGATACACTTACCTTCGATGCTGCCAAAGGACAAATTAAAAGACATAGTTAACAGGCAAGCAGCCATCTTATCTCCTGTCTGAACCATTCTTTCTTCCACTTTTGTCACCCTTTCAAGTCACCCCGAGCAGGCTGAGCAGATGCACTTATCAAAGATGAGTAGATAAGCAGGGATTCTGGGGCCTGGCATGGAAACAAACCATGGGGCATGGTGATAATTTGTGGTTTCCTCTGTTAGGGAAATTCTGAGGGAGTTCAGTTGACTGACTATTGAAAATTGCTTAGGAAGCCTGTGGGAGGCTTTTCTTTCTTTATTTGCAGAAATAAATATTACCGCCTAATTAAGTGTCAGGCAGCACATTCAAACACTTCTGTTTGATATTGGCGGGCTCCTGTGAGAATGGTCCCCTTTAGAAATATTGATTTCTCCTCCTGCTCTAGGTGCATGCACACTGTCTTTGGCAGGGCAGAACCAGAGGGCAGAGGAGGTTAGGCCTGCCCATGGCTCCCCTTGGGGTGTCACGGGCCTTGCTCGGGAGGGGTCATACAGAGAAGTTAATGGGGTGGGCTCTGGGGTCAGGCAGACAGGGTTCAAATTGCAACCTCCCTGCTTATTAGCTGTGTGATTTTAGGCAAGTGTATTCATGTGTAAAAAGAAATAACAACCTCTTCTCATGGGGTTGCAGGTTAAACAAAAGACTGGGTGTTAAAACAACTGAAAGTGTATGATTGGATTGTTTGTAACACAAAGGATAAATGCTTGAGGACATGGATCCCCATTTCCATGATGGGATTATTATGCATTGTATACTTGTATCAGAACATCTCATTTACTCCATAAATACACACACACACACACACACACACACACACACACACACACACACACTATGTGCCCACAAAAATTAAAAATTATAAAATTAAAATTAAAAAATTAAAGAAAAAAAACCATGCCGCCGGCACAGCAGCTCACACCTGTAATCCCAGCACTTTGGGAGGCCAAGGAGGGCAGATCACTTGAGGTCCGGAGTTTGAGATCAGCCTGGCCAAGAAGGTGAAACCTCCTCTCTACTGAAAATACAAAAATTAGCTGAGTGCGGTGGCAGGCACCTGTAATCCCAGCTACTCGGGAGGTTGAGACACGAGAATTGCTTGAACCCTGGAGGCAGAGGTTGCAGTGAGCTGAGACTGCGCCCCAGCCACTCCAGCCTGGATGACAAAGTGAGACCCTTTCTCAACAAACAAAACACACTGTAGGTATAAGGCACCTGATATGCAGTAAGTACCCAACAGCAGGAAGGAGAGTCACATTCAGAGAAGAGACAAGTGCAGGGTGAAGCCCTCTGAGGGACCTAAGGGAGTCAAACAGGCAATCCAACCAGAAGCAAGTTCTGGTGAAAGAGAAAGGCTCAGATGCTGGGCCAAGAAACCTCTGTTCTTCTGAGACCAACCAGCTTGAGGCGGTGGAGGCAGGGGATAGGGGAAATATGGGATAGTGGTTAAGACCATGACCCCTGGGGCCAGACAGCCAGGTGCAAAGCCCAGCTCAGCCTGAATTAGTAAGAGGACGTTGAGGCAGTTACATAACCTCTCTAAGCCTGAGAGTCTCTGTCTGAAAATAGGACCAGCAATGGCACTTTGCTCTTGTGAATATCAGATGAGGTAATCTACATAATAAGTGTTCATTAAATGTAGCTATTACTATTAGAAGGGTATACTGAACTCCTGGCCTGATTCCCACCTTAGGAATGCTGATTAGCATCTTCCCATGATGTGGTCTTGTGAGAGGAGAACACTGTCTTTCCTAACGTATGTTCACCTCCCTGGGATCATCTTGTTCTCACCTGATTCCTACCAAGTAAACAGGGCATGTGTTAGGAGCCTGGATTTTCTCCTGCAGAGATGTTTCTCCCAAGGCCAAGCCAACATGAAAGCCTCCAGGCTTCCTGATCCTTACCCAGATTTTCTTCTACTGACCTGAAGTCTCCCACACCTATGAGGGGCTCTCACTGTTAATTGGGGGCCATGGGGATAGGCAATATAGAAAATGATGGAACAGTGTGATTTGAGATATATACCATTCTATATTTTCCCTCGAACTGGGCTCAGTCCGTGGTCACAATGCTGTCTGGGTGCACTTCCCAACACTGTTTTCTCTCTGAAGTGTTGAGGGCTAGGGCACTATCTCTGGCTTTTCTCTGACTGGTACTGAGACTTTTTTCTCCAGCCTTAGGAAATCAAAAATTTTCATCATCAGTACAGTTTTGTGAGATTCAGTTGCCTGCCATACAGCAGTTTTACTTTCACCAGAGATATATGTGTAGTTTCTGATTTTGTAAGCTACATGGGATTTACTGTAACTACAGAAGCTCTAAGCCCATAAATGTCACCAGATATAAATCTTTGTAGGCTGGAAGGCATCTAGGTTCTTATAGAAGGAACACTGGATGAGTAGTTAGAGGGTCTGTGAGATAGTCTTGGCTTTGCCACTTTTTGGGCAAGTGGCTTAATCTCTCAGGGCCTCAGTTTACCCAGCTGTGAAATGGGGATGCCGATAGTAAGCGTCAGAGGTGGTTATGAGGACTGAATTAAGCGAGGTGGTGTGTGTACAGGGCTTAGCGTGATGCCGGACACAAAACCCACTCTGAATGGTTAGAAAGACTTTGGAAGCATGTGTGTTTAGCTTAGTGCCTCCGGAAGTTCTGCAAGGCTTCATCCCATGGAAAAACAAGAGAGTTGTGTGTCTTCACTCAGTTCTGGTTCATTGGTTACGCTTGTTTTTCTTTTAAAGATACATTCTGAAAGGACTACGCGTATTCTGTTTTCAAATGGATCGATTTGGCTGCAAGTACTGTCAGTCAATATTGAAACTGAGCTCATTCCTTTTCCATACCTCGGAAGCACACAGGGAGATTTCCAGTGCGAAGGGCAGTCTTCCTTTCCCCAGGTTCGCGGGGTTCGCCAGGGCTCACGGAGTGCCTGTATGTGGCCAGCTCTGGTGATGCAGCCTGCGGAGGGTCAAGGATCCACGGGAGAATCTGATGGAATCTTGTGAGAGGCATGACTTGCCATCAACATGCCGAGAGGCACGCAGGTTGCAATTGCAGGGGCTGGGGCTCCAGAACCAAATCTTATGAATCTGGCAATCTGAGGATTGAAAACTGTTTGGCCTGGTATAAAAACCATACTTAGGGCCCCTTCTGGGTAATCCTAGCTTGGATCTTGTTTGGGGGCCAAAGGGCTGGAATGAACATAGAATTAGGCATTGTTATATGCGACTAGGAGATCATTCCTTGTTGGTCAGCTCCTTTCTGAACCTCTGAGGGTGATTTTTATGGCAAAAAATAAATGTCCCACTTGGGCATGTGTGCTCTGTGCTCACTCTCTGCTCAGAAAGCCCCTCCCACATTTCTGCTCTGAGCCAACTTGGAATCTTTCTTCAAGATACTCAACTGTCATTGCCTCCAAGAAATCTTCCCTGATTCCTCACCTGTCCTTGTGTCCTTCCTCTGTGCCCGACAGTAGTGTGTACACGTGTCTGTCATCATGTTGCATTGCTGTCATGATGTGTTCCCTAATGTTTCCTGCACTAAACTGTGAGCTCACATCAGGTTCAGTATCTGAGCCATTCCCATACCCCAGTGCTCAGCATGGAGTACCCAGAAGATGTTCTGTTATTGTGGCCTGAACTGAGCCTCCTCCCCGAAACCCCCTCACTCCAGACTTGTTCTCTAAGGCAGGTGCTCAGGAGTCTCTCTGAAGCCTATGCTCTTTCCTTTCGCCCAGCACTGCCCACCGCCCTGATGTGTTAGCTGCGGAAATTCATCAGAAGAGTTGCTACTGGGCTTATCTGAGCCTGCTTGTAAACTTTGTGCACATTCACATTTAGGAAACAAATAGGATTAATAAGACTGGCAGTGTGCAGTAACTCCAAGGCTGGTTATCACTTACAATAAGGCACTCACATCAATGCCCTGGTGCACTCCAGTGGTTTCCAGAATGGAAGTAATGGAATTTCTGTAGTTAAGCGCCTCTCAGTCCGGTGGCTGGGGCGCTTCTGTGTAAATCTGTAGTAGAGAAGGAGTCATTATGGGCACCTGGCATGAGGGCTAGGGAAGGCAGGGTTGACCCAGTCCCTAAGGCTGGTGGTAGCCTAGGGACCAAACCTGTGCAAGCACAGAAAATGGCAATTCTGTAATGTTTTCTCTCACTTTGTCTTTCTTGGGTCAGAATGCAATTTGCGTGGGAGCAGGGGACAAGCCCATGAATGAATATCGCTCCGTCGTGTACTATCAAGTCAAACAGCCACGTTGGATGGAAACAGTCAAGGTAATAATTAATAATAATAATAATAGATGTGAACACATGCCTAGTTCTTACCATGAACCAGGCACTGTTTTAAGTGCTTTATTTAAATAATTTATGTATTGCTTACAATAGCCATGTGAGGTTTGTACTAATATTTCCTTCATTTTATAGTTGAGGAAACTGGCACAGAACAGGTAAGTAGCCTGACCAGGACCACACTGCTAGGAAACATCAGAGCTGGGATTCAAACCTGAGCAGTCTGGCTCTGGGTCTGTGCCCATCACTGCAGCCTGAGGGAGCAGAATACTGACTGGAGCAATTAGCATTTTTTTTTTTTTTTTGGAGACAGATTCTCACTTTGTTACCCAGGCTAGAGTACAGTGTTACCATCTCTGCTCACTGCAAACTCTGTCTCCCGGGTTCAAGTGATTCTCCTGTCTCAGCCCCTTGAGTAGCTGGGATTACAAGTGTGCGCCACCACACCAGGCTAATTTTTGTGTTTTTAGTAGAGACGGGGTTTCACCTTGTTGGCCAGGCTGGTCTCAAACTCCTGACCTCAAGTGATCTGCCCACCTTGGCCTCCAAAGTGCTGGGATTATGGGCATGAGCCACCGTGCCCAGCCTTCTTCCTTTTAATGAGAGCAGGCGAGCAAGGCAGTTCTGCACATGGACCCTAGACCCAGAGAGTCTGGGTTCGTGTTCCAGCCTTAATGCTCACCAATGGTGTGACCTTGGGCAAGTCATTCACCTGCTCTGTGCCCTGGTTTCCTCATCTGTAAAATGGGAGCAATAGGTTGACTGTGGAAGTAAAAGGATTTGATACACATAACACTGTCAGACAAGTCCTTGGAAGAGAGTACTTATTCAGTTAATACAACTCCTGATTATACTTGGCAGTTATCTCAGTCTGCAAAACTGAACTAGATTTTACATTCCTTCAAGATGCCCTTCAAACACTTGACCCTTGCCTATTTTTTACCCACCCCTCTACAAGGCAGTCTAATTGGTAGTGGCAGGCAGCTTTGCGCCTCTCTGTGTAGTTGCGGGGGGAAGGCAGAGGAAAGATATAGTTGTTCCAGATATCTGATGAAGTCTCCCTCCAGGTCCTTCTCATATGGCATCTCCCCGTAAAATGTTCTGTGGAATACTAAGTGGTCTTTTATTAAAATAACATTTCAGGCTAGGTACAGTGGCTCATGCCTGTAATCCCAGCACTTTGGGAGGCCAAGGTGGGTGGATCACCTGAGGTCATGAGCTTGAGACGAGCCTGGCCAACATGGTGAAGCTCTGTCTCTACTAAAAATAAATGAATAAATAAATACATAAATAAATAAGTTGTGCATGGTTGCATGTGCCTGTAGTTCCAGCTACTCAGGAGGCTGAGGCACAAGAATCACTTGAACCTGGGAGGAGGAGGTTGTAGTGAGCTGAGATTGCACCACTGCACTCCAACCTAGGCAACAGAGTGAGACTCTGTCTCAGGGGAAAAAAAAAAAGAATTGTATATTAAATGTATTAAAATAACATTTCCTTATCAAATGTGAGAAACTTGAGAACAAATATAGAAGTTAAAGGCTTCCTTATGTCAAGTTCTTAGAGCCCTTGAGATGTAAATGTGCTCTGCAGATCTGCAAAAGGAAATAAGGATGCAGAGCACATCCCAAAACTCATTGACTACAGAGCATTTTCCTTTTTCCTAGCGTCATATCCTGGGGTTAGGATTCTGTTGAACATATTTTAGAAATTCCTGGTTTTAACCAAAGCAGGTAGGAGGCTTGATGAAGCAATGTGATTGTAAACAACATATGCGAATATATTATGTTTATCTTCATGAAATATCTAGCTAAATTCTGAAGCCAGTCATGAACATATTGGAGGGGCACAGGGTGACAGAAAGAACTTCTTTGACTCTAGGTTATAGCAGAAGTCACCATCTGTAAGGTCTTAGGGTCCTTGGAGGCACCTCTCTGAATCTGAAATGACCCCCTAGCGTGTGTCTGATGGTATTGTCAGCCAGTGGAAATGGAGGCCTGGTGGGTGAGCACCTTGGTTCCCTTGATCACCCTTCCTTGGTGCAGGATGTAACCAAAATGGAATTGTCAAATAGTCCTCTTGTGGGTGGTGCCCATTTCATCAAGCTGCGCTGTTCTACTCAGCGGTGAGGAGTGGCAGAGCTTGCAAGCCAATGTGAACTCATCACAGGCTGCATAATGCCTGAAAGATGCCCTTTTGGGATAATTCCTTGACAGAAGTGACATTAACCACAAATATTCACATTACCAGATCGTCACACTAAGCAGAAAGGAATAACCTGCATTGGAATAAGGATGTGGAATCAATTCAGTGAACACCGAAGCTTGATCATAGCTTCAAATATCTCTGCCTTATCATTAGCAGCATTCTTTATTCCCCCTGGGCTCTGTCTCCAAACACAAGACGTACACATGACTTCCTTTTCAGCGATAGCTATTCAAACCCCAGCAGTTCTTCACTTGTTACACATGTTATTACTTTCCTCAGTGTGTCTCCTCATACCCATTGCCTTCAAATTGATGACCTTGTCAACTTTGAGGTCAGAAAGTTGATGTACCACGTTGGGTTTCTCTTCTCTGTTCTCTCTTGCACCTTGGTTATATCTCCTTGCTAGCCCTTGTCACAGGACTGTTACACATTGCCCCTTGTGTAACATGGGACCATGAACTCTTTGAGTGTGAGGACTCTGCCTTGTATCAGCATGACCAGCACCCCACATGATTGTAGTTTCTAGTGAACGTTCAACACGCAGGGAAAGGATGAATTGGACTGCAGTTACCCATGAGCCCCTCAGTTCCTTTGCTCTGCCTGAAACATGGACAGGATGGTGGACCTCCTTAGGCTCAATTCTCATTTTCTGCAACAGAAAGTTCCCCCAACTATACATTTGTTTTGGCGTTTAATAGGCATCTGTACAGTACAAATTGTGTTCCTTTTTAAAATCAGTGTCCTTCTCTCAGGTAGCTAAGCTTCTCTGCATTGGCCTGAATCTCAGATTGCAGAGCAGCTGTGAGACTTTGGGAGGTGGCCTGCACAGAGCCAGGCTGAAAGCATCACAATCAGTGATGCCAGTGGGCCATTCACTAGACAGAGATGCCCAGGTGACCAGTGGGTTGTTGTCTTATCTCAGTGTCCTTGGATTCAAAAGCATCTGGACATGTGTCCAATCAAGGGTGAGATGAGCCCTAGGGTTTTTCCAAATATTATTGGATTAAAGCATTTTTATTAATTTGCATAAATGAGAATCCTCAAGCAACCCCCCAACAACGATTGTTAATTTGCTAAGCCCTGCTGCAGTTGCCAGAACTCCTGGAGTGTGTAAGGAAAATGTGCATTGTGCAGTTTGCAGTGCATCAAATCCTGTGCTAAAGTTATGTGACTTTTATATCAATTTGGGGAGACTCATTTTTCCTCACTATAATTTACAGACCTCTTTTCATTGGCTGGGAATGCAATTTGCCAAATGGATTACATTTGGTACTTTATTTTCTCTTCATAACTAGTTCTTATGTAATTTATTTACAGTTCATCAGGCTCGATGGATGGGTTGTAAATCAGCAGGCAGCTCTCTCAGTTAAATGGTCAGGCTGCTGTGGAAGAGTGGGGGTGCAGTGGGGAGGGCCCTTTAACTCATTGTGTTCTGAGCTCTGGTTTCTGTCTGTTGAGGTGGCTGTCCCTATTGAAGACATGCAGAGGATCCATCTGCGATTCATGTTTCGACATCGGTCATCTCTGGAATGTGAGTACCATACTGAATGGCACGTCTGCACCTCCCTCTAAGGGGAGAAGAATGGAATAGCTGGGTGGCCCATGTATCATTTTCTTTCTTGACCCCACAATGCTATTTCCAGCTAAAGATAAAGGAGAAAAGAACTTTGCCATGTCCTATGTGAAGCTGATGAAAGAAGATGGGACTACTCTACACGATGGATTCCATGACTTGGTTGTCCTCAAGGTACCATGAGTTGGAAGGAGCTCTGCACTGAGGGGGGTGCAGGAAGCAAGAGGGTGATGGCAAAATTGCTTAGTGGTCAACAGCAGGGACCCCAGAATCACACACACCAGGGTTTACCAACTTTGTGGCCTCTTACAAAATCTTGACTTCTTTGGGCCTCTGTTTCCTCATCTTTGTGCCCTCAGTGAATAATTGTGAGAATTATGAGACAGCACATGTAAACATGGCAATGATGAGTACGTGGAAGAACTCAATACATGGAAAAGGTTATTGTTATGTACAGAAAGGTTATCGTTATGACTGTTATATACTCTTGATTCTGTAAGGACCTCTGTGGCATGTGTAGAGGACGTACAATAAACGTTTGAGAGATGCTGCATTGTAGCTAATGGAAAAATATTAAAACCTGCGGTCCTGATCGTGTTGCTGCTGATTAAGCCTGTACTCATCTCACATGTCTTCCTGAGTCTCAGTTTCTTTTTTCTTAAGCAGTTATGGCAATATTTATGACAACCCACTAGGATGACCCATGCAAAAGGGCCATCTAAACTATAAAGGGAGTGCAGATCTCCACTATTTTTATTTTTACATTATGAGACTTGGACTGTTTTTGAGACGTGGAGAAGTGTTAGTCTGGTTTTACCTGCTGCTTTCCCACATGCCCTCTTATGACAACAGAATACATCTACTAGCACCTGGCTGGAGGCAAGTGTATGGCTGTGAGGTAGGGCAAGGTTGAGTAGCCAGCACATGGATCACACCATTGCCCTTGGCTTTCTTAGCCTTGTAGGCTGAAATTGCCCTTTTGCCTGTGGGATGCATGGCAAACACAGCCTCATTAAGGCTTCATCTCATGGTACTCTTATTCTCTGAGTCTCTCTGACTTTCCCAGAAAACCCCCTTTCTTCTGTACAGCCTCTGTTTTGTCATTTATCACACATAGAGTTCTTGGCTTGAAAGCCCTTCTTCCCTGACAGAATGTGAACTCCTTGGGGTCAGAGGCCCAGTTGCAGTCAATTTTCTTTTACCCCCATTAGGTCCCAGTTTCCTTGACCGAGGATAATAATAGTATCTGCTTCATATGATTGTGATGAGGCTTAAATGAAATGAACCAAGGCATATAAAACACTTGGTACCACTCCTGGTATGGAGTAAGATAAATATTATCTTCTGTAATGCCTACCTCTAGTCATTCATTTTAGCATGCCAAGGCACTTATGTGCCTATCACTCTGCTATGCATTCTATATGCATTATTCTATATTATTTGCTCAGGTATTCTAGGAAGTAGGGATGATGATTATCTTCAGTTTACTAATGAAAAATAAAATGAGACACCAAGAGGCAAAATAATGTATTCAAGAAAGCATAGACCTGTGAATGGCAAAACAGGGTCCAGATCCCAGCACATTCTTACTTAGTGCCTTTGCCATTAAATTCCTCTTTAAGATAGATTCCTTATTTTGCTGGTGAGCATATATTATGATCTCAAAAAAGGATGAATTAAAATGGACTGTCTGGGAATTTTCGATTCCATTTTTATTTTGCCATTAATGAGGTTCAGAGAGCTTTCACCTAGTGGATCAACCCCCTTTCCATTAATGTGTCTTTGAATTCTTACCTATATTGTGGAAAAACAGCCGTGCCTCACAAGCTAATGTCTACTGCATCTCTGATGATTTTCTTCACTCTTTATGACTCTCTTCACTTCACAGTGTCTAATTTATCTGCTGCAAACTCTGTGTAGCATTGGGCGTGAAGCCTTGGCTTGGGACAGTAACCAAGTGTTGTTTCCAGGGGGACAGCAAGAAGATGGAGGATGCCAGTGCATACCTGACCCTTCCTTCTTATCGACACCATGTGGAAAACAAGGGGGCCACGCTGAGCAGGAGCTCCAGCAGCGTCGGGGGGCTTTCTGTCAGCTCCCGGGATGTGTTCTCCATTTCCACCCTGGTGTGCTCCACAAAGCTCACTCAGAATGGTAATGGGGTCATCAAGAATTGTGTCTGTGGGGAGTGTGTGTGTCCGTGTGTGTGCACGCGTATGCATGTGCTTGCAGGCCCAAGAAGGTCCTGATATGGACAGTTAGGCCAGTAATGATACTTCTGAATGTCTGGACTCTATTTTAGTGGGCTTGCTGGGTTTGCTGAAGTGGCGTATGAAGCCTCAACTGCTACAGGAGAATTTAGAAAAGTTGAAGATTGTGGATGGAGAGGAAGTGGTGAAGGTCAGTGGGGCTTCATTTTGTTTGTATTCTTACACTAGTGACAGAACTCTCCATGTGGGTGGCTTCAGGGGAGAAACAAGGTATTGAAGGACATGAGGAAACTTTTCTTCCAACAATGGGACACATTCTCCCAAGTTGCCTTGAGGAATCTTTATTGGGAAATCCAGGGGAGTGACTTGGTTCAATGGCACTGAATGTTGGGTGCCAGAAGACAATGGTTATGTTCAATCTCTGGAAATAGATGAGCCTGGGTGTAAATCCCAGCTCTCCCACTTGCCAACTTTATGTGATAATATAAGTGTGACATAGTTCTCAGGGCTGTTATGAACATTCAAGGTGATAATATTTAAAACTTACTCAATAGTCGCTTACACATAGTACACAACAATTAAACCAAAGCATATAAAACAAAGTTCAATAAGTGGTAATTATTAATTATTTTTGTTGTCATATGTTGATATATATGTATATGCATATATATGTATGTATGTGTGTGAGCATACATATATATGTATGTGTGTGTGTGTGTATATATATATATAGTAGTATGATCTCTTAGTACTACCCACACATCATTGTTAGAAATAAAAAGTATTCTTGGTTTCTGCTGCTTGGAGAGCATTATGTATTAAAGATGAGAAAGGGAAAGACATCAGGGCTTACATTTTAAGTGAAATAAGCAGAAAACAATGCAAATGTCAGATGTATTATTGCATCCACATGGTAGTGGAGAATAGAAAGTGTCTGAAGTGCAAATCTAATTAAAGCAACCCTTCTCTCCAGCCTTATGAATTGGGACAAGTGTTTCCCAATGGTCCTGGAGATCTTGTTTCCATGATACAGTTAGAAATTCCAAGATTAAACATCTTTATATGGCAGCTATGTGTTTTGAGGGATTATAGGAAATATTGACCCATCCCTTAGGAGGGAGGAAAATCAAGTTTTATTTAATTGCCTCTACCTGGAGAAGCAGTAGTAGAATTTCCAGATGCTGTAAATGTATACCACTTCCCATCTACCTCGTTCAGCAATGGCAGAGTAACTCCCCAAGACACCACTTATAAAGTCTATAGCCTTTTGGTAGCTTGGAGAAGTCATGGAAGAAATGAGACTTTTGTTGTCTTCCTCTTGCATTCTTTTTTTTTTTTTAAAGTTTGTTATTTAAATATGATATACATATGATGAAATAGATACAGAGCAGTTATCTTAAGAGTATAGCATAATGGATTTTTACACACGTACACACCATGTGTACTCACCACCCAGAAGAAGATACAGGCCATTTTTAGCATTATAGTAGATTCCCTCTTACCCCTTCTCAGCCAGTAGTCCCCTGGGGTAATCACTGTCCTGTCTACCATCATCGTTGATGGGTTTTTGCCTACTCTTAAATTTCATAAGAATGGAGTAGTGAAGAGTGTACTTTCTCTGCCTCATGTATTTTACTGAATATAATACTTGTGAGAATCATCCTCATTGCTGCCTGTGGAAGTAGTTTGCACTTTAGTCCAGCTGTGTAGTATTCTCTAGTGTGAAAATGCCACCATCTGTGCATCCATTCTGCTGTTGATGGGGTTGATGGGCAGTTGGGTTCCTCGAACTTCTGGCTGTCATGAGTAAAACTACTCTAGACCTTTTGAGCATGACATGTGGTGGATGTGTGCTCTCATTCTCTTGTAGACACTCAGGAGTGGGATTGCTGGGTCACCTGCACTGTGTCTTGTTTCTGAAATAGTGTAACCTTTGTTATTTCTTCCAGTTTCTCCAGGATACTCTGGACGCCCTCTTCAACATCATGATGGAGCATTCTCAAAGTGATGAATATGACATCCTTGTCTTTGATGCCTTGGTAAGAGAGAGGGGGAAAGTGTCTAGTGACAACAGGCATTAATGTGTGTCTTACTGTGAAAATACTGAGAACTCGTGGCCCTCATGGCCTTTTTCATGAATTCTTTGGAGGTGTTGTAATGTTTGGCAACAAGACCAATAATGAGCTGCTGTTTCCTTTTGCTTCTTACCAGTTCATTTGAAAGCATGAGGCATGGTGGTGAAAGGGGAATTTTAAATGCTGATGTCAGATTGACGCTGGCTGAAGGTACATGAGGCTGGATACTGTAAATGATTGCCTCTGCTTTCCATCAATGTTGGGAGCTGGTCCCTGGCTAGGTTGTAAAGCACCCAAAATGTTTCCTAGCTTTCCTTTCACCTTTTTCTCCCCATTTCCTCCAACTCGCTAATCATTACATTTCTCCTACCCACCCAGAACTTTTCATGATGCTATACCATCCAAATCTTCTTAGTCCTCCCCTGTTGTCTTTTTGTCCTCTCCATATCTCAGCTCAGATTTTCTCAGTGTTTTCTCAAAATAAACATAAGGAACATCTGCATTAGGGAATCAGTGCCCAACAAAGTTTTTATGTGTTAACCCCTCGTGTCATGGATATTTGCATTTTTAAAGAGGTTACTGAGAGACAACGGTGGCTTAATCAAGTGCTTCCTCAGAGAGTACCCTAGAATGCTAGCTCTCAGAAAAGATGTTTCATGACAAATATATGCTTCGATTAATTAATTTAGGGAAGTGTTGAATGTTGCATGACCCTTTTAGAGATTCACAATGTACATAAGTATATTAAAGATTCTAAAAAGTTTTGCAATAAGGAAGACAGTCTGATAATGATAACCTGACATTTCTCAAAACTTATTTGACCATGAAATCCTGTTCATCTTAGAACACCCTGCAGCACACTTCATGAAACGCTTTTTTGGGGAAGATGCTACTTTAATAAAGAGAACTCGTTGTGTATTACTGAGCTAATTCCTGGGCAAAGGATTTTAATGGGGGTTAAATTATGCCAGGTAAAGATGGCTTCCTGCCCTGGGTTTGCCCTGAAAATACTGCTGCCTTGCATCTTCCTCAGATTTACATAATAGGACTCATTGCAGACCGGAAATTTCAGCATTTCAACACTGTTCTGGAGGCTTACATCCAACAGCATTTCAGTGCAACCTTGGCTTACAAGTAAGTAATTGTGTACCTGGGGACTTCTTGTCTACTACCTTCTTGCCCTGCCAGGATGCCTAGGGCACAAGAACTTGAGTAATTTTCTTTTGTCACTAATCTGTGTGAGCTCTCCATTCTCTAACAAAATCTAACCTATGCTTGGGTTATTTGGATATCATTAAAAATGTGGAATACCCATAGGTTTGGATGAATGTCTTATGGTTGCAGTGGTACCTGGAACTGCTTATTCATCCATTCAGCTTGTGTGTTCTCATTTCTTGAGTGGACACCAGGACTTAAAGGCTACAGAGAAGACCAGGCATGGGGGCTCACGCCTGTAATCCCAGCACTTTGGGAGGCCAAGCTAGGCAGATCACCTGAGGTCAGGAGTTGGAGACCAGGCTGGCCAACATGGTGAAACCCTGTCTCTACTAAAAATACAAAAATTAGCTGAGCATGGTGGTGGGAGCCTGTAATCCCAGCTACTCAGGAGGCTGAGGCAGGAGAATCACTTGAACCAGGGAGATGGAGATTGCAGTGAGCAGAGATCACAACACTGCACTCCAGCCTGGGCGACAGAGTAAGACTCATCTCAAAAAAAAAAAAAAAAAAAAAGAAAGAAAGAAAGAAAAAAAAGGGCTACAGAGAAGAAAGTGCACATGCCAAGTAGCTCGGTCTGGCTTGGGTGTAGGGAGAGGGTGAGAGATAGGAGTTGATGCTGGGGAGTTTGGTGGGGACCAGATTGTGAACGGGCCTTGAAAGGCAGGCCAAGTAATTTGAAGTCTGCCCTATGGTAAAGAAGAAACATAGAAAGTTCCTAAGCAAACTTAGAGTTCTGTGATATTACAAGAACATGTTCTATAGAAAGAAAAAGCTGAAAAAAAAGACATTATTGCCACCATTATTCCCCATTATTCCCACTTGTAGCCTGATTGTGACTAGTTTTCCTAGTCAAAATATTTTTTTTTCTCCCTATCTTTTTCATTGCTGGCTTTTTATGAGCAGGAAATACTTATTAATTCCCTGTAATAAATATAATTTTTATGCAGAATTATTTTTATGCTTACAGACGAGTAAGTGAGCTTGGCTCTACTACCACCTTTAACCTTTGATTGAATGCCTTATAATTTACTGAGCAAACTAATTACCATGATGAAAGAGATGTATTTAGAAAATATTATCCCTTATTCAGGAAATTGATGACAGTGCTGAAGACTTACTTGGATACCTCCAGCAGAGGGGAGCAATGTGAGCCGATCTTAAGAACGCTGAAGGCTTTGGAATATGTGTTCAAGTTCATTGTTCGGTCGAGGACATTATTTTCACAGTGAGTACTTGTTATGTAAGAGTGATTGATTAGCTCTGCAATTCCTCTGGGATACAACAGTATTTTTACTGTAGGAGAAACTCGTTTAAAAAATTATAACCAGCTGTCGATCAAAAACAGCTCAAGAATCCAACCTAGAGAGTAATGAATATGTAATAATCGTACCTCTAAGTTCATTTGGAAAAAAAAAGAAATCTTAACATGTTGCAGAGTTATGTTTTATCTAGTAAATGTGATTTGAGGCTCTTCTGTGTTTCATCTAACATTCTTCATTTGATTTGAAATACGGTGAACATTTTCCAGGAATCTATATTCAAGATTAGAGGGCCTGAGGGCAGGAAGGGCAGAACTCAGGGAGTTTGACGTTTATGTGGCTCTTGTAGGTTATACGTGGCCGGTAAGCTGGTATTTGCAGTTGACCTGTCTGTCCTTGAGATCCTAGTAGCCAAAAAGTGAACTGATGCATTAGAGTACCTTAGAAGATTTTGATGGTCAGTATCACAGAGGCCAGCTGCCTTTTTGAAGGGCTTTGGAGATGAAGGCATTCAAATGCAATCTACAAAAGAACAATTCATGTTCATCCTGGCCATAGGGCAAAGTTAGATAGAGGATTGTTTGTGTGTGATCAGGTTTGTTGTGTGTGATGGAAAATAAGAAAAATATTCAAGGAGAGTGTTGTCTGGATTCTTAGTGCAAACAAAGAACACTCAACTGAAACTGACTTAGGGAGAAAGGAGACTTTATTTCACATCATTGAAAAACCAAGGGTGTAGTCGGCCTCAGGCATGGCTGAGTCCAGATGCTCAGTGTTGTTGGGATAGTCTTTGTCTGTCTAGATCTGGACTCTGCTTCTTTTTGTTGATTGTCTTATGAGGCAAGTTTTCCAATGCAGAGGCCACTAGAATCCTCAAGTTTACATTCTACCAGTGGAAGCAACTCTACGTTCCTTGTTGTCCTAGCAAAATCCTGTGTCAAGAACTGTCTTGGGTCTTGTGTAGTTGTGGTCACGTGTGCATTCCTGGAGTCGTGGTCAGGTCAGTCACTTATGGTGTGGACTTGTTATGTTGGAGAGATGACTTCTCAAAACAAACTTCAATTAGCCTGTGCAGCAAAGCAAGACCCTGACTCAAAAAAAAAAAAAAAAGACCATCATTGTGATTATGATCATGACAATGGATGGGCTGTTAAAGCTTTATACTTGACAGTGCACCTGAAACAGGCAATCATCTGGGATTCTCTTAACACATTCTTTGAGATTTCAGGTGATGAATAGAAAGATGTGAGCGTCTTGAACCATGCCACAGAACAAATGTACTTAGGTCATTCTGAAAGTGAAGTGTCTGTTTCAGATTCCTGTGGCTTGTCATTTAGTCAAGTCTGAGTTGGGTATTCTTCTAGGTTTGAGAGATACTTGTCAGTGATTTGGGAAAACCAATAGGAGACTCCAGTGAGTCTAAGAGTGATTTTCTTGGAGGAGTTAAATAATTCAGACATTGTAGTTACAGCGTAAAAGTCAAGGATATCTTATCCCATCTTCCAAGTGAGAATGTTTTATCTGTAAGAAGAATATGTCTTTTCTACTTATCAGAGATTTTCTTCAGTTCTTCCTTTTGGTGTATTTATTTTATTGCTTCTCGCCTCTCCTGTATTTCTTCCCTTTTCCCTCCCTCCCTTCCTCCCTCCATTCCTTCCTTTTTTCCATTTTTTCCTTCCATTTTCAAGGACTGAGCTTCTTTACAAAGCCTCTTGCAGTGCCTGAAGCTCAGACAACCAACTGTGCAGATCCCCAAGGTTTCTGAGCTTGTGGAATTACACAAAGTTTGGAGCAGACTGTGCTTCCCTGTTCCATGTGATGGACACTAAGCAGCTCCCTGTCCTACTGACAGGCACAGAGAATCAGACTGCAGAGTTAGGATAACTCTCTAAAAGAGAGAAGAACCAGAACATGGTGCTGCAACAGGAGTTGCTCCCACTTGTCTCTGCTCCTCACAGATCCTCATGCTGCCCCAGGCTAGAGTACAGGGGGCAGCATGGAGTAATAGTTATGAGCAGATGTTCATGCAGGACAGACATTGAGTAGAGTGGTATCTCTGCCCCTATAAGTACTGGGGTTAGTGATTGAATCAGCCTCTCTGAGCCTCAGCATCCTCATCTATAAATGGGGATAAACCAGGTCATTGTGTTTCAATGATGAAATGAGATTATGGGTACAAAGTGCTCCATGCAATATCTGGTACTTATTTCATACATTTAATAAATGTTAGCTGGTATCATGTTTTCACTTAGGAGAAACAGCAAGGGTGCTTTTCTCTAAAACCCAGATTTAAATTATTAAGAAGAAATTCCAGGGTCTTGATTCAAGCTTAAAATTTGACTTACTACTTATACTATCCTAAGTATAGGATTTCTACTGTTTATTTCTCTGGAGGCAGGGATAACTTTTACCAGGTGTCTGTACTTTTTGAGGACCACAGTGTGGGACTCTCCTGGCCCCAGGAATTCACCTTGGTCTACTGCTAGCCCTCACTGGATAGTCCTGATTGTGTGTGTTGCTCTTATTTCCTCTGAGTGTAGTCAGGCCTCTCTGGCCAGAGCAGCTGTGGTGCCCAGGTCTCTGGCCTCTGCTTGCTATGCTTGGCTTTTCTTTGCATCCTGCCTTCTGCTCTTATTACAGACCTGCTTATTTGGGTCTTGCTTCCTCCCCCATCTCCATTTAACCCCGATCTTCTGCCTTCCACAAACTCCTCCTTCACCAGCCCCAGCCCCAGCTCATTTGCTTATGAGAAACTTCCAGCTCAGAGGTGAAAGGCACAGTCTCTAGAGCCAAGGCTGCTTGGGTGTGAATTCTGAGTTGGAATCTTGCCATTACATTTGCTAGCATTTACAACTTTGGGCAAATTATTTAATCTACCTAAAGCTCAGTTTCCTCGTATGTAACACAGTCATAATAGTACCTAACATGCGGGGTTGTTGTACAGACTAAATGAGCCCAATGGATGTAAGGTACTTACTTAGAGCAGTGCTGGTCACATAACCAGTATACATGGTTATTCACGTATCATCTTCAGCAGTCTCCACAAAAATTCTACAGAGTAGCCCATTTTCTGACTTTATCTCCTACTACTCCTCACTCACTTTGTGCCAGCCACACTGGACTTGCTGTGGCTCAAGCTCCTTCCTTACTTAAAGGCCTTTGCACTCTTCCCCAGATCCGTTTGTTGACTCCCTCACCATTTTTATATCTTTGCTCAAACATTTCCTTCACTACCCTATTTAAAATTGCAACCCCTGTCCCGTGCACTGCTGATTTATCGCTTCCTTTTGGTCTTTTTTTCTCCCCATAGAACTAAACATGGCATACTATATAATAATCATGCTTTTGTTGACTGTCCCTTTCTTGCTAGAATGTCACCTCTGTCAGGACAGGAACCTTTGACTGTTTTGTACACTGCGGTACACTAAGGCAACTATGACACAGTAAGAGCTCATTAAGTATGAAATTGGACACCATTTATAGCCCCCTTTCACAAAGAAGGAGACTGAGGCTTAGATTCAAGCTCAACGATCACACAGCTAAGAAATACAGCATAGTGAGGCTTTGCACTCTGCCTCATCTGATGAAGCAAATGTGAGAACCTGGTCATTTTTTCTGGGCCATGCAAGTGTGAAGTCCGGCTGGCCATGTTGAGGGGCTGTCCTGAGGGAGGGCGACTCTGCCTGGAGGGGTGGATGTACTGAGCGACATCCGCGGCTGCTGAGAGGCACACGGCTGCTTAGGTTTCAGTGCTAGGAAGCATGGTACCATCCCTGAGTTCAGGAGGAATTCAGCAAACAACAACAACAACAACAACAACAACAACAACAACAACAACAGCAACCACAACATGAGCGGGAGCAGGCGTGGTCAGGAAAGGCATCCTTGCTGTTATAGTGAAGCTATCCAGGCAACTGTGACTTTATCTTCATCCCCAGGGAATGAATAAAGAAAAGTTGACATAGGACAGGCCGGGTGAGCTCACACTCCTTGGAAACAAGGCACTGGTTCGGGAGGGAAAAATTGCACTCTGTGTCTTGATGGGAGCTTCACCAGCTGGAAGCTTCATTCCGCTCCCTACCCCCGAGAGCCGAGAAAGCCTGCCCTGGTGTGCACAGTTCCACTGGCCTGCACTGGAGCTGCCACTGCATTAACAAGGGCATCTTAGGAGCATGATTCGCAGCTCAGTGACACCTCCAGTCTAGCTCCCCTCACCCAGGGCCAGACATGATTGCCCTTTCTCTAATTGCCTTCAGCATCAATGTCCAGAACCCAGACACCAGCTTTCTGGTACTTTCTTTTGCCTTCTGTTTTTTTTCTTATTTGCATATTTCTTTATTCCGTGCCACCCTACCAATCAACCTCCACCTTATCCCCTCCCACCAGCTTAGTTTCTTCCTATGTAAATATTATATAGTAGTTTACCTTCCAGGTCATGAATATGTTAGGCAGCAAGACTGTCTGAATAAAGCTCAGGGCAAGTCAATGTAGCTTGCAGTCAGAGGGAGCACATAAGCCTCTGCCTTTTGAAACAAATATGAATTTAACTCAGAGGTACTTGCCAGTGTGATTTGTTTTTATTGTTCATGTATGAATAAATATTAAAATGTAATCTGTTTATGCCAAGCATGAGCTGAAATGTCTGTGACATTGCGATTCCTGTTTCTTCTGCATGTAAGTTGTTTGCATGTTAATGCCATTTATTTCTGTGTAAGCCTCTTTTTGGTTTTGAATATAATTTCACTTTTTGAAGACAGTAATGGCTTAGTAAACTGAACAATTGCAGTTAATGGAACTATTTTATGATAGCATTAGCTTGGCATCAGATCAGGATGAAAGAGAAAACTGTCACCAAAAGGATATCATCAAACAGTGACTTCTCTTTAATTTATTATTTATTTTATGAATTGCCGCAGTACTCAGGGAAAGCTAAACAGCCTTTCTCATGAACGTATGTGAAAGTGGTTTGTCAACTGTTAAGTGAGTTGTGTGATTATAACATGAAATTGTGCATATGCATGAGCTATTTATTTATTTATTTATTTATTTTTCCTTTTTAAAATTATATCTTAAGTTGTAGGGTACATGTGCACAAAATGCACATTTGTTACATAGGTATACATGTGCCATGTTGGTGTGCTGCACCCATTAACTCATCATTTACATTAGGTATTTATCCTAATGCTATCCCTGCCCCAACCCCCAACCCCTGACAGGCCCCCGTGTGTGATATTCCCTACCCTGTGTCCATGTGTTCTCATTGTTCAGCTCCCACCTATGAGTGAGAACATGCAGCGTTTGGTTTTCTCTCCTTGTGATAGTTTGCTTAGAATGATGGTTCCAACTTCATTCATGTCCCTGCAAAGGACATGAACTCATCCTTTTTTATGGCTGCATAGTATTCCATGGTGTATATGTGCCACATTTTTTAATTCAGTCTATCATTGATAGACATTTGGGTTGGTTCCAAGTCTTTGCAATTGTGAATAGTGCCGCAATAAACGATATGTGTGCATGTGTCTTTATAGCAGCATGATTTATAATCCTTTGAGTATATACCCGGTAATGGGATCCCTGGGTCAAATGGTATTTCTGGTTCTAGATCCTTGAGGAATCACCACACTGTCTTCCACAATGATTGAACTAATTTACACTCCCACCAGCAGTGTAAAAGTGTTCCTATTTCTCCACAACCTCTCCAGCATCTGTTGTTTCCTGACTTTTTAATGATTGACATTCTAACTAGCGTGAGATGGTATCTCATTGTGGTTTTGATTTGCATTTCTCTGATGGCCAGTGATGATTAGCATTTTTTCATGTGTCTATTGGCTGCATAAATGTCTTCTTTTGAGAAGTATCTGTTTATATCCTTTGCCCACTTTTTGATGGGGTTGTTTTTTTCTTGTAAATTTGTTTGAGTTCTTTGTAGGTTCTGGATATTAGCCCTTTGTCAGATGGGTAGATTGCAAAAATTGTCTCCCATTCTGTAGGTTGCCTGTTCACTCTGATGGTAGTTTCTTTTGCTGTGCAGAAGCTCTTTAATTTAACTAGATCCCATTTGTCTATTTTGACTTTTGTTGCCCTTGCTTTTGGTGTTTTAGTCATGAAGTCT
The DNA here is from genome assembly GCF_049350105.2 of Macaca mulatta. Classification (NCBI taxonomy): domain Eukaryota; kingdom Metazoa; phylum Chordata; class Mammalia; order Primates; family Cercopithecidae; genus Macaca; species Macaca mulatta. The sequence continues at coordinate 178,614,427 of NC_133411.1, forward strand.
TGTGCATGAACTTTTAAATAGTTCTCTGTTCCCTTTGCCTATGGAAATATTGGTAAACATTTATTGGGCACCTATTATGTGCCAGGCACTTTGTTAAGTCATGAGGACCCTGAAATTAGGAAGTCAGGCTTCCTCAAGTATTGGCAATGTAGTGGACAAGATAAACATGCATCCCAGCAATCAAATCACAGTTGCCTGGGATAAGCAATGATCAGTGATGCAATATTACAGTGGAGCCCTGGAAATGGTTCTTGTGGGAGCAGACAGATTTGAATGACAAACCCTACCTTGGGAGGATCAGTAATTCTTCTCAGAGGAGGTGATGTTTCAAACTAGACATTGAAATGTATTTAAGAAGCCAGCCTAGCCAGGCGCGGTGGCTACTGGGGAGGCTGAGGTGACAGAATTGCTTGAACTGGGAGGTGGAGGTTGCAGTGAGCTGGGATCGTGCCACTTCACTCCAGCCTGAGCGACAGAGTAAGACCCTATCTCAAACAAACGAACAACAACAAAAAAATAAAAAAAATAAAAAAATAAAAAGAAAGAAAAGAAAAGGAGCCAGCCCAAGGGACGAAAGAGACTCTCAAGTTCTAAATACAATCTATGAAATAGAACTTCCAATGACTCCTGCTACTCTACAGTAGCATTTATGAAGCCCCCACTCTGTGCTTGGCCCTGCAGTGCTTTTCTAAAAACTCCACCTCACTTAATACAACAACCATGCAAAGCATAGGTATTATGATGCTCACTATATAAAAGAGAAAACAAGGCTCCGAACGGTACAGAAAGTAACTCCAGGTCATACTCTAGACGTCGGCGGGGAGGGATCTGACACCCAAGCTGAGGTTCTTGCCGCTGTGCCGTGCCCACACATGAACAGCATGTTTGTGGGGAAGAGTAGCTAGTGGATGAAGCCGTGGTGGTGGAGGGGCCCTGAGGTATTTGGAGAGGAGGCTTGAAGCTGAATTGTGAAACACCTTGACTGTCAGAGCCAGCAGCTTGACGTCATCCTGTATCCAGGGGGATTTTGATGTAGATCCTACCTTTTACTCTCAGAGAGCACACAGTGAGTGCCCCAATAGGTGTACACACTTAGCCATTGGGATCAGATAACAATGTTAAAATTATTTTATCTCACATGAAGAAATTAAACTTATAAATACTTAATTTAGACTAGCAGATGGATATCATTTATAAATAAATAAGCATCTATTGAGTTTCATGCTTAAAATGGAAAAAACCAAATTTCTCCTAAGAGCAGTTTGGAAACTGCTGCTTTTGGCAGTGGGGAGCCACTGAAGTGCTAAAGCAGGGGATTAACATGATTAGAGTCACATTGTAGATAGAGTACTGGGGAAGAAAGGTTAGGTCGTGGAAGACGGGATGCAAAGCGAGAGATGGAGATGGGCTATCAATGGTGAAGCTGTTGCAATAATTCAGGCAAGAGCTCTTGAACTAAGGTAATCATGGTGGTACTGTGGAAGAGGAGAGGAGGAAGATAAGGGTTTACAGATGAGGAGATGGCCAGAACTAATTGAATATAGGAGTGGAATTCAAGGAGAGGGCCAAGCCAGATGATCTGACTCGACTTTCTGGTCCATTTGTCCTGGCATTGCAAACCAGCATGAGAAATACAGGTGAGTAGTGGGTTTTTATAGTGTAGTGGGCTTGGGACATAAAATATTTGAGGTGTTTATTGGCAGAGCCAGATGAAAATGTATAGCAGGCAGTTAGATACAGATACAGATTAGGAGTTCAGGAGAATGGAGACACAGTTTTGGTCAAAAGTGATCCAAAGAGACATTTGAAGCTATAGCACAAGGTGAGTAATACTATAAAACTCAGAATGAAACCCAGGGAGTCAGCCCATTGAAGGGATGGGTGAAAAGAGGGTCCCACTAAAAGCTGGATTAGGGATATAGGATAACAAGCAGAAAGGATTGTCGTTCCAGGAACCAGGAAGGAGAGTGTTTCAAGGAGGGGGTGTCGGCAGTGTCAGGTGCTACAGGGAGGCCATGGGAATGGAAACTGATTAGAGGCATGATATTTTGCAACAGAAGGTCATTGTTGAGTTAGCCAACCCTTTCCCAGAGCTTAGCATCTTTCCTAACATCTAGTCCAGAGGCCATCAGAGAAAGCAGAGGGGTCAGGGTTTGAAGTGCATTTGATTTCCTCTTATCTGTTTGTGAATTACCTGCATTTGGATTGTCTTTTTCCAGGGTGTAGTCCTAGACTGACTTCCCCCATCCATCCTTCAGAGTCTGGGGAAAATTTCATACTTTCCTCACAGCAAAGTGTAAGACACTGGTCTTGTCTACTTCCACCTCCCTTTAAATGGTGCAGAACGAGGCTATCCTGTGCTGTAGACAATTAAGGGAAAAGCTGTGGAGGACACAGATATTCATTCTTTTAGGTTGAACTGGTAAACTATTTCCTTTGGTTGTTAACTCATTATTGGAAATCTGGGAGCTAGATTGCTGGTTGAACCCTTGCCTAAGAGCAAAGATGGCTGTTTCTGTCAAATGCTGAGGCTGACAGTTGCTCAGAGAATGACTTGGGCGGGAGAGCAATTTACTGAATAAACGTATAGATTTAGAAACTGCGTTTGCAAATCCCCTGTAACGAAATATGAACATACCAGATAAGAAGGGTCTAGTTTTCCAGAGGGGTGAAATTTGCCATGCTAACACAATTGTCAGGGATGCTGAGTGCAATTGGGATGACTAGATGTACTTTGTGATCTTCGTCAAATGTACTTGAGGCAGGCATCACCCCGAAGGAGAATTTGTTTCCTTAGTAGAAAATAATATATTGCTCATTTGTTGGGCTTGCTGTTTATTGTGTCTTTGGGGTGGAAGGAAGATGGAAAAGGACTTTATCATGAGGCACATATAGTCACTGTCCTTCAAGTCTCTAAACTGGTCCCTCCACCTGGCAGATCTACTCTCCCACATACAGGAGAGACATATAGCCTGCTACAGAGACACATTGATTTCATTCATTCGTGTATTCAGTAATCACTTTTGAGTCTTACTATTTGGCCAAGTTCTATGCTAGGAGACTCTAGTGAATAAGAGAGACGGAGTGTCTGCCACATGCTGCCTTTATATTATACTGGGGGAGACGGAAAAACATAAAGAAATGAATAAACCAAGTCGTTTCAAACGGTAATTAATGCCAGTGAAGGAATAAGCAAGTGTGTGGCTGAGACAAGGGTGGGGAGGGTAGGGGGTAGCGGAATACAGGGTATAGCAGAGTGTTGAGGCTCTGGAGCCACACTGCCTGGGTTTGATTCCCAGTGACTGTGACCTTGGGCAAAGTCACTTCACCTCTGGGCCTTAGTTTCCTGGTCTAAAGTGGGGATTACCTCAGAGTGTTATTGTGAGGGTTCTGAAAATGTGATATTTATTTATTTATTTGTATTTTGGAGGTGGAGTCTCACTCTGTTGCCCAGGCTGGAGTGCAATGGAACAATCTTGACTCCCTGCAGCCTCTGCCTCCTGGGTTCAAGTGATTCTCCTGCCTCAGCCTCCCGAGTAGCTGGGAGTACAGGTGTGCACCACCATGTCCAGCTAATTTTTGTATTTTTAGTAGAGATGGGGTTTTACCATGTTGGCCAGGCTGGTCTCGAACTCCTGACTTCAGGTGATCCGCCTGCCTCAGTCTTCCAAAGTGCTGGGATTACAGGCGTGAGCCACTGCTCCCGGCCCCGTAAACCGAGATGTGAAAGATGCAAATGAATCAGCCACTTGAGTGCTGGATGGGAGAAGGAGGTGCAGGGAGGAAAGCTATGATGAGCAAGCGCTCTCACAAGGTGAAGCTTTTCAGAAAGTTGGAGAAGACTGGTGCTGGGGGATGTATGGTGAGCACAGGGCAGAACAGGAGAAAGATGAATTTGGAGAGTGGAGAACAGGAGAAAGATGAATTTGGAGAGCGAGACAGAGGCTATCATTCAGGGATTATTCTAGGCACACTGCAAAGTCCTCAGAGGGCATTTAACTAAAAATGCTTGCATGTCAGGTAGCACGTATAATACTTGGGTGATAAGAAGGGTTTGTGTCATGGACCACATGTGTGTTGCAACCCCTACACATCTCTTTAGTTACCTCACATAAGATACACAGGACATAAACTGTCCATTCTTTAATCAGGCTAGATGGAAGATGGACATCCTATGTTTCCTCAAATCAGTGAGCAATCCCTAGAGTTCTAGCAATTGCTCATCCGTTAAGCATTTTTGTTCTACAGTCACCACACTTACTATTTTTAAGAGCCATTTATGTTTCAGCCACCATGAATTTTTTGTTACAGTTTTGAACAATTTTTTTTTAAATTTTAAGTATATGATTATAGCTACCATTCTCTCTCTGTCTCTTTTTTTAGAGATAAGGTCTTGCTCTGCTGCACAGGCTGAAGTACAGTGGCATGATCACAGCTCACTGTAACCTTGAACTCCTGGGCTCAAGTGATCTTCCTGTTTTGGCCTCCCAGGTAGCTAGGACTAATGCCCAGCTAATTTTTAAATTTTTTTGTGGAGATGCAGTCTCACTATGTTGCTGAGGCTGGTCTTGAACTTCTGGCCTCAGGTGATCCTCCCACCTCAGCCTCCCAAAGTGCTGAGAGTACAGGTGTGGGCCACCACACCCAGCCTTGCCACTTCTCAATACTGCATTAATGTATGGGCCTAAAGACCCTGATATGGTTTGGCTGTGTCTACACCCAAATCTCATCTTAAATTGTAACTTCCACAATTCCCCTGTGTCCTGAGAGGAGCCCAATGGGAGGTGATTGAATTATAGGGGTGGATCTTTTCTGTGCTGTCCTCATGATAGTGAATGAGTCTCATGAGATCTGATTATTTTAAAAACTGTAGTTTTCCTGTACAAGCTCTGTCTTTGCCTGCTGCCATCCATGTAAAACGTGACTTGCTCCTCCTTGCCTTTCTCCATGATTGTGAGGCTTCCCCAGCCACATGGAACGTAAGTCCATTAAACCTCTTTCTTTTGTAAATTGCCCAGTCTCAGCTATGTCTTTATCAGCAACACGAAAACGGACTAATACAGATCCTTATTCCTCAAAGTAACAGATGCTATCAAAGCCATTTGATGTGATTATTAGCAGTTATTGTGCCCAGGTACATTCTTGTGCACAAGTGTACTTTTCCTCAGAAGAAGGTTCTTCCAAAGTATAATTTGCTGGGCTAAAGGGTATTAATTATTTTTTTCCTGAGTTCCTATCAGATGGACATTCTTTGGGAAAGGGCAAACTTGCATGTCTTGAGTGCCCTAGGAGTGATAAAATGAAGAGCTTGCCTATATTTTGGGCTTGGTGTGGTGACTCATGCCTGTAATCCCAGCACTTTGGGAGGCTGAGGTGGGAGGATCTGCTGAGCTCAGGAGTTTGAGACTAGCCTGGGCAACATGGTGAAACCCCATCTCTACTAACAATACAAAAATTAGTCTGGCATGGTGGCACAGCCTGTAGTCCCAGCTACTTGGGAGGCTGAGGCAGGAGAATCACTTGAACCCAGGAGGCAGAGGTTGCAGTGAGCCGAGATAGCAGCACTGCACTCCAGCCTGAGTGACAGAGAGATACCCCATCTCAAAACAAAACAAAACAAAAACAATAACCATATTTTGTGAATGAGCCACAGGTGATAATACTTCATGCTAACAATTAAGAATACCCTAAATAGCATGAGCCACAGCATTTTATTCTCCTGACCTCTGTGTCTTCCTGGAATCACTTTCTTCCCTTGGCTCGCTAACACAGAACTCTTTTTGTATTCCTCATACCGTTATTTTCTCTCTGGAGGTCGTAAATGCTTGTGGTTCCTCCTTTCACTCGCTTCCTGCTCCCTAGCTGAATGCACCCATGCCCATTGCTTCAGTTATCACTTCTATGCAGATAACACAGAAATCCAGCCTCACCTCTTCACGAAGTTCCAGATCCATATATCCAATCACTTGATATATTCTTTTATAGTATATCAAAGGCAACTCCAAGCTAACACATCCAGAATCAAACTCATGATGTGCTCTATCTCACTGACCCACAAACCAGCATGTAGCATGAGACAGAAAAGAGGGACTTGTTCTTTTTTTTTTTTTTTGAGATGGAGTCTCACTCTGTCGCCCAGGCTGGAGTGCAGTGGCCGGATCTCAGCTCACTGCAAGCTCCACCTCCCGGGTTCACGCCATTCTCCTGCCTCAGCTTCCCGAGTAGCTGGGACTACAGGCGCCCACCACCTTGCCCGGCTAGTTTTTTGTATTTTTTAATAGAGACGGGGTTTCACCGTGTTAGCCAGGATGGTCTCGATCTCCTGACCTAGTGATCCGCGGGACTTTTTCTTGACACCTCATTCTGTTACTCCACATATGATCCACAGTCAAGTCTCAAACCTTTCTCCCTGAAATGTATCTGAATTTACCTATATCTTTCCATCTTTACTGCCAACCTCCTATTCCATGTTCTTACCCTCTCACATGTGGACTACTGTATTCGCTTTCTCCAGTAGTCTTACTATATCCATTGTTGCCTTCCTACAGTCTATTTTCTATAAAGGTTTTTGGATTTCCTAAATAGACAATTATAGTATCTATAAATATAGAACATTTTGTAACTCCCTTTCTAATCTTAATTCTTTCTCTCCCTATTTTACTGTACTGGCTAGGAGTCTAGGTCAGTGTTGAATAGAAATGGTAATACATATTGTGCTTTGGATATTTATTGTAGATGCTTTCCATCAGTTTAAGGAAGTCAATAGTTATGTCCATTATGGAGAGATAATAGGTTTAATTGTGATGACTGATATTTTGAATTTATTTCTACCATTTTAGCTGGCATCCTCCACACCAGCGATAAGAGAATTATTGGTATTAAATATTCAAAACTTCAAATCCAGGAAAACTAACTTCTAGCAACATAAACAAATGTTTCTGTCCTTTTTCTCCCTTTCTTTTTTTGGGATTATTTTCCATTTCCTCATTCCCTTTTTTCCCTCTCATTAGTTTGAAAGTTACTTTCTGTATTTAATACTATTAGTGGCTACTTGCATATTTTATCATACATACTTAACAGAGTAAAGCCTAAAGTTGCATTTTTAACATTTCCCTAAGTAATAAGATTTCAGAAGGCTCTGTCACCTCCTTCTTAAATATTATGCTAGAATTATGCTGCATTTTAGTTTTACTTTCTAAAAATAACTCCACATTCTAGATATTGTTTTAAACAGTTAGTATTTATGTTTTTACCAATAAAAGTTCATCAGTACTATTCTACTGTATACTTAAAAATGATTAACTTGGTAAATTTTACGTTATGTTTTTAACCACAATAAAAAAAAAAAAAAGCTCATCACTCTTTCTCTTATCTTAGACCTTTCGTATTTGCTTACTTTCTTTCTGGGGTTAATCTTGTAGAATTAACTTTAAGAAATTCTGTTGGTAAAATCCCTCAAATTCAATTATCTGATTTTATTCTGAAACTTGAAAGGAAGTTTTTCTAGGTATAGACTTATAGCTCATTTTTTGTTTACTGTCATCTACTGTTAATGTTAACTGTTAGTCTTACTATTGTTTCTTTATAGGCATTCTGGTTTTATCTCTGGTGGTTTGTAAGATCATCTCTTTCTCTTTGATGTTCTGCAGGTTCACCATGATGTACTTAGGAATGATTTTGTTTATGTTACTAGGAGTTAGTTTTCCTGGATTTGAAGTTTTGAATATTTAATACCAATAATTCCAAAAAGATTATTATTCTTACCTTTTTAAATATTCACATTTCTCCGTATATTTTATCATCTCTCTGAAATATCAATCGGCATATGTTAGACCTCATTATATTCTCTAGTTCTCATAAATTCTCTTTCATATTTTCTGTCTTTTTTGTTTTCTGGGTTCATTCTGCCTAATTTCTTTAAACCCATTTTCCAGCTTACCAAGTTCTCTCTTTAGCTTTGTCTAATATGCTCTTTAACTGTCTGAGTTTTTTCTTTCAATTACAATATTATTTTCAAAAACTCCATTTTGTTCTTTTTCAAATCTAATTGTTTGTTTTTATAATATTTTGTTTCTTGATCATATTTTCAAGCATCTTTTTAATGTTTTGAAGCATAATGAATGTGCTGGGTTTGTATACTTTGTTGCATAATTCCAGTAGTGGGAGTCTTTGTGGGATCTCATTCTGCCTCTCTGTTTTGGGTGACCCCGCTTCCTTATGCATTTTGCTGTTCTTATTATTTCCTGAAGCTAATTGTCCTTGGAACTTCATCAATTGGTATATATATTTTAATTAAAGTTTTTAATTTTCCTCCAAAGAAAATCAGAGTTTCCTTCTTTCATTCACCTGGGGCAATACCAAACAGAGACCTCATTAGTTAAAATTTCTTTTTGTGGATACAAGCAAGGAACATGAATTTGGGGAAAAAAACAAAACAAAACAAAAGAAACCACAGGTTAGGACTGGCTTGTGGTTAAGAATTCTCAATGGAGATATGTTTTCCTTCTACACACAGCATCAAAGACCAGGGCATTTCCTTCCTGTTTCCTTTTGTGCAATAGGTTTATTTCTTTTCCTCCATTTTGAAGAAGATGCAACCAACTGGGAAACCAGCTTTATATGAGGGTCTCCAATATGCGGGTCCTAGGATTGATCTCATTTCTTCTATCCCCTAGGCAGGCATCAAAATAGAAGTTTAAGGACATGAGGGCTTGGCAGATGCCTTCAGAGCAAAGCTGGCTGCGTTGCTCTGACGTAACCAGAGACCCGCTTTGCTTTGTGTTTGTCCTCTGTGGATTCCTTACTTTCTTGACAGTTCAGTGACTCATATTTAAAATCCAGCTTTGGTAATTGTTTTCACTGACAGGTTTTCCAGGATATTTTGTTCACCATACTGTCAGGAATGGAAGTCTTTAAACTTTACCCTGCAGCCAGAGCGATCTTTCCACAGTTCAAATTGGATCACAGTACTCTCCTTCTTAAAATCCTCTTATTTCTTTTTATTCCTCTTAGGTAGAAGACCTAATGTGTCCTGCAAGGGTCTCCTGGTCTGGCCCTGTAGCCCCTCTGGTCCCCTTTGACCTGACTTCCCTAGGTGAAAGGAGAGGTCTTTCTTCACTGTGGAATTGGTGGCTTTCATTCAGCTCCCCTGATTCAGTTCCCTTCTGCTGTGGGGCCTGTGCACTTGCTGTTCCTGCAACCTGGACTGCTCTTCCCTTTCCTTCTCACCTAATTTTCTCTTATTTTTCTCTCCTGTGTCCTCTCAAGAATCACTTTCTCAGGGAATCTATCCCTGTATTTTCTGGCTAGGTCAAAGCTCCCTATTTTACCTTTTCATTGCCCACGTATTTTGTGTTTGAAGTACATATCACAGTTTCTGTTTTACATGTATAGATGTCAATTTTTATTTCTTTGTATAAATTCCTTAATTGCACAGTGACTGGTGCATAGTAGGTGCTCAGCACAGTCGTTTGCACAATAACAAAAACACATTTTCATTAGTTGAATAACTTATCTTATGGAGACCCTAAGCACACTTACTTGAGCCAAGTAAAAGCTGCTGGTATTAGTCCGTTCTCAATTGCTACAAAGAACTACCTGAATCTGGGTAATTTATGAAGAGAAGAGTAAGTTTAATGGACTCAACAGTTCCATAGGCTGTACAGGAAGCATGGCTGGGAGGCCTCAGGAAGCTTATAAACATGGCAGAAGGTGAAGGGGAAGCAAGCATGCCTTACCATGGCAGAGCAGAGGGGAGAGGCAGAGAGAGAGAGAGAGATGGAGAGAGAGGGAGAATGACAGAGAACCAAGTGGGAAGTACTACACACTTCTAAAAAACCAGATCTTGTGAGAACTCACTCACTCTCATGAGAACAGCAAGAAGGAAATCTGCCCCCATGATCCAATCATCTTTTGCCAGGTCCCTCCCCCAACACTGGAAATTACAATTTGACAGGAGATTTGGGCGGGGATGTGGAACGAAACCATATCACTGCCCTTCTTCTAGAATTGCGAGTCCATGATTTTTGAGTTTTTATTTATATCACCCCTCGTGGCTTGCTTCCTGGGCTAACGTGACGGCTCTTTTTACTGGTTTCAGGCCAGGTGTACACAGCTGGGTCAGCAGAGTCTGGTACCTGAAATGCAGCACTGGATTTTAAAGCTCACCTGTTTGGGTCAGGGACCTTCTTCTTTTATCAACTTTTCCGCCTCTGACATGTTTTAATGTAATAGTCAAGTGCCTCTCCATTGTAGTAAGTGTTAGAATGTGACCTCTCCTAAACCCTAGAAGTCTACACAGGGTGTATTAAATCCCCTGCACTGGTTTGCACCGCAGTCTTTGTCTGCTGTGTGCATTGCATGCCCAGATTTTCTACCTGGACTTTTGCCATGGTGTTCCCACTTTGGAAGGCATCTGTGGGTTTCTCAGCCTGGAATCTAAAGATGGTGAACAACTTTTCAGTATATAGGTATTTCTCAACTTTTAACAAATTGCTCTTAAAGCCTATAGCTTCCAACACACCTTTAACTCAGGATTTATTCATCCTTACATTCAGCAACAATGCATCATGTACCTGTCCCACGCATACTGGGCTGTAAAACTTAGTTTCTTTTTTTAAGCACATGAGTCGATAATGAAAGTTTCTATTTCAAAATGAGTTCAAATACGTGTCTAGAGGTAGAACTTTGGTTTGCATTAGTAATCACATGTTTATCCAACACATATTGAGTAGGCCACTATAGTAGGTACTAGAAATGTAACAATGAATTGGACAGCCTAGTGGAATTGGACAAAGGTATGAACGTTTTTAGTGTAGTTGAGAAGAGAGACATGAAGCAGATAATCATGTGGATGCATGTAAAATCAAGGGGAAATGTGTGTGAGGTGCCCTGGGAGCATGAGATGAAGAGATCAGCTTTCCTCACAAGGTCAAGAATGCTTCTCTGAGGAAGTACCATCTAAGCTGTGACCTGAATGATGAGTAGGAGTTGGCAGGTGAAGAGGAGGAGGGTATAGTAGGTGAAAATAAAGTCAGGGGGCGCTCCCTAAGATAGGAGGGAATTTGACCCAAAGGAACTGTGGAAAGTCTAGGGTGGCTGGAATTCAGTGACCAAGGGATAGAATGACTGGACATTGCCTAGAAGGGTAGGAAGGGGTGGCTCTTGAAGAGCCTTGAGTGTCAGGCCATGACCTCTAGAAATGATCTTAGGGAAATGGGGAGCTGTGATATTATGAAGTATGTACTTGGTCTTTGATCCTTTTTCCTGGCGTACATCTCCTAGAATCCTTAGAATCTCCACAGAGTGCTGTCTTTTTGCATGTTAATGAATTTACTGAAGCCTGGAAACCCTTAGGTAGTTTCAGTATGAGGGGTGGCCATCTGAAAGAGCAAGGCAGGATTAGAGGGTTGGGACTTTCAGCCCCACCCACAGCCTCCATGGAGGGGAGAGGGTTGAAGTTAACTTGATCACTGATGGCCAGTGCTTACATAATAAAACCTCTATAAAATCACAAAAGGACTGGGTTCTGAGAGAACCCAGCAATTCCAGATAGCTGAACATGTGGAGCTTCCTGGAAGGTGGCATTCTGGACAGGGCATGGAAGCTCCGCATACCTTCCTCCCCATTCCTGTATCTTTTGTAATAAATACTCTTTATAACAAATCGGTAAATGTATTTCCCTGAGTTCTGTGCGCAGCTCTAGCAAGTTAATCAAACCCAAGGAGGGAGTTGTGGGAACTTGAATTAATAGCCAGTTGGTCAGAGGCACAGATAAAACAACCTGGGCTTATGATTGGCATTGGAAATGGGGGGCAGTCTTGGGGACTGAGCCCTCACTCTGTGGGATCTGACTCTTTCCAGGTAGATAATGTTGGGTTTGGACTGAATTAGAGGACACCCAGCTGTGTCCACTGCAGAATTCATTGCTTGCTTGGTGGTGGGGAGAAACTCTCACACATTTGGTCACAGATGTCTTCCGTGTTCATGGTTGTAGCATGGGAGCAGAGGGAAAATAGCGTGTGTTTTTTCCACTCAGGAGTGATTAAAGGATTTTCAACAGGAAAATGCTATGATCACATCTGTGTTTTTAGAAAGGTCCCTCTGGCTGCTATGATCACATCTGTGTTTTTAGAAAGGTCCCTCTGGCTATTATGTAGAAACTGGATTGAAAGAGAATAAGAGAGAGGGAAGGGGAACTGGTTCAGAGATGCCCAGAGGTGAGAGGAGATGGAGGCTTGGTCCTCCGTAGTGCTGAAGAAGATGGAGAGAGGGAAATGGCTTTTGGGGTGGAATTAATGGATCTTGATGACTGAATAACTTTCAAGCAATTCAAGATAACTCCTTCTTAGCCCAGGGCTTTGACTTGGGCACCTGTGGGGCCCTTCATGCTGTGCTTGGAAACTAGAGGGTGTTTTGTAAACAGATAGAAATGTTCATTTTCAACTCAGGTGCTTAAAAAAGAACCTAAGTCTTATGGGCCAGTATAGTATGGAATGTGTATGTAATGTGTTATTGCTGAATGTAGGAAAGAACTCTCTGACAATAGAAGCCGGATAAGAATCCTGGAGAATTACCTCAATGGTAAATAGTTACCTAAATATAAGCACGCAAGGGCCCAGAGAGGAGTGTTCCAAAGGTCTGAATGTCTGTAAATGCTAGTCTGGTTTAGAATTGATTCAGTCCTGTGACCAATACCATTATTCCTTCTGTTTCCCTGTCCTCTGCTGGCAGCTTGGTGGGCCCTCGGTCATCCTACTGCACAAAGAGGTCTCCAGGCACTCAAACCTCAATGTGTTTGATCTCCACACTCCTTGGGTGTTCCCAAATTTCAAAACACAGAGTTTTATTGCATATGCATTTTTAAAACTGACGCCATTAGTAAGGAAAATGTTTAAAAAAAAATCACTGAACTACACACACTAAATGTCAGGGCTCTCAGTGGAAGAGCAGGGAGCCTGGGGTTAATTTTCCTTTTCAGGAAGCCACGGAATCAAAGGACGAAGTTCAATGCTCTTGGCATGACCATAGTTTAGAGTAATAATAACTCGGCATTTCTTGGGCCACTGTCTCTCTAGCTGCAGTTTATGCCAGAAACTGGGAGGCAGGTGAAAAATCAGCATCTTGATTCTGTAATTGTAGAGGGAAAATGGCCTCTAGTTGTATGTGACCTTCAGTTAGATTCTCTAGCCCCAGCCTTATTCCCACATGAGAATGAGAAATTTCAGGACAGGCTTTGGAGAAATGGACTGTTGTAGGAAGGAGCTATAAGGCAAGAAATACACCAGAAAAAGAGTAGATCTCTCTTTTTAAAATTAAATGGAAATTTTACTTGTGTTTAAAAATCAGAATATAAAATAAGTGTATATAATGGGCATGTTATACCTAATCCCCTTTTCTAAGAGATAACTAAATTATTGATTTAGTGTACAGATTTCCAGATTTTATTAAGTTTGCATGTGTGTCTCCATAATCATTCGGCAAGTCATTTTTTTCTGTTATATATTTTCGGTTATATGGAAACCTCCTAGATTGTAAACAAACAAGCAAACAAACAAAAACACTGAGGGAAGAAATGATAAAAGAAGTGGTCAAAATCCAACTTCTTCTTGGCACCCAGACTTTTATACCAACTGGGCCATAGACAAAGAGCTGGAAGGAGTGTGCTGAATATTAGCTACTTTTTCAAATAGATGATGCAATCTGTATATTTCTCTGTGTGTCTTGGAAACAGGGAAGAAAGAGAGATAGAGAGTGTGCATGTGTGTGCTTCTTTCTGTCTTTAGGAATATTGTTTTGGAAACATTCAATTTCTAATTATATTGGGGGAAAACCCTAAATACCATTTTTCATGCTAATGGAGAAATTTACTTAAGTGCAGAATTACGCAACTTAGTTTTCTTGCCAAATTACATAAAGTGTGCAGCTCCTCTGAATAGAATGAAGGATGGCACGGGCACACATCACACACTGTTCATAACTTAAAGTTCTTTTCAAGGCTTTTGCCTGCATCTTATTACCTACTTACTATTAATTTATTACACAGGGTTGCCATATTTCAAAAGTGAAGTGAATGTTTCAGATGGATTGTTTTTCTTTCATTTCTTCCATATTGTTAACTTCTATTTTTTTTTTAATTTAGACTGTTTATACTTCCACCAGAGGCAGTTTTTCTTCAGTGATTGCATTAATTTTTATGTGTTCATTCTAGACATTTTTCAAACAGAATCTTCACATGTTAAGTTTGTCTTCTTTTCTCTCATCCACAAATCATTCTTTCCTGGTGTTATTTACAGGAAGAAGATGTTAGTGAAACTCCTTTGCGATTTGCCCTAAGGAATGGTCCCACCCCAAATGTCAGGCTCTGGAAAAGTAACAGCTCAATAGAAATAATTTTGTCATTGACAAAAGTCCTTGGCACCAGGAGTTGATCTGCACCCCGCCTGTGGGCTGCTGGGGGTATGCAATGAAGTAAAGCCTGCACAGTCAGCTCTGTGGCCTCTAGGGCTGCTTGACAGTTGACACTGGCAACACTGTAGTCATCCTAACTGTTCCTTACATGTTCTCTTTCTCATGAGGCTTTGCCTTTCTCTTCTGACAGAAGACATATTTCCACTTCAACTTTGTTACCCTTTAGAGGAGAATTTCTCTGACCATTGTGTATGTGTTTTGTTTTTGTTTTTGGAGACAGGGTCTCATTGTGTCACCTAGGCTGGAGTGCAGTAGCTTGATTATGGCTCACTGCAACCTTGACTTCCCAGGCTCAGGTGATCCTCCAGCCTCAGCCTCCCAAATAGCTTGAACCACAGGCATACACCACCATGCCCGGCTAATTGTTGTATTTTTTTGTAGAGACAGGGATTCTCCATGTTTCCCAGGTTGGTCTTGAACTCCTGGGCTCAAGTGATCCTCCCATTTCGGCCTCCCAAAGTGTTGGGATTACAGGTGTGAGCCCCTGCACCTAGCCTTCTGACCACTGCTGAATAAGACAGCTAACTCTCAGATTCTGTGTCTTAGTCTGCAATTTCTTATTTGTTTCAGGTCCATACACCTTGATAGCAGGGAAGAGGTGGGGATGGTGGCGGCGACCATACAGGGAAGGGGTGAATTAGGAAGGGAACTATCTCTTTCACAAGTCCTTTGCCTGCCTATTTCATGACTTAAATGTGCCTGCCTAGTGCACTGAAGGGCCTCATTCTGTGAGCAGGATTGGGAAGTGCAAGGATGATCTTCAGACAGACTCAGCTGCTGGTTTAGCTTGAATTATTCTTGGTCCCAGGTTGTGGGGTGGGAGGGGGAGAGAGAGAGAATACACTTGACCCCTTGACTCTTGTCTTAAAGTATATTGTGATTTTCCCAGAGTAATCACTCTTTTGAAACCAGGAAAGATTCAGTGGTTCTTTTTGTAAAGTCACTAATTTACACTTATCTGAATAGAGCAAATTATTGGCTCAGGGGAAGGAACACCAGCCAAGTCACCTTAGTTTTAGAGCTGGAATAGAAAAAGGTTAGAGCCAGCCTTCTAACTTCCCTCTGACAGTCCCATAGCATCATCCCCTGGGTAACGGATGCCTCCCAACCCACTGACTTGCTCTTGTTCCTGGGGTCATAAATTATTTTGCTGCCACTTATCTCCCAGAATCTGTTACTAATTTTTTTTTCCCCCCGAGATGGAGTGTCACTGTGTCTCCCAGGCTGGAGTGCAGTGGCGTGATCTCAGCTCACTGCAAGCTCCACCTCCTGGGTTCACACCATTCTCCTGCCTCAACCTCCTGAGTAGGTGGGACTACAGGCACCTGCCACCATGCCTGGCTAATTCTTTTGTATTTTTTATATAGTTAGAGTCTGGGTTTCACCGTGTTAGCCAGGATGGTCTCCATCTCCTGACCTCATGATCCACCCATCTCGGCTTCCCAAAGTGCTGGAATTACAGGTGGGAGTCACTGCGCCCAGCCCTTTTACTCATTTTTATCTCCAATGCGGTGCCTGGCATGTAGTAAGTGCTCAGTAAATGGTAATTGTCTTTATGAAGATGCTGATTTCTTTCTTCTTACAGTTCAGGAAGCAAAAATGGGTGTATCCAAAAGAAAAATGATGTGATGTAATAATAGCTAACATCTATTGTTGACTATGTACTAGACACTGCTAATGGCTTTACATGCGTTGTTTGAAATTTGAGCAACCTTATGGGGCTAATACCATTTTACTAATGAGAAATCTGAGTCTCAGAGAGATTAGGTACCTTAGCCAAGGTCACCCAACTAATAAGTGACAGAGCAGGGCTATGAACCCAGGCAGTGCTGCCTAAATTTCTCTATTGCCTAGAAGAGGCAGAGAAGGAATCGGAGGGATGGATGCCTTCAATGTGGAAGTGATCGAGGTACAGAAAATGAAAGAGGGTCAGGGTGTTAGAATCCACCCCTGGATTCTAAAGGGAGTCTTCCCACTTGCTTTCTGCAGCCTGAGGTTGCTTTGGTTAGATTCTGCTCCCCTGGGATGCTAGCCTGAGGTTGGCATCTCAGTTTTAGGCTGAGGCTTTATGTACCTGCGTGGAAGAGGTGGTGCGGAGCATTGTACACAACATATGGGGCTCCATTTGCATTTAGTGAGTGCTCAGCTGTGCGCAGTGTCTCCTTAATGAATCACATGCAAGCCGAGCATCGCTATATTTATCCAAGCCCTGGGAGCAGGAGCGCTGGCTGTGGTCGACTTGCATGCCCCAGAACAGTGCCTTGCAGGTTGTTCCAGTTTTCCTTGTGGTCAGGGCCTTAGGGCCCTTCAATAATTTGTTCCCTGCCAAAATCTGCTGGTTTCTGAAGTATCTTTCCAGGCGTTCTAGGCCAGAAAAAATGTTTACATCCTGAAACTATAACAGATACCAAGCACTAAAAAAGAACCTGGAAGCTACATCTGCTGTGCCCTTGACTTCAAGGCCACATTTGAAGAATCGCAGACAGCTCAGGCATTTTTATTTTCTTTTCAGGTCTTTCAAGGGGGGTCCCGCAATGCTTAATCACCCTGCTATCATCACGTTACTTCTTCCTTATAATCTAAAACCCTTATGAATTTTTTTCCTTATTGACTCCTTACTTGAAATATTCCTTTTTATAGTTGGGCATTGGTGGCATGTGCCTGTGGTCCCAGCTACTCAGGAGGCTGAGGCTGGAGGATTACTTGAGTCTGGGAGTTTGAGGCCAGATGGGGCAACATATTGAGACCCTGTATGTTACAAAATATTCCTCTTATGCTCAGATCAGAGAGTTTGCCCAAATAATCACTTCTGTGCTTAGGAATCAAGAACAAGAATTTCTAATGTTTACTTAACGCTGATTAAATGCCAGCTACAATATTAAGCACTTGAAAAGAATTATCTCATGTTTTTCACCTCAAAATAACCATTCAAATGAGCATTAGAACTACATTTTATCAGGAAGAAAAGTAAAATTTCAGGAAAGTGATTAACTGAGGCCACACAGCAAGTATATGGAGGGGTCTGGCTTGATAGCAAAGTCCTTTATATGAAATAGATTTTTCTTTCCTTTCTTCTTCCCAGCTGTGGTCATGTCCTGTGACTCTTCTTCCCATTCCCAGCCATTCCTCAGCTTAAAAAAAAAGTAAATATTTTAAAATATGTATATCTATTTTAGATATATATTTTTTGATATTTATATACATAATATATAATTATGTTTATGATTTATATTTAAATTTATATAAATTTATATTTAAATTATAAATTTAAGATTTATATTATGTAACATATATATATAAATAATTTTCCCCCATTTTCCTCCTAGAATTGTTTTTTATCCTTTATAAGACTTAGGCAGGTGCAGGATATATTTTCATCCCTGGACTCCAGTGTGGTGTCAAGCTCCTTAACTTGTGACATGGATAGCAGGGAGCAGATTGGATTCCCACTGGGGTGGAGGACCCTAATCATGGCTTCCTGGGATTTGTGTTATCTGCCTTCCCCTGTTAGATGATGAGAACACAGAAGAAGAATACCTGATTCTGGTTCAAGCTATGTCACTGGCACAGTCTGTGACCTAGAGCACATCCCTCCTCTCTTTCTCGTGAAAATCAAATTTAGTTTCCTGCAAAATTTAATGTCGAGCAGAGAGCCTTGGTTTAGTCTTACAGACTAAAAATCTTGTTTCTTTCCAGCTCAGTCACATAATATTTACAAGCTGGTGAAGCCAAGTCACTTGCCCACTCTGGCCCTCAGTCTCTTCATCTGTACAGTAAGAGCAAGAACTAAATGCTCACCGGACTTCCCAGCAGCTCTTGGTATCAAACTCAGGGGAGCTGCAGGAAGAAGCTGGCTCTACTCTGCCAAGTTCTGACTATCGAGGGTTTGCAATGAAACCAGCAGAGGCTAGCCTAGGCAAAAAGGAGAGTTTATCGTAAAGATATTTGTGCAGCTCATAAAATCCAAAAGAAGTTAAATAATGAGACACAGAGACGTTGGGAACCAGGACAGCCTCAGGGATCTCTTCAGCAGGAGCTCATGACCCTTCCCTCTGGAGTGCTGCCATTCAGATGACTCCAAAAAAGTCTGTTTTTATGTTTCTTTTTTAAAAATGACAAATTCCAGAAGGAACACTGCCAGGGGGCCATTCAGTTATGGAGGGTAGGGTTGGGCAGACCAATCAGCAGGAAAGTGTTGCTGGAGCCTAGCCTTGTTGGAGGAGCAGGTGGTTCCCAGGAGGACCTGGGCAGAACCCCTCACCACACACACAGGTACACCCTGCAGAAAGAGCCCATGTGTCTGTAAATGCTTGGGCAGCCAGGTCTGGGTGTTACATGTGGGTGGGAGACAGAGTGGGCAGGCTCAATACTCTAGAGCAGTAGCAGCCATAGTGATGCAGTTCATTCAGCGTTTTCAGGCTTCTGTGCCTCATGGAAAGAGTAACAGACTTCAAGGCAAAAGGCGTGATGGGTGGACTGTCCGTTAGGGATTGCTGGTGGCTGTGGGCACAAAGAAAGACAAACAGTGTGATCTCATGGGGAGGCCGACCACCAGCACCATGCTGGATTAAGATCCTCTATTTTCAGCCAGGTCAAGGACAGGGTACTCTGGTCCCATCTTTTCCACTTTGATGACATCTGGGCAAGTTTTAGCCTCTTGAGAGTTTTTTCTGTTTCCTTATCTGTGAAGTGGGAATGAGAGCAATGATAATCATGCTACTCTTCCAGTTGACAACAGTACAGCAGGTGCTAACATCCGCTAGGGCCAGGTACCCATGCTGAGCGCTTCCCATGTGGGTCAGTCCTTGCAGTCCTCTGACACAGTACTGTTACGGTTTACACTTTGTCCGAGGCTTCTAGAAATTAAGGAGGCAGTAAAGTGTAGAGCAAAGCAGTGTGCAAAGAGACTGAGAGGCTGGGCTCAGGAGCCGATGGCCCGTTTTGAATTCTGGCTCTGACACTCACTGGCCTGGTGTTCTCTGGCATGTTGCGTAAGCTCCATTAATCTGTACAGTGGATGTGATACTAGTGCCTGCCTCATGCTGTGGTTGTGAGGAGTGAGTGATTTCACACGCATTCAGGAAGGTGCCTGGAGCACAGCGGTGCTCTGTAATGTTTGCTGCTGTTTGTAATAAAGTGCCTGCCGGGCAGTGGGGATTTGAACCCAAAGCAGATTGACTCTAGAATACATACGCTGTGGTAGTTATCTCTCGTGGCGGGACAAGAAGGCTCAGCAGTGAGCAGTGTAAAAGCCGGGGTGGGGGCGAGTTAGCAGAGGGAGCTATGGAGCTAGGGAGAGGAAGAGAATGACGAGCCCTAGGCACGTGGCCACTTCAACACTCCTTGTCTCTGTGACCTTGAGCTGGACCCAGAAGGTCAGCAGCAATTGCTGAGTCCCCGTAACCAACGGGAACATTCAGCACTGACTTCACTTATGCTTCTTACTTCAGGAGGGCTTTAGAGAGGGGTTAGTTAGAAAAAGAAGGAAAGAAAGAGAGACAGAGAGTGACTGAGACAGAAACAGAGTGACAAAGTCAGTGGGTGGCGGGGGCGGGGAGAGAACTAGATATAAAGACATAGAGGCCCAAGGAGAGAAAGAAAGTGATTAACACTCAAGAAAATAAACAGAAGGGGCACACACTTAGAGCCAGAGAAATGAAGTAGAAAGAGGGAATAAGGCTGAGGGGAAGGATGGGGATTTTGCGGAGACAGTGCTGAGGGGGCCGTGACTGGCTGGCCTGCTCTGTGGTTGAAAGGTAAACAAACCTGTTAAGTGTGTCAGTGCTTTATCTAGGAAACCACCTTTGCCAAGGCCCGGGCGCACTGAGGAGCTTTTTGAGCATGTAGGGCCGTGACAGGAGAGAGTCTCTTTATCTGAATTGGAGACAGGAGCGCTCTTCTGTGCATTTCACACTGGAGGCCACAGATTAGGCTGTGGATATTTCACGGTTGGTGATAAATGCTTGTTTGGAGAAGCCTTGAGCTGAACAACACTCCTAAGGCTGGGGAAGGGGTTGATAAAAGGCAGGTACCTGGAGACTGGTTTTACATGAGGGACTGGTTCTATGCAATTTTACACTTGTATATTATCATAGGCATTGAAAGTTCCTAGAAGGATACCCATTAAAATGTTGACAATAGCTAACCTCCCTGGTTGGATTAATGAGGAATCTCACCTTCTAAGTTATGTATTTCAATTAGGTTTACATGTTTAACAGTGTAGGTACTTCATAATCAGAGAAACAAAGGCTTAAGATAATAACTACACTCCTGAAATGAGGGCAGGGAAGGCAATGGCCCTTGACATAAAATGGATTGTTGGGACTCATCTGACAAGCAGACAATGGGTGGTGGAAATGGCAGTGCATTTGAAAATATTTCTCCTGGATGTTTCCAAGATACTTTGAAAATCTGATGACCACAATGTTTTTCCTCTGATTCTTGCAGAAGGGTGAAATTATTAATGTCTCCTCAGCTAGGACAAATTTTCTTCCTTTGGGGTTTCCTTGGGGTTTAAAAAAATACAGCAGAAGGCGTATGCCCTGTTAGTTAGTGGGTTTCTGTTGGGTATGGTGGATGTGGGGCTTTACCCTTGAGAGAATGATGCACACAGCATCTGCAGAATCCTCTCCTCCTTGAAGTCCCCACCTCCCACTCCTTTTTGTTTTACGTTTCAAATGAAGTTTGTGCCTAGTACACACTTTTAAACGTATTGTCTGTTAGCTTGAGAAATGACCCAGATGTATCTTATTTCAGGCTTTATGAAGGCAAAGAACAGATGGAGTTTGAAGAATCCATGAGACGGCTCTTTGAATCCATCAACAATCTGATGAAAAGTCAATACAAAACTACCATCCTTTTGCAGGTTGGTTTATGCTACAATAAAATCTGTCTTTTCCTTGGCCATCCAGTAAGTAACAGCATGCTAAGATAATATCTTCTTTTGCTGAAATATGCAAACTTGTGTCCAGTGAAGGCCTGGGCTGGCCACTTGGTTAAATACCAAGGGCTCCTCAGGACAAGAGAAAATGTATTTATTATTTGCTTCCCATGAAGGTAGCAGTGCCTTCTTTTAAAATAGCTCTGAAATTTTTGTTACCTAGAAGGAAATTAGTCAAACCGGATCCACTTCCGATGGAGAGAATAGTTACGGTGGCAGTCTCTTAAACTGAGTCTCCAGTAGTTTAATTCTCGACAACATAAAGGCAGGGACCCTTTTGGGATTAAAGAGGGCTCCTCAATAAACAAGAGGTACTTTGGAGAGAATGAGTCCTCTCATGTGTGGTCCACGATGCTAATCTGTGAAGTCTGCAAATCTTTGAGAAACTGTGAGGCCTAGCCCTGTGTTCGGGAAGGAGTTGAGCAGCCAAGAGTCTGAATGAAGAGGCTGTTTCAGGGAGACTTCAGAACTTTCACAGAATGTACTTGCAGGCACTGGGGGTGCAGGTGGGGGAAGCTGGGAGTGCCTGATGTGTTGTGAATAAAGGAAGCCCATTTATCTAAATCAATGAGTTAATGCAGATTTTTGCTGCTGCTGCTTTTATTTATTTTTTTTGTTGTTTGTTTAAATCAATGTTATTCTTTTAGTTGCTAATTTAAAGATCCATTATGCCTGGGATGCCCAGGCACTGGTTAGAATTAATGAGGTACTAGTGTTTAGGTAGAATGAAGGTGAGGAAGCAGAGGCAGAAGTCAGCCTGGGGAATGTTTGCTTCTCACACTATGGATTCCAGACTGTGCACGTTAGAATCGTGTGGGGATCTTTAATAAATTCTGATGCCTGGTTATAACCACCAGACTTTCTGATTTAATTGGTATGAGTGTGACCCAGGCCAGGGGATTTTAAAAATTCCCCAGGTGATTTTACTGTGAAGCAAAGTTTGAGAACCACTCTGCTGACGGCTTCCTTTAATTTAACAAAGAGTGGAAACCTGTGTGTTGAGGAAGGCAACTGTCTTATTCATCATGTGTCTTCAACACTCAGAATAATCCGGATAATTCTAACATTTATTCTCCTCAGAATATGTATCTATATTTCTTGATCTAAGTGAACAGCTGAATGTCCTAACACTATTTGGTCTTGTGTGACAAGACTGTTTCTTTAGCCCCTACTGGGGATCAGTGTCTTCCCTTGGGTTAGTTGGAACTTCATTGTTTTAGTTTTCATTTTTCCCTTACCCCCTGCTGGTTAAAAAACAAACCAAAAACATCTTCCTCATATTCCTAACTCTCTCATCATTCTCTGACAAAGGGGATCACAGGAGCAGGGGACAGCATGAGGAGATGCAGCAGGAGCCCCCACCAGCCACTGCATCTGTATCACCTGGAAGCAACTGAGCCTCCAGTGAGCAGCCACACAGTGTTGGGATATCCGGAGAGAGCCAAGGATGACCAGTTGCCATGAGAGGGGCTATAGGGTTGAATCAGGTGTGAAATCAGCTCGAAGGAAGCTGAAGTGTGAAAGAGCAGAAATGATGAGCAAATAGATAAAGCCAGTTTCTCATGCCAGAGGAGAAAGGCGCTGATGCCCCAAAGAAGTTGAGGTGCCATGGAGAGAGAGAAGAGTGGAAGAGGGAATAGGTCATTGTGGAGCTACTCTTTCTAATTTCAGCACCTGTTTCCCTATGATGGGCTACAAATGTCTTCGGGGAGGGAACAAAGGGAGAGAGAGAGTAAGAAGGCAGGGAAAGAAAGAAGGGAAGCAAAGAGGAGCAAGTGAGCATTTGCCGTTCTGAAGACATCTGGTCAACAGGAATGCTCTTCTTTATCAGCTGCGTGATCTTACATTGGTCACTTCTCAGTGCCTCAGTTTCCTCATCTATAAGATTTCATTGTGCGGGTGAGGATCAAATAAACATTCTCCGCAGAAGAACAAGTTATAAAATGCTATGCAAATGCAGTGAACTGATACGATTATTGTAGTTTTGGCATAAGTCTTTTTACCCAGGTGGTTCTTGTCTGGGTAGCTGTGTTAGAAATGCCTTGCTTTCCTTGCAATTTGGGCCAGGTTTGTTGGTTTGTTCTCGCAGATTTCCACCTCAGAGGCATAGAAAGGGGCTTCATCTCTTTTTCAATTTGCTCTAAGGGTCAAATTTAGCCTCAGGAATTTTCATAAAACCAATGATGCTTTCCACCTATTTACGTAGCTGTTGAAAAGTTATCAAAGAAGAATTTAAAGTTATATTCTAATATGGAGAGCAGTACCATGTGAAGAGAACTTAATGATGAGGGCAGAGGGGTCAAGTCCCTGTGATGTCTCCAAATCCCACATGTGGAATCTTCTATAGACTTTGAGATTTGCTGCAGGAGACGGAGCTTTGGCTTTTGACCAGAGAGATGTGGGCATGTAGCCTTGGGCACATCATTTTAGCTTTCTGGGCCTCGATTTATCCTTTGTAACATGGGAGGCCTAATGTGTAATTTAGAGGATTACTGAGAGGGTGAAATAAAGTAATATATGTGAAACATGAAGTATAAAGCCTGTTCCATAGTTTGGTTTAAATCATTTTTAATCATTTATACCTCTTCCTCCTTTACTTCATCAAAAAACAGAAGCTTTTTGGATATTTTACTAGTGAGGATTCAGAAGGCGGGTTATTTGTGTTCCTAATTTTGTTACACAAGACTATTAAATAGTGTTAGGATGTTCAATTATTCAGTTCGATAAAGAAATATAGACACACATTCTTAAGAGAATAAATCCACAAGAAGTGACTGTATGAAAACATGCATGGCAAAGTTTCAGCTAGTGAAATAGTACGAGGTGACTGGAGTCTTGATTCTGAGCCTGCATGGGGTGTGAGCTATTAGTAACATCAGCCATAAGTGCCGGGTGGGTGCAGAGGATACGAATGCCCATGGTTGATGTTCCTGGTTCAAACTTTTCACATCCAGCTGGGTAGCGGCTTATGTTGGAAACCCTCATTTGTGACCAGCTTAATTGTGAGTAGAGCAGATCTGGTTCAAATCTCAGCTGTGTCCACTGTGAATTCTGAAACCTAAGCAAGTTATTGCCCATCTCTAATGCTCACCCAGCTTTTGTGAATTGCTTTCTGTGGTTTTTCTTATTGTTCTGAGCTGGCACGGAAGCAGCTCACCAAGACCATGGAGAATTGAAAGCCAGTTGTTCAAAGAGGAGAGGAGCAATAAAAATACTTTCCACTGATTGGGTACCCACCATGTTCCAGGCATGGAACTGGGCTCTTCACATACAGTGTTTTAAATCCCGCCAGAGATCTTCAAGGAACCACTATCCTCAGTGTCCATAGGAGGCTCATAAAGTTAAATAGTTCATCCCAAATTACACGTATTCATAGAGCTGGAGCTAGGATTTGAATTCACCCAGGTCATCTGCCTCCAAAGCACTATTCTTCTCTATGCCACAGGTAAGGTTTAGGCCAGGGGTTCCCATGTTTCAACAATGGGCCACGTGCTCGGAAGTCCTTATGTGTGCCAGCCCTGTAAGTGTGTTGATAAAACTGATGGCAGATTCAGAGGGTCAACACCAGACACTTGTAAATTAGACAGAGCTCAAATGTGAGTAAAAGGCATATGGTGATGTTGTGCAGGCCAATTTGTCCCATTCTCCTTACGATCCATGGTATTTCATAATGCTCCAATTTGATGGCGCAAGTGGAATTAAATGAACAGTTTGTATTGAATGACATGCTCTCTTGGCCACTGTGAATGCCACTTATGCTAATGAAGCCACTGGAGTGTCCAGGAGGGCAGGGGACTCTGCCATTTACATCCCCAATGTCTGGAACAATGGCTGCCACACAGAAAGTGCTCAAATATCTACTGTCTGAATGAATGAATGAATGAATGAATGAATGAATATAGCTGAGTGCAATGGTGCATGCCTGTAATCCCAGCACTTTAGGAGGCTGAGGCGAAAGGATCTCTCAAGCCCAGGAGTTCAAGACCAGGCTGGGGAACATAGTGAGACCCTGTCTCGACAAAAAAATTAAAAAAAATTAGCTAGGCATGGGGGCCTGCCCATGCCTAGTGGTGTATGCTTGTGGTCCCAGCTACTCAGGAAGCTGAGGCAGGAGGATCACTTGAGCTTAGGGGATCAAGGCTGCAGTGAACTGTGATTGTGCCACTGCATTCCAGCCTGGGTGACAAAGCAAGACCCTGTCTCTTAAAATAAATAAATAAATAGTGCCGGGCACCGTGACTCACGCCTGTAATCCCAGCACTTTGGGAGACTGAGGAGGGCGGATTACAAGGTCAGGGATTCGAGATCAGCCTGGCCAAGATGGTGAAACCCCGCCTCTACTAAAAATACAAAAATTAGCTGGGTGTGGTGGCAGGCACCTGTAATCCTAGGTACTCGGGAGGCTGAGATAGGAGAATAACTTGAACCCCGGAGGTGGAGGTTGCAGTGAGCCAAGATCGCGCCATTGCACTCCAGCCTGGCGATAGAGCAAGACTCTGTCTGAAAATAAAATAAAATAATAAAATAAAATAAAATAAATAATTCATTTTGTTTAGTTTGATGTTTCAGTGTTTATTAAGTGTCAAGTGTTGAGCTAAAAGCTTTACATATATTGTTAGCTCAGTTGATCTTTTTAACAACAACCTTATAGGACAAATAGTGGTTTCTTAAAAATTTTACTCTAATTCCATGATATACATGTGCAGAATGTGCAAGTTTGTTACATAGATATACATGTGCCATGGTGGTTTGCTGCACCTATCAACCTGTCATCTAGGTTTTAAGCCCCGTGTTATTTATTAGCTATTTATCCCGATGCTCTCCCTTCCCTTGCCCCCCACGCCCTGACAGCCCCCGTGTGTGTCGTTCCCCACCCTGTGTTCTTATTGTTGCTCTCCCACTTATGAGTGAGAACATTTGGTGTAAAGCAGAGGTACAGACTATTTGTCTTTGCATATAGTCTTTATCTCCGCTTTGTAAATGAGGAAAATGAGGCTTAAAGAGGTTAAGTGACTTACCTTGGCTGAAAATTAGTAGATCTTGGATTTAAATTTTGGCTGTATAAGTCCAGAGTTTGAGTTCTTAATCACCACCAAGCAATAGCATAATTTCATTAAGACCCAAGTCTTCTGGCAAAACGCCAGGTGGATAAGACTCAGGGGTCCCCATAAAGTTGAGTTACAGAAAGGACGGAAGCATACATATTCTAGAACATGTTGATCCCTTTCCCTTCAGTTTGCCTGAGAGATTAGTGATGATGCTGAATGTCCTGAGAGAGCTGCATTTATTTACCCCTAGGAACAACTCAGCATCTCAAAGTAAACTACCTTCTTATGGTCATGCTATGGGGAATTCCTGAGACATCGTTTTTCCAGTTTCCATGGACCTTGATCATCCACTGCTTGGCTAAAATAAGAGGATTAAAAATTGATGGGAATAGTACTTGTTTTGAATGCCTGTGGCTCTTGAATGAGGAAGACATCTGGTAGCATTCTTGCATAACTGTGTATCATTTCAAGACATGTTCATTTTGGCCAGAAGTCTGTGTCTACTGGCACCAACACTGGTCACTCTGTTTGAAAGAGAGAGAAAGGGAGGGGGGAGAGAGAGAGAGAAAGAGTGTGAGAGAGAGCGGGAAAGCCTGAGAGCACTCAGCAGACAAGTCCCTTTGAGTTTGGAGGCATGCTAGTTTGGTTTTGATTTTTGTTGTTATGTTTAAGCACTCGCTGTTTTCTAATTCTGGTGAAGTCCATCTAGATAGCAATGATGTCAAGCGTCCTCCCTTGATTTACCTCTGGGACAGTAAAACCACTATTGGTTGCTTTGGGTTTGATTCTCTTCTTGAGGGATGTACCTGGCCTTTGGCAGAGGGGTTCAGAGTGGACGATTAATCTAGCAGTGCCACATGATCACCTAATTAGTGAGATAGCAAACATTTTCCTGTTGGCCTTTCTTGCAACCCCTATAGATGTGGTAATGAGGATCCTTAACTTAAGGGATGTCAGAAGAACTGCATTTTATTTTCAAAAACTATTCTTACAAAGGGTAGGGGAAGCTCTTTTTCCACTTCCTCCTCCAAATTAGCCTTCTTGCCCCTGCTGAATCCTCCCCACTTGCCGAGATAGAATGCCTTTCCTATAGTGTGACGGACAGTAGTGGATATACTGGATGAGAGCCAGCTGGACAGAGCTGGGTACACATCCTTGCTTTGCTACTTATTAGCTACGTGGCTTCTGTTATTTAACCTCTCCATGCCATAGTTTTCTCATTGGTAAAATGGGATTAACAATTTCCACTCACAGAGTTGTTGGAAGAATTAAATGAGGTCATGCATGTCAAGTATTTGGCATGTATACAGTTCCCAATAATGCTTCCTATTTTATTATTTATTTATTTATTTTTGAGAACGCATCTCTGTCTGTCACCCTGGCTGGAGTGCAGTGGCAAAACACAGCACACTGCAGCCTCTAGTTCCTGGGTTGAAGCGATCCTCTTGCCTCAACCTCCTGAGTAGCTGGGACCTCAGGCCTATGCCACCATACCTGGCTATTTTTTTTATATATATATATATATTTTGTAGAGATGAGGTCTTACCATGTTGCTTAGGCTGATCTTGAACCCCTGGGCTCAAGTGATCAATCCCTCGGCCTCCTGAAGTGCTGGGATTATAGGCATGAGCCACCATGCCCGCCATGATTCCCATTTAAAAACCCTATAATTCGTAATTGGATTATATGTGTACATGTATATATGCATCACATGTATGTTTATGTGTATACGTATGTATATGTATGTGTGTTTTAAGTATTACACACAATATATACACAATATAGACTATGGAATGAAAGTAATAATGATATAATATTATTTTATGAAGAATGGTAGTAATAACGAGAGTAAAAATGATAGAATGGTCGGGCGCGGTGGCTCCAGCCTGTAATACCAGCACTTTGGGAAGCTGAGGCGGGTGGATCACCTGAGGTCAGGAGTTCGAACCCAGACTGGCCAACATGGTGAAATCCTGTTTCTACTAAAAATACAGAAAATTAGCCAGGCGTGGTGGCAGGTGCCTGTAATCCCAGCTACTCAGGAGGTCAAGGCAGGAGAATTGCTTGAACCCGGGAGGTGGAGGTTGCAGTGAGCTGAGATCACCCCATTGCACTCTAGCCTGGGCAACAAGAGCGAAACTCTGTCTCAAAAAAAAAAAAAAAAAAAGTGCTTGGACTAGCCTTTTTTCAGGGCACATGCCTCAGTATATGGTATCCCTTTAGATTTTAGAGGTTGTAAATTAGTCACCTCTGGGAGAAATGCAGCCTGCATTTGTGTTTGATTTGTCTAGCAAATCAAAGCATTAAATCAAAGTGTTAAAACAATTGAATAGGAATAACTGAGTCTTTAGGCAGAGAATGGAATCCACACACCTCATCACTTCCCACTGCCCTGTCCACATTCCATATCACTTCTTTCTGTTGCTTGCCTAGCCCTGCAGTCATCTGATTTTGCTACATCTGCTTGATGTTCCCTGATAAAGATGGTCCTTGACCAACTAGGTTGGAATGTACTGGATACTGTGACTGGCTGGAGGAATGTCATAATGCTTCTTAGTATATTAAAATTATGAAAAGTTCTATAGTTAAAAAAAATTCACTGGTTTATCTTTGCTTAAACCAATGCTTTCCAAAATTCTTTGATTGCAAACTCTTTTCCTCTACAGAATACCTAACACCATCCTATGGGACAAGAGGTTCCAATAGAACGTAGTTTCAGAGACAATGGCTTTGGAATGTTGTTTTATCTTATAATCTACATTTAAAAGAATAAAGAATAAATCTCTAGATACAAAATCTAATAACTATAAAGGAACAGTCTGACAAATATGACAGCCTACAAATTAAAATCTTTCTATGCAATGGAACAACAGGATAAGTGGGAGAAAATTCTTGTAAAATGTGTTACTGTAAAAGGGTTAATATTATTGATGCATGAAAAATTTTATAAACCAATAAGAAAAAAAACCCAAAATAAGAACAGAAAAAGGATATGAACATGCAATTTAGTAAATATAGATGTTCAATAAATATGGAAAAGATGCCCAACCATACTAACAACAAAAGAGTTGCAAATTACACATCAGATCAACAAAAATCTACAAGATTGTATGTCCAATGGTAGCAAGGTTATGGGGAAAGGAACAGTTAGTTAAGGGAAATTGGTTACTGTATCTTCTAAGGTAATTGACAATCTCTCCTAAAATTTATATGTCTATGTGTTTTCATGCACTAATTCTTCTTTGAAGAATCTATCCTGCAAGGATCTTTACAGATATACAAACAGCATTTTTTTTTTACCACATATTTATAATAAAGAAAAACTGACAATAGCATGGAGCCTATTAGCAGGGGTGGGTTGAAGAAGGTACAATGTACCCATTTGAGCAGTGCTGGGCAGTGGTTAGAAATGAAAAGAATCCACTCTATGAGAAGGCAGGATGCCACTGGTGTGTAGTTTAAACTACAGAAAGCAAGTTGCAGAGCTGTATATTTACATACACACACATACACACACATGCACATATACGTTCATGCATAGAAAGCAGTCTAGAAGGAAATTCACCACCATGTTAACTAACAGTGGTCCTCCCCTCTCTGGGGAGGAGAGATTGGGGCTGAGAGGAGGATGTGATATAGGACTTTGGAAACCATTTTCACCCTAATGCCTTATCTGGTATGAATGTTTTTACATCGAACATATAGTATTGACTTTTTAAATTTTAAAAATTATAAACAGCAGGAAAAGAAAAGGATGAAGGCATAGAGAGAGAGAGAGTTGCTATTTGGGTAAGGTGGCCATGTAGCTTAAGGGTTACAAGAAATGGCTCTAAGTGCAGCCTGCCTGAATTTATTTTTTTTTTATTTTTATTTTTTTTTTGAGACGGAGTCTGGCTCTGTCACCCAGGCTGGAGTGCAGTGGCGCGATCTCGGCTCACTGCAAGCTCCGCCTCCCGGGTTTACGCCATTCTCCTGCCTCAGCCTCCCGAGTAGCTGGGACTACAGGCGCCCGCCACCTCGCCCGGCTAGTTTTTTGTATTTTTTAGTAGAGACGGGGTTTCACCGTGTTAGCCAGGATGGTCTCGATCTCCTGACCTCATGATCCGCCCGTCTCGGCCTCCCAAAGTGCTGGGATTACAGGCTTGAGCCACCGCGCCCGGCCCCGCCTGCCTGAATTTAAATCCTGGCTCTCCACTTGCTAACTTTTCAACCCCAGGCTAGTTATTTAATTGTGTGCACCAGAGATTCCTTATTTATGAAAATAATATTTCCCTTGCAGGGTTGTAACTAATAAGATAATCTATTAGCAGTCTTTGGCACAGAGTCTGCCCTGTTGTAAATTCTTAGAGAATAATTGTAATCATTATTTATATTAAGTAAGAATCTCAGTTGTATATGGCTAGGAGGAAGATTTTCTTTAGGAAAGTAATTTTCACGATTTTTACTTCAGTCTGATTGTTAAAGGGTGATACATGTTAATAACAGAACACCTAGAATATATAGAAAATAAATAAAAAATGCATACTTCCATTAGATTCTTAAACATTATTTTCCGTTCATGTGACTTACAGTTCTTTCTACTGAAACTGTAGTCTGCCCTGCTGCTTAGCAAGTGGTGTAGGTATGCAGCGGGTGAGTATGGCTCCTACGTCTGGATGCATCAGTTATTTGAAGAGAGGAACCAATCCACCACCACAATGCTCAGCTTTCCCAACCCAGCTAGTGGACCAAGACATGCCCACTATTATTCACAAAGTGGCCAGGGAGAGGAAATATAAATAACTTGCCACCAGCAAAGCAATTCGAGTACACCATCTTCCATTAATAATATAAGTCACCATTTATTGAGCACTAAAATAGGCCTGGTGCTCTTTTGGATGCCTCACATATATTCTATTTAATCTTCACAATCCTGCAGAATACATATAACTTTGTTTCACAGATATGTTAATGTCTGAGAGGTTAAGTGTCTTGTCCAAAGCCACATGGCTAATAAGGTGTGGAAACAGAATTTGCAGATCTATAAAACTACAAGGTCTGTGGTCATTCTAGTCTATGTTATTGCTTCCTTGAAGACAGAAGTTGTGACTTCACTTTTGTATCCAAAGAAGTCCGTGCTTACGTTTTGGTGTACATACAGAGGCTTGCATCAATATTGTAATGTCCAGGATGCAGGGTCATTCTCCTCGGATGTGTCATGCTGCAAAGTACCCTCTTTGCCAGCACAGACTTGTTGATGTGAGGATCACTCATATGTATTTTACATTCCACCTAGGTGGCGGCTTTGAAATACATCCCATCTGTCCTCCATGATGTAGAAACGGTCTTCGATGCGAAGTTACTCAGGTGAGAGCTTATGTTGTACTTTCTTGGGCTCTGTTGGCAAGGCAGGGATTCAGAGTGGGAGGAGGGCTCTTATGGGGAGCTCCAGATGGGCACTCAGCTTGGGGATGGGGAAGACCTGTGGCAGGGGATGTTTTCAGGGCTTTCAGTGTGGTATTTTTACCTTTTGGTTTTCTTGTGCCAGACTTTGGTGAGAACCAACTGTGTACTAAGCATCCCTCTGATGATATGAAAAT
Organism: Macaca mulatta; assembly: GCF_049350105.2. Classification (NCBI taxonomy): domain Eukaryota; kingdom Metazoa; phylum Chordata; class Mammalia; order Primates; family Cercopithecidae; genus Macaca; species Macaca mulatta. Next base: position 178,646,463 of record NC_133411.1, read on the forward strand.
TAATCATATAGGTTAAAAAATTGATGTTTGGAATAAATGTTTTCATTTCACCTGGGCCTGAATGTTATTGTGGGTTCCACTCTTTGCCCTGTAGACCCCACAGTTGCAAATGGAGAACAACCTAAGCGTAGCTAAAGAGATAATGGAGATGGCTCCCTTTTCCCTTCTCCTTCTTAACTACATTCAGCTCATAGATGAACACATTATTTTAATGTGATTATGCTGTTGGAATAGGGGCATTTCAATCAGATATACCTTCTTCTTTTAAAAAAATGTATTGTAGTTTACAGATAACAGATTTCAAAGACTTTTTATATTTAAATACTTACAGATACAGAAAAGAGTTGCAAAGATTACATATAGAGAGTTATCATATGCCCTTCACCCAGCTTCCCCTAATGTCAACATTTAAATAACTATGACACATTTATAAAAACTGAGAAATTAACATGGATACAGTTCTCTTAACTGCACTCTGGACTTCATTCAGATGTCACCAGTTTTTTCATGGATGTCCTTTTTCTGTTCATATGGAAGATTTTTGCTAGCTCCTTCTCATCCTTCAGACCCTCAGGCTAAATGTTATCTTTTTGGAAAAGCCACCACTGGATATTGTAAATAAATTAAATTTCTCCCCCAGCCCCTGTGCCATTATTCTCTGACACAGCTCCTTATTTATTTCCTCCACTACATACATCGCTGTGTATTGATTTGTTTGCTTCTGTGTCATTTGATGACCTCTATTAGAATGTAAGTTCCATGCCAACTGGGACCCAGTCTGTTCCCATTGTATTCCCATTTCTCTATGCTTTGCCTGTCTCATATTAAGTAGATGTTTAATAAGTCCTTGAAAGAATGAATGAATACAATAAGTTTATTTTGGGAAGTCAACAAGGACTATAATTTTGTTTCAGGGTATTTTGATTCTCACCATATTTGGGAAGAGCTGTCTCCCTTTTGATGTCCCAAACTGGTTCTAATCCACAATTTTTCATAGTGTTTTAAAAAAATTAGAGACCTTTTTGATTTTAAGACTTATCACAAAACATTACCAAGCATAAAACATTTGTAAGTAAAATGGTATGGTAATGAAGTCAGAACCTTGTTTTGAACTCTTGTTTCTTTAGCTTCCTAGCTGCATAACCTTAGGAAAGTTAGCCTTTCTAAACCTGAGCTTTCCAACTTATAAAATTGGGATAAGTATTGTGTATAGCTTGTAGAGTTATGAAGTTTACATGACATAATGAATGCAAAATGCAAAGTGTGTGCTTGGTATACAGTAACTGCTCAGGGCTATTGGTATTATTTTCAGATTTTTACATCTCTTTTAATGCTACTAATATTCTATACCAAGAACAACTTGTACATTTTTACTGAAGGCTTACCTTGCACCTCATGCTCTGCCTGGACTTGGGGGTTTCCCAGAGCTACAGGTCCAGGGATGGACTGTAAGTGCTATGAGGTGGGAGACATTGGTCTACCTTGCCCTACCAGCTCCTATTTTTCCTGCCCTCAGCCAACTCCTGTATGAGTTCTACACCTGCATCCCTCCTGTGAAACTCCAGAAGCAGAAAGTACAGTCTATGAATGAGATAGTCCAGAGTAACCTCTTTAAAAAGCAAGGTGAGTACACAGCACCCTTGCTGGGGTGGGGTAAGGGGCCAATAAACCCCACATCATTTTGGGGAAGTTTGGCAGGAGAGGGCAACCTGTCCAGTGACTGAAACATCTCTTTTCTCACAACTCCCTTGGTCTGCATAAATGCAAAAAGTAGAAAGTAGCTGACAACTTAGATATCAGAATCTAAATTGATTTTAGGAAAGCTGAGATTGCATTGTTTATTTCTCTTGAGAAAGTTTAATGAGGTTTTTTTCCCCCCCTGTATGGTTTATTATTGCTGTCTTTAACTTAAGGGGAAATGGATAAAGTTCCTTTTAGTAGAAAGAGCCTTTCGCAGGGAAGTTCTTAAAATTTTGAGTGTGTAAGAATAAACTGGAGAGCTTATTAAAATGCTAATTCCTGAGACCTAGCTCGAAGAGTCTGATTGAGTAGGAATTAACATTTTTTGAACTTTTTAGAAAAATGTAAATTATTTTGGAATAGGTAATGCATTTGCATGGATGAAAATGCAAAGTATGAAAGAGTACCATGTGGAAAGGGTCTCTCCAGACCCTGTGCATGGCTACTCCTAGTCCCTTCTCCAGTGGCAAAAGGCATATCCAGTTTCTTGTGTTTGCTTTAGGCACACTCTGTGGATGTGGAATCAATTACGTATATGCTAGATACTCTTTATTATTATCATGCAAATGGTAGCATGGTATGTAACTGTTCTGCACTTTGCCTTTCTTCACTTAATGGTATATATTTTTGGGAGATCACGGAACGACAGTGGATTTGCACAGAAGTTATGATCAGAGCTTCTGCTTACCCTAAACTGGTCACCACTGGGCCCCACTGGCAGAAGACTTAGAGTTCCCTATCTTCAAGGTCAGTCAATTAGATGTCGATAGCTCCTCCAGATTTGATCAGGCAGGATTTGGAAGCTCATATTCATCCTCTACCTCATCTCTAGGAATGCTCTGCATGCCTAGATTTTCAAAATGGATCATGCCTTTTGTTCCATGTAAAAGAATGACCTATTCAGAAACTCTGCATTCCTTCACTCCTATCTGTAAGGGTGAAGAAATGACTTTTCAGAATCAGTACTTTTTTCTGTATCCTAAGACCCAACCTTTCCAATTTTCAATTTCTCTATCCACATTAGTGTCAATAATAAAATGAGAAGCAAACTGTGCAAGAAACAAAAGGTCTTAGAATTCAGAGGATCAGCCATCACCCAACTGGAATTTATTCAGGGAGTGAAGCCTGAATATTTATGCAAATTGCCTGGTAATCACAGAAATATTCAGGAACCACTTCACTGTAAAGATGTTTTTTTCCAATGCCGGTTAACATGGTGCATCCAAAATTGCTGTCTGTATCCTATCCCCGGAGTTAAGGGTAGGAGGAAGATGTGGGGATGAAAATGTTTTTGTGATTTTAACATTTATGTGTGTGGTTTCCTGACCTTTTAGACAGATGTGTGACAACAGATTAATCCAATAAATATGTAGTTTGTTTGAGCAAGGTGGTTTTTGTGAGACTATGGAGACTAATTCTGGTAAGTCTTATTGCATTTCTTGTGTGACTGTGCCTTTTTAAACTGAGAATTCCATGGTTTTAAAGTTCTGATTTCCACCTCTAAATAAATTGCCCTTAGCCCAAAAGCATTGAAATATGTCTGCCCCTTCCTACCCCGGAAGCCCTTCGCAGGATTTCAGGTGCTGCCACTGCAGAGACAAATTGAGTCCCATCCTAGGGACATGACAAGGACGACTCTAGCTACGCATATGGTGTGGCACAGGCAGCAGGGAGTGGACTGCCTGGCTCTCCTTCATTGTTCAGAGCTGCTGTCATCGTCAGGGGCCCAGCTTGGCATCGAGGCCAGATGGAGTGATAGCACGGGCCTGGGCTGGGCATGTGGTGTCAATTCCAGCCTCACGGAAGTCAGAGTAATTCCTTTACTGCAGCCACATCTCCAGGGTTGGGAGGAGGCCTCTGAGGGTTAGCATCATGGCAGGGCAGGCTGGGCAGCTGCTACTTCTCAGTTCTGCTGTGTGTCTGGGTTTCAGATTCAGTAAAAACCCTCTGATTAATATTAACTGACAGAAGGCCCACCCTGGCGTTGTACACAGTTATAAAAGAAAGCAAACTTTTTACCTTTAAATACATACAGAGACTAGAGGTAGACAAAGTGTCCTTTGGGGACCCATTTCAAAGAGGACGCAAAGTGTAATTAGTGTAGCCACACTCGGCTCACATGTGAAAGTTGTATGCCCTTACTCACAGCTGAAAGATAACTCCTCTCCCACCATCTATTTGCTAAGTGAGCCCTCTTACCAAAATAGTCCCAAAGGGAAACTTCACCTCATCCCCTTTCTTAAATCCTCACGTTCCCAATGAATAAAACCTGAGTTCATTATGCTTATCGGTGTCCATTGCCCTTGGGTGAGCGTCTCTCTTTATACTCTTAAATAAGGTGAGTGTGATTCCTCTGGCCAAGTTTGAGCAGTAATGAAATTCCTCCTGTTATTCTCCCTATGAAGTGTCCTGTGCCTCCGGGACGTGATTTGCTTTGAGCCTGCACTCATTTAACTGCCAGATGTGCAAACTGCCTGGAGTATTTTCAGTGACATTTGCTTGTACTCACAGCCTTGAACATTTGTATTGACATTAAGCGGAGGGGCCAGAAGGCTTTTAAGCACTTTCTGAGATTTTGGCAGACTACCCTATTGGCCTGTCGTCAGGAGGATCCTATGGAGAAGGTGGAGAAGGGTTTACTGGTTAAGGACTGTGGTTCTTGGGCCACACTAGACCTGAGTTTAATTCCTGGTTCAGCTTTTTATGTGACTATATGACTATGAGTAATTTTCTAAACTTCTCTGATCCTCAGTAAGCTCATCTATAAAATGGGAATAAGAAAAATAACGTCTGTCTTAGAGGGTGATCGTGTGGGCTAATGAGATGGATGATGCATTTAAAGTACTTGGCACAGCGCTGGGCTCTGCATAATGTCTCATACTAAGCAGTAATTGTTATTATTGGTGTTGTGGTTATTTTTCCTGCTGATCCTAATTTCTGTGCTGACCTTTAAATTCCTTGCAATAAGGGAGTTCCTTAATGTTTGATAGTTGCACATAACCCTAAGCTACGTGGTTTTCCTCAGGGTCTGAGAAACACAGGACCTAATGAATAAAAGGGCCTTGGTTGGTACATGCTTTGCATTCTGGCTTTGAATGTGGGTTTTTTTGTTTTTGTTTTTGCTTTCAATTTTTATTTCCCTAGAGTGTTTTTGTAAAGGGGCCGTGTTACGTATGCCTAAAAGAAGTAGAGGTCAAGGTGAAATGTTTGCAATTTCTCACTTCATTGTTTGTGTTACTACAGGCTCCAGCATAGTTACATAGTTTTGGACACTTGACAGCCCTCATCTCTGATGATTTACCCCTCAGGGCTCTTTTAAAACACACACAAACACACACACACAGACACACATACACGGTTTTTTCCTTGTTTTCTTTATGGAGGCAATTAGCCTCAACTTTGATTTGATCTATGATATTGAGTAAATTACTTAATCCTTGCAAGTCTTAATTTCCTCATCTGTAAAATGGGAATAGTCACAGAATGCGTCTCCTTGGGTTTCTGGTGCATCAGTGGCACATGTGGCTAGTTAGCCTGGGAATTGCAGGAGTAAGGAGTCACCACCAGCCGGGTTCCCACATGGAATGGCTTGGTCCGTGTGGATGACTTCAGGTTTCAGTGAGAGGAGAACTGAGAAACTTACAAACACTAATTTGCTGTCTTCTCCAACACAAGCTCAGACCTGCCTGGTGGTGATGACAGGAGAAAGGATGCACAGATATGCCCGGAGAAAGCTCCAGGGGGAGTCTAGGAGAAAAGCAAACCCTCTGTGCCTTTGAAACAGATTTGTCCCTACAAGAACCTCATCTCCAAGAAATGTGTCTTTTTAGTCTGATGCTAATCAGAGGCACCATCTGGTTCAGTGTAAACTGCTTTAGGATCCACATTGCTAGAGCTTTCTCTTCAAATTTCCAAAACAAACACAGAGAGAGATTGACAGAAAGAAAGAGAGAGACAGAGAGAGAGACAGACACCTGACAGAGATTTGGAAACTCTTTCAATGTTTATTTTCAGCTGGTGGATTTTTTTTTCACTGGGAACTTTATTGAGAAGCTGTTCTTTGAGCAAAGCATCCAGTTTCCCTTTTATTAAAGCATAGCTTCCTTCTTCCCTCTCATCTGTTGCCCACAGTATCTGGAGATGCTGCGTCCTCGATTCACAGTGTACAAGGGGCTAGACAATGGTCGGGGGAAAGAGGGATGGAAATAATTTTGCCCATATCTTTTCTAATCATCGTATCATTGCAGCATTGGGCTGCGAATAAACAACCCTCTGACTCTAGCAGTTACTACTTTTTTTTTTTCTTTTCAACTTTTATCTCAGGTTCATGGGGAACATGTGCAAGTTTGTTACATGAATTGATTTCATGTCAGGGGTTTCATGTGCAGATAATTTTGTCACCGAGGTAATAAGCATAGACCCAATAGGCAGTTTTTTGATCCTTACCCTCCTCGCACCTTCTACCATCAAGTAGGCCCTGATGTCTATTGTTCCCTTTTTGCATCCACGTGGACTCAATGTTTAACTCTCACTTATAAGTGATAACATGCAGCATTTGATTTTCTGCTCCTGTGTTAATTCGCTTGGAATAATGGCCTCTGGCTTCATCAGTACTCTGCAAAAGTATGTGATTTTAATCTTTTTTATGGCTGCGTAGTATTTTATCATGTCTATATACCACATTTTCTTTATCCGGTCCACCATCAACGCATGTTTAGGTTGATTCCACGTCTTTGCTATTGTGAATAAAGCTGTGATGAACATACACAGGCATATGTTTATACATGTTTATGTCCTTATGATAGAATGATTTATCTTCCTTTGTGTATATACCCAGTAATGGGATTCCTGAGTTGAGTGGTAGTTCTGTTTTAGGTACTTTGAGAAATCTCCAAACTGCTTTGCATGATGGCTGAACTAATTTACATTCCCTCCAGCAGTGTATATGCATCCCCTTTTCACCAAAACCTCACCAGAATCTGTTCATTTTTGACTTTTTATTTTTATTTATTTATTTTTTTGAGTCTGAGTTTTGCTCTTGTCACCCAGGCTGGAGTGCAATGGTGCAATCTCAGCTCACTGCAACCCCTACCTCCTGGGTTCAAGTGATTTTCCTGCCTCAGCCTCCCAACTAGCTGGGAGGTACACCACTGTGCCTGGCTTTTGTATTTTAATAGAGATGGGGTCTCACCATCCTGGCCAGGCTGGTCTCAAACCCCTGACCTCTGGTGATCTGCCTGCCTCAGCCTCCCAAAGTGCTGGGATTACAGGCATGAGCCACTGTGCCTGGCCAATTTTTGACTTTTTCATAATAGCCATTTTGACTGGTGTGAGATGGTGTCTCATTGTGGTTTTGATTTGCATATCTCTAATGACTGGTGATGCTGAGCATTTTTTCATATGCTTGTTGGCTGCATGTATGTCTTCTTTTAAGAAGTGTCTGTTCACGTCCTTTGCCCGCTTTTTAATAGGGTTGTTGTTTTTGCTTGTTAATTTGTTTAAGTTCGTTAGATTCTGGATATTAGACCTTTGTGAGAGGCATCATTTGCAAATAGGTTGTCTGTTTACTCTGTTGATAGTTGCTTTAGCTCTTTAGTTTAATTAGGTCCCACCCAATCAATTTTTGATTTTATTCCAGTGGTTATTACTTTGGTGAGCTTATGTAACATCTCTGAGCCTTGGGTTCCATGTCTGAAAAATTTGAAAAATGTGAATTAGGAGTGTCATAGAATAAGAGACCTTTGATTCAGGATATCCTTATTTTGGATCCTAGCTTGATTGCATACTAGCTGTGTTCCTTGGAATAAGTAACCTCTCTGAGCTGTAGCTTCTTTAGCTACAGAAATGCGACAACTTATGAAAAACAACTAACAGAGTGCCAGAGACACAGTTGCTGCTTATTAAAATGCATCTATTTTGTCTGTTGTGTAACAGTACTGACCATAACAATAGTAATGACATCAACAGCAACTTAAAGGGAGAGACTTAATATTTATCAAATGCCAGCTCTGTATCAGGTATTATATACAGCGTAAATATATGTTAAGTTTTTACAAAAACACAATGGCCTAGAAAGTTAAGTAATTTTCATTCCAATGAGACCAAATATTACACAATGTATTAAGGTATTAATATTTTGGACTGTGTGATCCTAGGGTTACAAATTAATCTCCAAATCTCCAGTGGTTTGATAATGGAAAGGTTTATTTCTCTCCTTTGCAAAGTCTGATGAAGGTCATATTCCTTTTGTCCCTCCTGAAGTTGTGCCAGCTGGTGCGTGTGGCCTCCCTGTAGCAGGAAAGATAAGAAGGGAGGGAAGGAGCACAGTGGCTCTTAATGACCTTGGCCTGGAAGTGGCATCCGCCAGTTCCACCCACAGTCCATTGGCCAGAACACATCACATGTGCTAATGCCAGATAATCTGGGATGCAAACTAAGCACATGCACATGCAATATTTGATGAGCACTGCCTCTGTGACTCACAGGTAGTAAGTGCTGGAACTGGTTCTGAGTGCAAGTCATTTGAATAACAGAACCCACCTTTTTCTCACTATACTGTGCTTTATTCTTATGAGGACTAAAAAGGAGCAAATAGTGGTGTATTGACTTGGTAATGCTTCCTTCTCCGTGTGAGAACAAGTGCTTCATCATTCATCCTGAAGGATTTGTTTATTTCCATTCCCTGCTCCCAACTCCTCCCCCAAATGCCAGGCTATACATGAACTCTGACAGGTGAGCACAGGAACCCTTGCCTGGAAGGGAGATGAGGCCCTTGCTGCCAGCAGTTGCTGTATCACCTGTGGCTTCTCAGGGCACAGCTTTCCTGCAGCAAGCGGGGTATTAGCAGGCTGCCCAAGACTTAGGATGTTGACATGAGGGTCTGCTTCTGAGACTGTTCAGAAAGAAAAGGCAGTTGGGAGAACAAAGCATCTGTCTCTCAGGATGTGCTCTGGCTTCATAGTGGGGCTGTCATCTCTCTTTGCACCTTACATGCCCTTGCAAAATTCAGTTCATTGCATATAGTGCCTGGAATATCTTCTACTTCCTCCCATTCCCTACCCCAACCCCAAGACATGCTCAACAGGCAACCCCTATTCATCCCTTTAAGAACCAAAGTAGCCCTCAAGCCTGCAATAAGTCCTCCCTGATGGCTCAGGCATTTCAGCTCAGTTCCATTCAACACTTAGTCCCTGGGGAAGCAATGTGGACACAACTGTGGCGAGTTAGTAAACTTGTGCACCATGATCTCTGTGCAAAGAAAATGAAGCTGCTTCTTTTTGTTTGTTTTTAATATAATTTAATCTTCTTTTGGAGTCTCTACTTCGTGCTGTGGCAACTTAAAAATTTCAATACATGGTATCTTATGGCTCTAGATTTAACCAGTTTTTCTGACTCAAAACAGTCCCCAGCCTCCCAGGAACTCAAATAGGAAGCGGAAGAAAAGCACAGGTTTTGGCGTTTCCCTCAGTTTATCTAAAATGACTCCCTTTGGGACTTTAGCCCCAGAGGGGATGTTGGTGGTACACACACATTTTGTGGCCTTGGGTCTCAATGCCAGGTGAAGGGGCAGCTGACCCTTCCCCTCCATCCTATCACCTTCCTTTCTGAGGAGGCTGTCCTCATCTCTGTCCCTGGGGTGGTAGACACAAAATGGCTGCCAGGGTACCTGATGAATGGGGAAAGATGTGAAAGTAGAGGGTTGAATACATTGCAGATATTACCCGATTCCCAAAGGGGGCAAAACAACGCATCTCACTTCAACGCTTAGATATCCCTGAAGAGTTTGTTAAGATTGCAGAATCCTGGACCCTACTCCAAAGATTGACTCTGAATATCTGGGGAGGGGGCCAGGGATGTGCATGGTGTCAGCCCGCCAAGGGGCTTTGGATGCAGGTGGCCCTTGACCTCTCTCAAATGGGAGGCATAGCTCCAGGAGCCTGAGGAGGGAAAGGAAAGCAGTGTGGGCATGGACACAGCTCCCCCATTGCAGGGTGCAAACCTGCATCATGACACTTGACATATCATTCTAGCATTCTCTGTTTATGGGACTGTCTATCCTGATGGAATGAACTCCTTAAGGATAAGGGAAGTTATAAGTTTTGTTTTATTTACGTTCCTGGTCTGTACACATGTTTATGTGCCTGGTCTCTCAGAGGCTGGTCTGTGGACCTTGGTAGTAAAATTCACCATTATTCAATGGCCAATGTCCCTTTAAGAAAAGGAAAGAGCACACCTCAATTTTACACAGCTGGAGCAGTCCTGGCCATTAATTCAAAATACATCTTATTATTGATCCACACAAGGCAGGCTTTTATTTATTTAAATGTTCTATTTGTTATTTTTAATAACAAATGTAGCATCCACGCACTCTCCACACAAAACAAAAACTAGGAAGTTAACAATCACTTACATGTAACCACATGACTGCCTTTCCGCACCTAAGGTAACCACATTCTTGAGTCTTTTTTTTCTTTTCCTTTTTTTTTTTTTTTTTTGAGACAGGGTCTTGCTTTGTCACCCAGGGTGAAGCACAGTGGCACAGTCATAACTCATGTAACCCTGAGCTCCTGGACTCAAGCAATCCTCCTGCTTCAACTTCTGAGTAGCTAGGACTACAGGGACATGCCACCACGTCTGGTGAATTTTTTAAACAAAAACTTTGTAGAGGTAGGGTCTCCCTATATTCCCCAGGCTGGTCTCAAACCCCTGGGCTTAAGTGATCCTTCTGCCTTGGCCTCTCAAAGCACTGAGATTACAAGCATGAGCCATTGCACCCAGCCTCTTGAATCTTTTGTTAATCATTCTACTGCTTTCCTTTTCATGTAGTTGTATTGCATTTATATATATTCCTAGTGTTTCAGTTATTTTAACTTTATGAAAAGTGTATTGAACTGTCAATAATTTGAAGGAATTTATTTTTTTTTTACTTAATATTAAACTAAGAATCATCCATATTACTGATTGCTGGAGTTCATGTTTTGATGACTATAGGAAATTCCATTGTGTGAATAAGACATAATTTGTTCATTCATGCTTTCAATTTCAGGCATTGGGTTGTTTCAGTGTTTCTTCTATTGTAAGCACTGCTGCTAAGAACATTCTTATACATGTCTCTTGTTGTAAATGTTCAAGAGTCTCCTTTGGGGATAGAACTACTGGTAGATTTGCTTGGCCATAAGGGATCAGAATCTTTAAGAGATAGTGAACACTCTTTTCCAAAGGTGGTTGTACCAATTTACACTCCCACCAGCAATGCCGAAGTGGTCCTGTGTAGTCACAGTCTCTTTAACACTAGATATTGCCCTACTTCTTAATCTTTGTCACTAAAATGGGCTTAGACTACGTCATCACTGTCTTTAGTTGCATTTCCTTGATCACCAGTAATGCGGAAAATCTTTTCTTCTGTTTCTTTGCCACTCGTGTTTTGTTTCTTTGCTATGTCTGTTCGTGTCTTTTGTCTGTTTTTCTTTTTCTTTTTCTTTTCCTTGTTTGAGATGGAGTCTCACTCTGTCGCCCAGGCTGGAGTGCAGTGGCGTGATCTCGGCTCACTGCAACCTCTGCCTCCCGGGTTCAAGTGATTTTCCTGCCTCAGCCTCCTGAGTAGCTGGGATTACAGGTGTGTGCCACCACACCTGGCTAATTTTTGTATTTTTAGTAGAGACAGGTTTCACCATGTTGGTCAGGTTGGTCTTGAACTCCTGACCTTGTGATCCCTCTGCCTCAGCCTCCCAAAGTGCTGGGATTATAGGCGTGAGCCACTGTGCCCAGACTTTTGTCTGTTTTTCTATCAGATTAGTTGTATTTTTCTTATTGATCTATAGGATATTTAATATATTCTTTCTACTTATTTTTTGCTAATTTTATGTATTGTGAATATCTTCTCCCAGTTTATACCTTGTCTTTTTATTTAAGATGTATTTTCATAAGCAAAAGTTCTCAATTTTAATACAATCAAATCAATCATTTTGTTAGTCACATTTTTGTGCGTGCCTTAAGAAATCTTTCTCAATCCCGAAGTCTAAAATATGTCCATTATTTTTACTAAGAATTCTATAATTTTAGTTTTGATACCTAAATCCTTTATCTACAGAGTTTATGTTTTATATGTAGTGTGAGTAGCAATCTGATTTTTGTCTTTCGTCTTTGTTTTTTTCCCATTTGACTGCACCTCTTTCCCAACTTCATCTGCTAGACAGTTTCTCCTTTCTCCCTGCCAGTGTCATTTTGCATTTTCAGGACATTGCTCTTTCCTACAGGCTGTGGGCTGAGTCGCTATAGCCTAGATTGAATCTCTGGTGCTGAGGACAGGGTTGCTGTAGACTGGATTCCATCTCTGGTCCACAACGTGCAGGTTCTCTGTGCTATTGCTCACTGAGAGCTGAAGGATTAGGAAAAAGGAGTAGCCTCTCCTCCTCCAGTCAAGCCCCTGAATTGGTCTTCAGTGTGATGTTAGCATCCTGGGAATTATGTGCCAAGGCATAGCACTTACCTTCTCTAGGCTTGCATTTTCTCAATTATGAAAGAAATAATTTTCCTTATGGTAAGAAGTTGCTTACGCTCATAGAGCTACCTTCCTGTAGTTTCTTTTTGTATCTGATAATAACAGCACTGAACTGGGAGTGAGGAGACCTGAATCCTAGTAACAAAAACATCAGCAGTTGCAACAGCAACTGACATTTATTGACTGCTCATTATGCACTGGCACTGTGCTAAACAGTTAGGTATATTATCTCATTTAGTGCACAGTTGTGAGATCTTGGGCAAGTCCCTTTCTGTAAATGATGACACTGAACAAGATTTTGTAGTGTTCCACCAACAATGAAAATCTATGTTTTAAAAAAGTCATCCTCTGATTCACAGTGATAATAATTCTGAATCTTTTTCACATAATATCATTTAGTGCCTTAAAAACCCTCCTCTTCTCATTGAAAAATATTCTCCCAATACTGTATTGAGAAGTATTGAGAAGCATTCCCCCAGTACGTCTCAGCATCCTGCCTGAGCCGGGGACAAGGGATGAGGCCATTTTACAGAACTTTACGTGAATGGCAGGTGCTTACATGATGCATTCGAGGTTACACAGCTGGTCATTAACAACGCCTCACGTGCTGGAGCATTTCGTTTCTTCAAGAAAGTACCATGGATTTTGAGGACAAGTTTTTTCTCATCAGAGCATTTAGAGGCATCAAGGATCTTCAAGTGAGGAGCCCATTTTGCCTGTTTCAACTGCAGTGTTACAAAGCCATAGCCAGCACCAAAACGTCCCTTCCACACTCTGGAGATCTGAGAAGGGGCTCTCCCTCACATCCTCTCTTCCTGTTCTGATGTGATGGATTGCAGACTTCATTCTCAGAAAGAAACCTTCAGATCCAGAATCAGAGAAGACAGTGATTTAATGTGCTGCAGAACAAGTCCAAGAGAGATTTATGAAAGTGTCTATTGGGGGTGGGGGTGCGCTGAAGTTAAAAAAAATTGGCATACAATCAAGGAAAAAAATCCCTCTTGAACTTACCAAAATACTTAGAATAGCAGCTTTCAATGACATTATGAACTACAATTTAATTGGGGGAGGAAAAAATTCCAGATCACTTCTTTAATAGCAATGTAAATAGACTCAGTAAACTCTGTGTGTGTGTGTGTGTGTGTGTGTGTGTGTGTGTGTGTGTGTGTATAATTTACCTCATTAAAAATAGAGAACAACAAAATCACTCTGTTCTCATACCTTTCAATCTACATTCCATGGGATTCTTACCTAGTTTTGGAATGATTCTTTGCATTAATGTAAGCACACATAATGAGGGCATTTATATAAATCTTTATAAGGTTATGCATTTACTCCAAAATTTTGTTTTCACTGTGAAATTGCAATCATGAATGATTTCCATTATGCTGAGGTGGGCTTTTAGAATGTTGATATGGTTTGACTGTGTCCTCGCCCAAATCTCATCTTGAATTGGAGCTCCCATAATTCCCTCATGTTGTGGGTGGGACCTGGTGGGAGATAACTGAATTATGGGGGCAGTTTCCTCCATACTGTTCTCGTGGTAGTGAATAAGTCTCACGAGATCTGATGGTTTTATAAGGGGAAACCCCTTTCTCTTGGCTCTCATTCCCTCTTGCCTGCTACCATGTAAGACGTGCCTTTTGCCTTCTGCCATGATTGTGAGGCCTCCCCAGCCACATGGAACTGTGAGTCCATTAAACTTCTTTTTCTTTATAAATTACCAGTCTTGGGTATGTCTTTATCAGCAGTGTGAAAATGTGCTAATACAAGTGTCCTGAGACTTTTATGTTGATCTGTTGAAATTTGATGTTGTTAGATTATTTTTCCCCAACATCTTCTTAGAATAGAAGGAAATTTCCTGAAAACTAAAATACGGTTGAATTGAAAATTAGCTGCAGATTCATTTCAGTTCAAATACTACTTATTAAAAATCTAAAACTGTGGCAGCACTGTACTGTGAGGACTATTAACAAAATACAGGCCGGGCGCGGTGGCTCAAGCCTGTAATCCCAGCACTTTGGGAGGCCGAGACGGTCGGATCATGAGGTCAGGAGATCGAGACCACCCTGGCTAACACAGTGAAACCCCATCTCTACTAAAAATACAAAAACTTAGCCGGGCGAGGTGGCAGGCGCCTGTAGTCCCAGCTACTTGGGAGGCTGAGGCAGAAGAATGGCGTAAACCCGGGAGGCGGAGCTTGCAGTGAGCTGAGATCCGGCCACTGCACTCCAGCCTGGGTGACAGAGCGAGACGCCATCTCAAAAAAAACAAAAAACAAAAAACAAACAAACAAACAAAAAAAAACAAAATACAGTAATAAGTAATGTATGGCTGACATTTATTTAACCATTATTTTGTGCCAGGCCCAAAATAATTAACTCATTTCATTATCATGACATCCCTGTAAAGTGTATGTATCACTATTCTCGTTTAACAGGTGAGGAAACTGATAAGGAGGTTTAAAAACTTCTCGGTTAAGAAGGTTTTAAAACTTGCCAGTAGTTGCACACCAAGTAACAGCTGAGACACCATTCCAACTGCGGTCTGTCTGATTCCCCAGCACATGCTGAACTGCTGTGCTGGATGACTTCTGGAAGAGAAGGGTTTCTGTCTCCAGGAGCTTATGATTGGAGAAGAAAAGATTTACCCAAAGATCTCTTTCAATTTGAGCTCACACATGCTGGGCAGGTAATATAAATGAGTGAAGGGGCAGGGTCATAGTTATTACGAGATTTGCTAAGATAATCATTCCTTTTCGAATAGATAGTCCTAGTGTCACCTTCACTTGTATTTTTACAACTCAGATTTTCTACTTGCCTATTAAACATGAGGGAACCTTCTTTACTTCAAAAAGAAATCTAATTTCTTTCGTTTTCCTCCCTAAAACACAGTGCCATCTAGTTAGTCATCCATATCCCCATGGCTGTTTTTTTTTTTTTTTTCTTTTGAGACAGTCTCATTCTGTCACCCAGGCTGGAGTGTGGTTGTACAATCTTGGCTCACTACAGCCTCCGCCTCCCAGGTTCAAGCGATTCTCTTGCCTCAGCCTCCTGAGTAGCTGGGATTACAGGCGTGAGCCACCATGCCTGGCTAATTTTTTGTATTTCTGGTAGAGATGGGGTTTCACCACGTTGACCAAGCTGGTCTAGAACTTCTGACCTCAGGTGATCTGTCCACCTTGGCCTCCCAAAGTGTTGGGATTACAGGCGTGAGCCACTGCACCCAGCCATATGCCTGTGTATGACAGAGACAAGTATACAGTGAAATGTTTCTTTGCTACTAAGGAAGCAAGAGTAACAGGTATCAGTGGCCACTCAGCTCTAGGAGGAGAGACTATAGGGATTGGTGAGGACTGGGGCAGAGTCTGTGCTGTGGGTAAACAGGACAGCAGTGAGGCAGGGCCATGTCAATATGCAGACTCAGTGCTGCTTGATAGTCTCTCACTCTTTCTTTTTTATTTTTTTTGAGATAAGTCTCCAAAGTAGAGACCTGCTGATTTATTTTTAAATGATATAGAAGACAAACAAAACCTACAGATGGACCCAGAATAGTAGTTTCTGGTGCAAATATAATGTTTATAGAGTTTTAATAAATTTATAAGGTTTTCATAAATTTATTATAAATAGATTTTATAATAAAGTTTTATAGAATTTTAAATATAACTTATAAGTTATTATGTTTGTAAATAACCCTGTAAGAATGACTATTGCCAGAATTCAGTGGAAACAGGGCTGTTTGGGGACAGTTTTATGGAGAAGGCGGGATGTCAGCTGAACATGAAAGGCCAGTGTATGTGACATGGGCCCTCTCTGGACAACAGCCTGTGGGAGATCTTGGAGTGTCTGAACTGCAAGATGCCTGCTTCTCAACCTCAGCAGCACTTGGGATTCCTCCTTGCCTGATATGCTCTCTTGCTAAGGGGGGCCTTGGACCACACCGAGACCTCTACTAGGCATGCTTCTGGAGATGTTGGCCCAGAGATGGGAAAAATGGCATTTATTCTTTATGAAAGTTAGGATTATCAAAATATCGTGAGTTGATTGTAAGACATTTGGAAATGTATAAAATGTCCATGATCTCACGATTTAGAGGAAACCATTATTTATTCTTCCTCTCTTTTGTATCATGTATATGATATGATATATGATATAATATGAATCATATCATATATGTATATGGGTCTCACTCTGCTGCCCAGTCTAGAGTTCAGTGGCATGATCATGGCTCATTGCAACCTTGACCTCTTGGGCTCAAGCAATCCTCCCACCTCAGCCTCCTAAAGAGCTAGGAATACAGGCACACATCACCATGGCTAGCTAATTTCAAAATATTTTTTGTAGAGACAGGGTCTCACTACATTGCCCAGGCTGGTCTTGAATTCCTAGCCTCAAGTGATTCTTCCACATTAGCCTCCCAAAGTGTTGGGATAACAAGTGTGAGCCACCACACTTCACATCTATCATATATTTTATATAATTGGGATTTTGTTTTACATGCTCTGTAATCTCATTTCTTTACTGAGAATTATTGAGAACATTTTCCCATTCTATTTTTAAGGGCTTCACACAACTCTTCGTAGGACACTGGCTATAATCAACTTTATGGCTTGGCTCTGCGCCCCTGACCAAATCTCACCTTGAGTTATAATAACCCCCACATGTCAAGGGTGGAACCAGGTGAAGATAATTGAATCATGGTGGCAGTTTCCCTCATGCTGTTCTCATGATAGTGAGTGAGTTCTCATGAGATCTGATAGTTTTATAAGAGGCTTCCCCCTTTGTTCGCCACGCGTTCTCACTTCGTCCTGCTGCCCTGTGAAAAAGGTGCTTGCTGCTCCTTTGCCTTCCGCCATGATTGTAAGTTTTCTGAGACCTCCCCAGCCATGCGGAACTGTGAGTCAGTTAAACCTCTTTCCTTTATAAATTACTGAGTCTCGGGTATTTCTTTATAGCAGCATGAGAATGGACTAATACAATCATTTTTAATATTTTCTTATTTAAGGATATTTTGGTTCATTTCACTGTGTGCTAGAAAAACTTCCTGGAATTCATAGCCTTAATAGACAAATCATTGTTCTCTTTACTTATTATTTGTTTACCGTTGGACGTGAGTCTCACCCAACCTTACTCGTGTTTGTCCAGGTTTTGACTTTACCCTTTCCCTTCTTTTCACACACAAATGTGCACGCACACGCACACACACATACACACACAGGGGATTTTGCTTCCTCCCTGTGTGATAGACTCAGCATGGAGCAGACCGTGTTGTCCTCGAGTTAAGGAGTTGGAGTAACAAGATCCAATTCGGAGGGACATGTTTTCACAACCCTGCATTATCCTTGATGGCAGGGGGTGTGTCTGTGTGGACGTTCCCTGAAATACCAAGCACTTAAATGCGACCACACTGAGAGCCCTCATTAGCCCTAGGCAGCCAAAGTAGATTTGCTGAGCATGCCACCATCCAGGCTGGAGAGACTGCCCACATGGAACCAGACGCCACTCAGACACTCCAAGATCTCCCACAGTGGAGAGGGGAGCCAATTATCCAAAGGCAAATGAGACTCTAATTACAGCTTCAGCTAAAGAGTGGGAAATTATTTGAGGAGAGACTTCCCATTTCTGGTGTAGGCAAAACACAGGACAGTTGTTCAGAACCGGGGGCTGGATCAAGTCCTGATTTTACTGCCTTACCTGGGATACTTCACCTCTGGAAGCATCCAATTCTTCATCTGTGAAATGGTAACAATATAGAAGGTTGACCTCACTGGTTTACTGTGAGCATTGAATGCGATGCTGCTGGTGAGAGGCATAGAGAGACCTGGTCCTTAGTTAGGACTCATAAACCAAGTTTCATCATCAGTAACTATTACTAGTGTTACCATTATTTGTAGTCATCTGATAGCATCATAGAAGGTACAACTGGAAGTCAGGAGAGCTGGAGTCTCAGCTCTGCAGTTTCCTGTATATTCCAACTTAGAGAATGAATTAATCCCTCCATCTCATTTTCCTCGTTTCTCAAATAAGAAGCTTGAATGAGGGGGATACACGGGCACACATTCCCTCCTAAGGTTTGTGGTCCTAAGCTAACTGTAACCTAAGGTTCAGGGTTTGAGTTACTCTGTGCACAGCACTTAGCACCTTCTGCTACCACAAGTGCTCCTGGATGCTGGGAACCCGGCTCCTCAGTTACTATTGCTAGAGTTCTTACTAACACACAGGGGCGCATTGTGCTGAGAAGTACCTATCATTACCTTTACGAATCCTCCCATCAACCCTGTCTTACAAGGGCTGTTATGATCACCTCTTTGCAGGTGCTAACGTTGAGACTTATATAGGAAGCTGGGATTTAACCATAGGCTCCTAACACCCATACTAAATGGTCGCGGTGTCCACTGTGTTCAATAGTGACTAGTAATATTTTTGTTCTCATAAATATTAGTTGAGCTGCACTCGAGGATTTGGAAGAACTAGGATGGAGAGGACCACTCAGCAGTGCGCTCATATTGTACTCTTCTCTCTTTTACTCAGTCCTTTCAAAACTGTAGGCACAAAAGGCAGGAAGGCAACACCTGTAAGACCTTGGGGGCAGCTCCTGCTACCTCAGCCCTGTCTAACTTTCCCTCTCTGTAAAATGGGACTGAAAAACAGTTGCTCTGCCTATTTGCCTGGTAGAGTCATTTTGAGTTACACGAAAGATTGTATATGCGTGTGCGCATTAAAGAATTTGCACATTGGGCATATCGAACGTTTGAGCTGAAAGGAATGTTAGCCACCAGCTGCCCAGAGATAGTCAAATTCAGCAACTGAGAGAAACCCTGAAGAGGCTTCACCTTGGGTGCATAACAAGCAGGCCCACTTCTCCCTGCTTCTTAGAATAGCTCACTGTATCTGTGTCTCTGTCAATCTCTTGATCTACCAATCTATCTATATATCCAAGAGAATTTTGAGCAAAAAAATTCTAAGTCTAAAGAAATATGTGGTATTTGTTTTTCTGTGCTTTGCTTATTTCACCTAGCATCACGTGAAAAATTGATCTGGCTCTGATAAGGGTGTTGATAGTGGGGAAGCTGCGTGTGGGTGGGGACAGGGGATATATGGGAACTGTGTACTTTTGACTCAATTTTGCCGTGAACCTAAAGCTGCTCTTTAAACAAGCCTACTCAAAAAAAAAAATATCTATGCAGTATAAACATTGACCTGAATTACTGCCACCTCCAATCCATTTTACAGAGGAGGCAAAAAAGGCCCTGAAGGAGGAAGTAGCTCTTCTAAGGCTACTGAGTAGAAGAGTTAAGATAGAGCCCCTTGTTCAGCGTTTGCTGCCCACATACCAATTTACGTACCAATCATTAGCACTGGAAGTGTGGCCTTCTCCCTCCCTGGCTTAAACGGTACACTTCAGTGCCTTAGGGAGGTGGTGGCGGGGCTTCCGTTTCACTGCCTGTGCCCATGGTGGTGCCTGTGGTTGGGGGACATCTCTGCCATTGCTGGCTGTCTGGCATCACTGTGCCTGCAGTTGTGAGCTATTGGTGGTGGTGTCCAGTGGCTCACACTGGTTCATTGCTGGGACAGTGAGATAATTTCCTAGGGCCAGCTCTAGAGGAACTCATAAGATGATTATGTGGTGGCTGAGGTTCAGGTGGGCTCAGGCTTCCTGCCCCACCAGTTTCAAGCTATGCAGGTCTAACCGTCTCCCTGTCTGACTCTGTCTCTCATTTGTTCTGTCCCCACCTCACCCCCACATCATCCCATGCAGCCCCTTTTTTAAATCTTCTGCTTCACTCCATCCCTAGAGGAACTCCCCCTTTCCCCTCGCTCTCTTCTTAAGCCTGAACAACTCTCATCAGCTTCAGACACCAGCCAGTTCCTAGGGAGGCAGTTCTCCACCCAGTCCCTTCAGGTTCCAGGTGTGGGGTAGGTGTAGTGACTGACTGAGGCCCTGTAGAGAGAAGGTAGGCTGCAGGAATTCATCCCATTGCATTTGCCCTCCCAGAGAGCGTTCTAACCAGTTTTCTTTCCGGGTCACCGAAGAAGTAAGGCACACCTTGCCAAGGTGAGCATTATTTTTTCCCAGACCCAGTCTCTTCTAATCTAATTTGGGGGTCGTGTATTTTCCCTTCCACCATGGTTTTGGCCTTGATCCTTTTGGATCTAGCAACCCTGGCATTACTGTGCTAAGAAGCATTTGGCTCTTTCCCATCCAGTGTGAGCCCAGTTTGCCTTGGTCATTGCCACCCTCCCCTAGCTATAAACTCTCCTCTATGACTGAGGAGGCACAGAGTAGCTCTGATTAGATTTGTAAGCTTTAAGGCTTCCCCAACCCAATGAAGGTGTGTGTGTGTGTGGATGTGTGTGTTTAATGTGTGGTGAGCCATTCTAACACACCTCCCGGTGAAATCTTTAAGGGTTCCCCAAAATGGATGGGAAAGGTGTCCACTTCTTTTCTCATGGTGAGTTAAAATAATTTGGCATCCAATAAAGTACCTCTGGGCCTTGTGTGCTGGCAGCTTCTGGGCAGGTTGACGGTTTCCTCCCTGTTCATATTTGTTTCATCGTAAGCCAAACAAAAGCACTGACAATCCACATATTCGGGATCTCAGGGGTCTCTCCTCCTTCTCTAAGATTTTCTTTGTACTTACACTACACCAGCTTCCTGACTTCAGGTAAAGAGTGTGTGTTTTCTCTCTGTATTCCCAGTAACTGGCACTGGGATAGGTGTTTGAAGGTGAAAGGAGCAGTTACCTTCATTGAAAGAAGGTAATATCGTCTATTGAAGAAAACGCTGCGCAGTAGGTCTTCACTTATGTCGTCCCTCGGTTCTTGGAAGCTGTAACTTTAAGGGAAATGATATATAACAAAACCAATTTGCCAGAGGCTAATTGATATAAACAAGAGTTAAGTTCCTAACTTAAAATATCACCATAAAATATCGCCATACTTCTAAATAAAGACCAAAACACTTCTAATATTATACATTAAAATACATGTGAGCTGTACATACATTTAAGAATAATAAAAACAAGTAAGATCATGACTTACCCACTTATTCCAGTTCAGGGTCCTGGTGGCTAGAGCCCATGCTGGCATCTCAGGGTGCCAGGCAGAACCCAGCCCTGGACCGGATGCCATTTCATCACGAGGTACACTCACACACACCTACCCTCACTCACACGATGGCCATGTAGACACACTAAATGAACCTGATGCACATGTCTTTGGAATGTGGGAGGAAATTGGAGTACCCTGTGAAAATCCACATAGAAATGGGGAGAATGTGCAAACTCCACAGATAGTGGCCCCAGCTGGGAATTAATTTTTTTTCTCCTCAAGATTATAACAAAACAACATTGAATGAAACGATGTTGTTATTCAAGGACCTGCTGTGCTAAGAGCTGGAAAATTTAAACTCTAGTCCAGGAAAGCTCCTAACAAGCGGTGTGACCTTGGACAAACCACTTAACCTCTTTGGGCTTCATTTCACATTTATATAATCAGAATGTTGGATCTCTGAGATCCTGTTCATCTCTGATGGTCAGCCAGTCTCTGTTGCCAGGACAGCAGAGAACAAGAGACAGCAGCTTCAAGTACAATTTCTTTCTTTATTTATTTATTTTCTGAGATGGAGTCTTGCTGTGTCACCCAGGCTGGAGTGCAGTGGTGCGATCTCCGCTCACTGCAAGCTTCGCCACCTCCTGGGTTCACGCCATTCTCCTGCCTCAGCCTCCCTAGAAGCTGGGACTACAGGCGCCCGCCACCACGCCTGGCTAATTTTTTTGTATTTTTAGTAGAGACAGGATTTCACCATGTTCGCCAGGATGGTCTCGATCTCCTGACCTCGTGATCCACCTGCCTCGGCCTCCCAAAGTGCTGGGATTACAGGCGTGAGCCACCGCGCCCGGCCTCAAGTACTATTTAAACTGCTTGAAAGGCATTCTGTTTTCCTGGGGTTCTGGGGGTACTAGTGTCAGCCTGACATGAACACACGGAAGGACTCACTGTGTTTGGATGTACCCAGGTTAGGGTTTCGTCCACACAGGCCATGGTGTGTGAATCCAGTGTGTCACTGAGAGGCCTGTTAGGACTAGGTCTATGTTTCTTGGTGTGGGACCTGGAACTCCACCACTTTCTGCCCCTCTCCACGCCCCTCCCCAGCCCCCCGCAGTGAGGGGCCGCAGTTAGGACATTGCCCCCTTTGCAGGTCGATGTTTCTCTCCATGCAAGTGTTTGTGTGGGTCTCAAAAATTTGCTTTTCATCAGGCTCATCCCTGCCAATGTCCCAGATTTGCCAGAACCTCCATCTGCAGCAGGATGCTTTGTTTTGTTTGTTGGTTTATGGGGATTCTGGGCTCTGTCTCTGGGTACAGTGGCAGGTTTTAAAATCAGTTACAATCCAGGTAACAGGAGGTTCGCCACAGCACTCTGCTGTCTGTTCAAGTCCTGTGCTGAGAAATGAAGCAGGTCCCAGTTACCTCTCAGAAAATTTGTGGTATTTCAGGGGACTACAGCGAGTTGCAAATCTTGATAGGTGGTGGGACCTGTCTGCAAACAGCAGACTGGCTTATATCGTGGTTCAGCAGGAAAAGGAGAGAATAATTCCCTGAGCATAAGATGTGTTGCTCCCTCTTCTAGTTTATCAGGAGATATCCACATACATCAAGAGATAGACCCTGGGTTTGGGGTACAAGCAGGAGAGAGGGTTATTTCTTGCTCTTTTTCCAAGAAGATGGGAAACTGTGGTTGTAGGCTCCTTATTTATGATCAGGTTCCTTGCAGCTCATTAATCTCCAGGGCTAAAGCTGACCAGTTACTCCTTTCTCTGTCTCTTGCCAGCCTAGTGGGAGAACACTAGGCAGCTTCCTCTGTAGTTTTTTTTTTTTTTTTTTTTTTTTTAATTTCTTGATTCATCCTGGGAAATGGGTACATCCACAGAATGCACTGCTGTGTGATTGCAAGTCTCCAGGTCCTCATTTCTATGCCTTAGGGTCAGAAATAGGGGGAACACAGAGAGCAGGACTACCTCACTGTTTTGGAGAAATTCAACAGCCATGTAGGTCTTCGGTTCTCAACTGCATTCCAGGTTTGCTTTACCCATCCTTGCCTAGGGGATTTCATCCACTCTGCGGGCTCAATCCCATCCTGCTGCCTACAGCCGCAAAACTTAATTTTTAGGCTAAGTCTTTGCCTTCATCTCAAGACCTGTATCTTTAACTGGCTTTCTGACATATCAAATTCCACACGTGATAGATGGAGCCACCTTTTTGATGAAGAGAGGCAATGCTTAGAACAGGTTTTTCAATTCAAAAAATGTTAATTGATTCTCTGGCATAAACAAAACATTTTGTAACCATTTAGAAAATACGAAGATGATGGAAATATGGTGATGTCCTCAAGGAGCTTGCCTTTATTTGCAAAATGAGGCATTCTTTATTATGATTCAGAATGAATATTTTATAGTAGAGATAATAAGCAAAGCACCCTGAGGCTTCAGAGGAGAGAGCCAGAGGATGAAAGTCATTCTTGTAGTTTAAAACCTCCAAAAGATTATTTAAAATGAACAAGAAACACTAAAGAACTTCAGAAATTGGAAATATTCAGCTTTTATTATATTAGATTTGGTAACCTCTGATTTTTTCATGATCTTGACTTTGGCCCCAAATGTACAAAGAAGGTTTGTTGGATGATATCCTTGCCAAAGTCTTGAGTTCTAGAGAGCCATTTCAGGGTTTTTCATTTTGTTTCATAATTGAATTGTATTCATCAGTGACTTTGGAAAAGTCATGTCATTTTTTTGGTTCTTAGTTTCTTGATCTGTAAAATCTGGATGATAGTGGGGTTAAATGTGATTATTAAATTATTAAATTTAAATTATTAAATTTAATTATTATTAAATTACATAATGCTCAACCCAGTCCCTGAATGGCAATAAATGCTAGATAAATGATAGCTTGAAGTTAGTATGATGATGATTTCCATTTTAATTATTCATTAATAATTATTATACCAATTTTTATTATCGGTTTGAAGCTAGAGCCACTGTAGAGCATTAAAAATCAAAAGTTGCTTAAATTGACTTTTTAGAATATAGATAGAAAGAAAAAGCTTTGGGAGAAAGACGGTGTTCATATGTACTATAATAATTATGATACTAGTTACTTTTAATAATTTTTATAGAAACTTACAAAGTAGATTGTTATCACTATTTTGCAGATGGAGAAACTCGCTTAAATGTGCCAGTTCTTTCAAATAAGCAAGCTTGCAGATACTTAACTAATTTTTAACTTTGATGTATTTGTTTTTTCCCCTCACAATCTACTGTCTCCTAGGAAGGGGGAGATACAGCTGATAGTTTGAAATTAGCACCCTCTTTTACTCAACCAGCATGAAAGACTGTTTGACCCAGGCAAGTGACGAGGTGATGATTTGTAAGGCCAGTTTAAATCAGTGTCTTGCCCACTGGCTTCCAAAGTCCAGGGATGTGCAGGTATATATTTTGGGCAGTCAGGTTCTGTTGTGCATGGATTGCAGTCAATTTCATTGATTTTTTTTTTTTTTTTCTCAACACAACAGTTTCAAAAGGCTCTTTTGCTCCCCAAATAGCTGATCTTTTCAAACCTTTGCTCTTTTTTTCCTGGTAAGACTTTCAGATAACAGTGTAAATGCAATTAACAACCACACATTTCAGATGATGATGAGATATTTTTGAACATGTTTAACGGTTTCACAAAACATAGATGGGAAAAGCTGAGTGACTTCTTGGAGAAATTGCGTAATCCAACCTGTTCATTTTCAGCCCAGGAAACTGTGGTTCAGAGGGGACATGACCTGCCCAAGGTCACACCACAAGTTAGTGGCAGAGTTGGAATTAAAAGTTAGGAATCCAGATTTTAGTTTCTTTCTTTCATTTGCCGAGTAAGCAAAACTATTTTCTTTGGCATGAAGGATAATTTCAAGTGTGTACAGATAGAGGACTGTATCCAGAAGGGAAGTTCATTCATTCCTTTCAGTTCCCTTTCAATCCTTCTGATTATGTCAAGGATTGTGTGTCTTTGCTGTTTTGTTTTTATCTTTCTCTAATAATCTCCTTTGATAACAAAGATGGAGCAGACCTCAGGCTTAAGCTTCTCTTAGAATTTAATAAAAGTGTTTATTTTTATTGTATTGATTGTTATGATATCTTCCATTTATGGCAAAGGATACTGGTTTTCTGGTTGAGGTAGCAAAGTTTTCTTTTAAAATAAACTTAAGCAGATTCAAATGAATTTACTTTACGAAAAATATTAAGTAAACAATAGTGCAGGTGGAAATTATGATGAGTACATAGCAGGTTTCCACTGAAAAAACATAATGATAAACTAAAGCTTGGAAAATACTCAATTTGATTTTGCCCTTTAGAAAGCTCTAAGCTCTCTGAAGATATATATGGCTAAATCCCAGTTTCCTTCTTATTCATGTCATGTCCTTTTTAAGGAGCAGTCAGAAAAACAATCATTAGATCTAAAAGAAGAACATAAAAACTACCCGTGTATGAGATGAACTCGTGTGTCGATAACCTCATTATGGGCAGCTTCCCTACAAGCCAAAAAGTTGGATCAGCAACCAATCTAGTTTCAGTAAGGAGGTAGTTTTGTTTATATTTTACATTATAAACAGTATGCGAATGCATTTGAAAACAGAAACTCGTTTCATTCTTCAGGGACTGATGCTCTATTTTAAGATATTTTATACCTTATTCTTGCCTTTTTTTTTTCCTTCCTAAGTTCTCTACCTTCTGATCGTCGTCACATCAGAGACTGTGAATGAAGAAAAAGATGGCAAAATGCAATTTATCAAACATTTTCTCACTATTAACACATTTTAGAGATTAGCATATATAGAACAAATGGAATGGGAATATTAAAGTTATTCATTAAAATGGAGTGTAGAACTTTCCACATATTTCTTTCATCTATAATTTACCAATATCAAATGAATACTTGGAAAGAAAGATGTACTAGATTGCAATATTTGAGTGTTTTTCCCATTATCTTTAATAGCAATTCTCCAGTATTGCTTAATTTGTTTCCCTTCTCCCTAAAGCAGAAGTTTCTTCTTAGCTGTGACTTAGTTATCTAGGGATCCTGGAGCTCTGAAGACCCCCATTATGGTTTGGCTAAGATGAGCTTGCCTTCCTAAATGCTACACAGAACTCATTCATGCCCGCTCTTCCTGTGGGCTTCTTCTGCTGGCCATTAGTGCTTTTTGTGGACTGCTCCTTCAGTGGAAAATTTATTCTCATTTAGAAGAACCTGAAAAAAAAAAAAAGGAGGTAGAGTCAACTTCTGGTGACTTATGGGCAGTTAGAGTCAAATGTTTGAAAAATGGGCTTCTGAATCAGCAGAGATTTTACAAAGTGACTGGTGGAACTGCATACAAATTGGTAGAGTACAGAGATGCCAAGAAATGATGCTACTTCTATTACCACTAATAAAAAGACTGCATTGCTAAATTCAGGGCTAGAAAGGTTAATGATGATACATTCTTTTTTAGTATCAAAGATTAACATGATAACTTGCATATTAAAGTGAATTCAGACCTACTGCTAATGGAAGGGGCATGCAAAATTAATTTCTACAGCACCCCATAAATGACAATCACTCACTCTTCTTTGGCTGGTGTTCTTTGTCTTGGCAGGAGCTGCACGTGTACTTAAAGTGGGCACATTTCTGTTAGTAGCGGGGCATCTTTGGCCCCTGAGGAATTTGGGAAGCTTGGGGTGTGTGCCCTGTAGCTCTTAACCACTGCCTGTCTGCTGGGTGTTTACCTGCTGGGATGTGTGTACTCCATTACCAGCCATCTTGACTGGCATGGATCTTGGTTTTAATATTTAATGAGATGATGAAACCATGCTGAAATGAGAAGAGCATGGAAGGTGGGAGAAAGAATGGGAAAGGTAAGAAAAGAGCTGCCCTCTCTTGATGGCAGGATATTCTCCAAGAAGAATTCAGCACAGCATCTTCAGGCAACTATTTGCCATCTTTTCCCTATTGAGTACCAAGGCTCAGCTGACATAGAAACATAGCCTGCCCAGTCTTTAAGAGCACAGGTTCTGGAGTCCAAGTACTTGATTACAAGTTCCAGCAAAATCCCTTGAGTAACTTACTTGACTTTTTCAAGACTTACTGTCTGTTTTAAACAGGAAAAATAATATGAACCATATATATATATACACACACACACACACATTTATATTTTATATAAAATTAAATAGAACTTTAGTATAATTTACATATAGAAAAATACACACATCTTAAATATATAGTTCATGAATTTTTTTCATATGTAAATCTATTAGCCACCACCCATATCAAGATACAGTATATTTTCATTACCCAGAAATTTACATATAAATATTTTAAAAATTAAATAACAGTAGCTTATACTTTTATAATGCTTTCCATGGGCCAGGTATGCTGATCTTAGTGCTTTATGTTATCTTGTTTCATTCTCACCCAGAGAGGTGCTGTTATTATTTCCACCCTACAGATACAGAAACAAAGACACAGAGAGGTTAAGTGATTTCTCCAAGATCACACAGACAATAACCGATATTCCACTTCCACACTCTGCTCACTGTTGTCTATATAGCACTTACCATGTGGTCTGTTACTGACTAAGTGCATTAGAGGAATGAGAATGGAGCCTCCTTGATGGCCGACATTTCCTTCCATTCCTCTTCTTCATAGTCCAGTTTATCATTCCGCCTTGTCTCGGGCTGATGGGCTGTGCATGGTACTCTAGCAGAGTCTTTGAGGGAAAAGATGGTTCCATCCCTACCTTCAATACTCAGATGCATGACTGGTGCTCTAGAAGTAGTTGTTGACTGTTACTCCCAGAAAATCCTGTCCCCCAGCTCCCCACTAACTGGCATGACTTGGTAAAGTGAGAATTTTGACAAATGTACAGGTGGGCTCACCGGGACCCCTGCCAGTTTGGGCTGCTTAGCCACCTTTGGGCTCAGTCTTAACCTTGTCCTTGTGATAGTCTACAAATTTCAAGTGAAAATCCCTCCTGTTTCTGGGCCTGTTGTGGCTCCCTTGTCCCAGCTTCCCATACTCATGTCTCCTCTGTCAGTCGTCGTTCTTGCCCAGTTGCTACTGCTTTTCCTCCTCTACTTTTGCCTTTTTTTTCTCTTCTTCTCTGTCTGTCTTCTCTTCCTTTGCCTTTTCTTTCTTCTTTTTCTCCATCTTTTTTTCCTCTTGTACCTCTTCTTTTTTCTTTTTCTCTTCGTCCTTCCTCTCCTTTTTCTTCTCCTTTTCATTTTATCATGATCTTCATGAGCAACACCAAATAAAATTAAGAAACCACTCTCTGCTAAATGCATTGTAGTTGCCCATGGGAATTTTTTTTTTTTGTAGGAGGCAGCCACGTCCACTGTATCTCTCATATAGTTAAACTGATGCTTACCCATTTGTACTAGATTATTTTCAGACATATTTAGCCAATCATTCCTTTGACATCTCCTTTTGGGTGTCTTATAGATACTCAAACTCATTATTTCCAAAACTGTACTCATTCTTTTCAAGAAAACCTTCTCTTCTTCCATGACTTTTCTGCCTTTGAATCTTTCTCATCTATGCCTTGGATCCGGTCACATCTCTCTCTTTATCACCTGCACGCTGGAGTCCTGTAACACCCGTGTGTCATATGGAATGCTTGGCATTTGGCAGATGCTCGACACATACTTTTTCATGTGAATAGAGAAATGGAAGTGTCATGGAGGGACAAGCACACACTCATGAAACCTCCTCCCTTTATTTTTTTTTTATATTTCACAAGATCACAAAACACAGTCAAGTGACTTGAAACCATTAGCTTTTCTCCAGTTCTTTTCAGAGCTAAGATTTCACAATTTGAGTCAAAAGCAACAAATGACTACTAAGCTCAATGTAGAACGTTAACATTAAAATACAATATGAAAATTTTCTTTAAGAATTTCGTGCCAGAAAAAGCTATGGTTCCTGCAAGGAATTGGTCCTCTTCTATCCTAATGATCAACAAACTCTAGAACTTGGATGGCTGCCTTTATGGCCCCAATAAGGGCAGTTGGAGTTTATGTTATCTTTTACACTGGGATGCCATCTTTCTTCTTTCATTCTTTTTGGACGAAGGTAATGTATAAAGAAATACTTATAACTAATAATAAACACATGAACAGATAATGTGCAAAATTATTTGCAATTTCATAGGATTACAATGGGAGATTCATGTGGGGGCTACTGAACATAATTTGAAATGTGGTATGTTTCATTTCTTAACTTTTATTTGAAGTTTGGGGGTCCATGTGTGGGTTTGTTATATAGGTAAACTTGTGTCATGGGGATTTGTTAGGCAGATTATTTTGTCACCCAGGTATTAAGCCTAATACCCATTAGCTATTTTTCCTGATCCTCTCCCTCCTTCTACTCTCCACCCTCCAATAGACCCCAGTGAGGGTTGTTCCCCTCTATGTGTCCATGTGTTCTCATCATTTAGCTCCCACTTATAAGTGAGAACAGTAGTATCTGGTTTTCTGTTCCTGCATTAGTTTGCTACGGATAATGGCCTCCAGCTCCATCCATGTCCTTGCCTCCACCCATACCCTTGGACATAATCTTGTTCTTTTTTATGGCTGCATAGTATTCCATGGTGTATATATACCACATTTTATTTATCCAGTATTTCATTAATAGGCATTTAGGTTAATTCCATGTCTTTGCAATTGTGAATAGTGCTGCAATGAATGTATGTGTTCATGTGTCTTTATACTAGAATGAGTTATATTTATTTGGGTCAATACCCAGTAATGGGATTGCTGGATCAAATGGTAGTTCTGTGAAATGCAATATGTTTCATTGTACATATGTTTTCTTACTGTTCCCATCACCTCACTGCTCCTTTCCTTTAGTACACATGGACTGTTCAATGGTAAGGAGCATATGTTGTCCTCTCTTTGCACAGAGAGCTCATTACATGTCTTTAACTGTTATTTATTATCTTTATTTCCTACCATCTCATACTTTCCCCAGTTCTTCTTTTATTGCTGTAGAGTCCAAGCAAAATCTCTTTGATCCTCTTATTTAAATATTGGGCCTAAGTGTAGGATTCATTTATTAAATCACTCTTTGCTTTGGGCCTTTTAGGGAAGGGCTCCCCTTGGCCCTTTTTTACAAGTGAAGAAATAAAGCAGGCAAGAGCCCCTGCTCCTCAAGTCTGTCTCATCTCTCTACCTTCTTAGATGAGTGCTTTTAGAAAAGAAAAACAGGCCAGAGGATAAATTCTTCCCATTTCCATTTTTATTTACAGGGACAAAAATGGCTGTGGTTTTTTCCTTTCCTCTTTGAAGTTTGCTTCCCGTTCTTCAGTTTATTTGAAATATAGTATACTTCTCGGTTTTCCTTTTGTAATAAACAACACTAGGTTTTAAATCTGCGGAGCTGTAAATGAGAGGAGCCCCAGCCTCCTCTCCTTCGGAGCTGATATGGGGAAGGTGAGGGAAGAGGAGAATCAGATGATGATTGGAAACAATTAGACAACCATTCCATTTTGCTAATGCTTGAATCCAGGATAATTTTCTCATTTAATTCTCTGAAATGAAGGGCCCCTCTGTTAGCCTTAACATGTAAACAAGAGGCTTTTAATGCATGATTTTCCCAGAAATGGAATGCTAGCTGCTCATATTGATCCAAAACATTGCTGTTGGCTTTTGTTCTTTTTGGTATTTGTAAGTTTTGTGATGGCGGCGATAGAGGATTGTTCATGTGCGGCTTGAGGATTGTCAGTAAGTGCTATTATTATTCTAAAAGTTGCAAACAGAAATGAAAGGACATTCAGAGAACGCTTGCCTGAGCCCTCCATTAGTCTGTCCACATACAAAAGGGAAAATGGAAATCTGAGGCATATATCCCAATTATTTCAATTTATACCCACCTCTTAGAACTCAATTCTCTGAGTTTGGTATTCAGACAAAAGTGTAGTTTGTTTGAATGATGCAGATAACAGCTTTAAGTCCACTTTATTCCAGCCTGTCTGGACCAGGCATTTGTACAATTTATAAGTTAACAACAGTGGAAAGAAACTGAAGCTTTAACACGCTCTGCTTTGGGCTGAAAAACTTGTGCATAGCGTTGGATCCCAAAGCCTCATTACACTTAATAACTGCAACTGAATTTGTATCATGTTTTATTTTGATCTTTTTACGAAAGAGTCATTCTCATCTCCATTTTTGGAGGGTGAGAAGTAAAATGGCTCATCCAAGCCTGGTGGTAGTAAGGCTGGGATTCAAACCCAGGTCTCCCAACCTTTAACCCAAAGCTCCACTCACTATGCCATGCCTTCCTCTATGATTAGGTAAAATGGCTCAGGGGAGGTGGTGAAGGTAAAGAAACACACATATAGCTCTCCTTCTATACCTCCTATCCCACCCGCAGCTGCTATCATTTAGTTCCCTCGAGGATGGCACAGAAAAATGAATATTGACCAACCCAACACTAAACAAGTTTCTGATTCTATGAGTTGCCCTGAATACAGACCCCTTATTTGCCTTCAGCAAACACTCATTCATCTAACACTTATTAAGATCCTACTGGAAAACAGGCATTGCGTTAGGAACTGTAGGAGACATGACTTGATTGAAATTGGATATCTCACCCCAGGCTCTCGCTGTCTAATGAGGAAAGGTAGCAAATGGCTTGAAGTCACGATTGCTGTTTGCTAGCCAACTGCTATGTGATGGGGAAGCCCAACCGACTATAGTTGAATTAAAAAATGAAAGAAGTGAATGACTGGACTAAAGACTCAACCACTGAGTTGACTAACACTCGTTATTGTTTAATTCTGGGGTTCTAGGACTCAGATTTGTTTTCACCCCCCTAGGACTGTAACTTACAAAACCACAACAAACAGGCCGGGCGCGGTGGCTCACGCCTGTAATCACAGCACTTTGGGAGGCCGAGGCAGGCGAATCACAAGGTCAGGAGATCATAGCCATCCTGGCTAACACGGTAAAACCCCGTCTCTACTAAAAACACAAAAAGAAATTAGCCAGGCATGGTGGTGGGTGCCTGTAGTCCCAGCTACTCGGGAGGCTGAGGCAGGAGAATGGTGTGAACCCGGGAGGCAGAGCTTGCAGTGAGTCGAGATTGGGCCATTGCACTCCAGCCTGGGCAACAGAGTGAGACTCCTCTCAAAAAAAAAAAAACAAACAAAAAAACACACACACGCACACACACACCACAAACATCAATCAATCATTAAGCAGACCAAAAAAAAAAAAAAAAAAAAAAAACCACACAACAAACATCAATCAATTATTAAACAGACCAAGCAATCCAAGTCTTGGATTTTCTATTTAAGGCCAACTTAAGGGAGTTAATAAACTCAAAGGGTGGCTGCCTCAAGCTAGCAGAATCTAGGAATTGGTAATAATTGCCCTGCACTCATGAGCTGGAGTGAGTGGGGCTGGAATGACACTGGTGTTGGAGTCAGACAGGTCCGTGCTGGGGCCTTGCCTCTGTTGGAGACACACTAGCTGGGTGAGCTGCATGGAGCTCCTATTTTCTCATCTGTAAAATGGGAACAATGCAATCCATTGAATAGATTTTGGTAAGGAATAAATTAATTCTCAGTATGGTGTCTATAATCCAGCAGGAGTTCAATGTACATTGCATATCTCTCACAATTAATATTCCACTCTCCCACCCCCCTTCATGCCAGTAATTTCTGTCCCCTTTTAAAAAATATGTTATAGTGACCCTGGCTGCTGAGAAGACTCTATTTGAGTATGTGAACATGGACTAGCCAATAAAGAGATAAAAGTGTAGGAGTTCCTGGTTAAGTACAGATTGGGAGTCATGAAGCCATGGAATTCTATGAGTCTCCAGAGGGGACTGGCATGAGGGAATAAGGGATTCTGTATGGTGTGATGCAAATGAGAGACAGTGGGTCAGGGATGATAGCCCTGGAAGGGTGTAGGAGGTGCTGACCAATCTGATAGGTGTCCTGAGCACTTATAAATCAATGTGAATTCAGATGTCACTGAATTGGAAATGGTGTCAAAGGATGTGAGACACAGATCTTCATAGTCACAACGTTAGTGGACTCATTTTTCCTCTTGCATGAATTTGAAGTAGAACACTTTCCTAAACATTTTGCTTTATTTATGTAATATGTGTGTGTGTGTGTATATATATATATATTTATATATGTATACATGTATGTGTGTATATACACATATATATGTGTGTATATATATATATTTTAAAGATAAGTGTCTTGTTATCTTGCCCAGCTGGGCTTGAACTCCTGGGCTGAAGCAATCTTTCCATCTCAGTGTCCCAAGTAGCTGGGATTGCAGGTGCATGCCCAGCACCCAGCTAAGAATCCTTCTTTAAAGATTGTCAAGATTATCAGGTACAGAGGCAGCTTGGTCAGCCAGAAGCTTTTTAATTGGCTGCTCCTTTCATCACCAGGATGAAGAGGTGGGTGCACAGTCTTCTGACAGGCCAAACCGCATTCATCTGGTGCGGCACTGCAAATGGAATCATTCTAAGCATTAGGAAACAAATCAAATTTTGGGTCCCAATTCAATTGGCCTTATCTGCAATTTTACTTTTCCAAAAGCACTTTTTTTAAAAAAATTTATTTATTATTATTATACTTTAAGTTGTAGG
Source organism: Macaca mulatta (assembly GCF_049350105.2). NCBI lineage: Eukaryota > Metazoa > Chordata > Mammalia > Primates > Cercopithecidae > Macaca > Macaca mulatta. The sequence goes on from NC_133411.1 coordinate 178,680,392, forward strand.
GTACATGTGCACAACGTGCAGGTTTGTTACATATGTATACTTGTGCCATGTTGCTGTGCTGCACCCATCAACTCGTCATTTACATCAGGTATAACTCCCAATGCAATCCCTCCCCCCTCCCCCCTCCCCATGATAGGCCCCGGTGTGTGATGTTCCCCTTCCTGAGTCCGAGTGATCTCATTGTTCAGTTCCCACCTATGAGTGAGAACATGCAGTGTTTGGTTTTCTGTTCTTGTGATAGTTTGCTAAGAATGATGGATTCCAGCTGCATCCAAGTCCCTACAAAGGACTCAAACTCATCCTTTTTGATGGCTGCATAGTATTCCATGGTGTATATGTGCCACATTTTCTTAATCCAATCTGTCACTGATGGACATTTGGGTTGATTCCAAGTCTTTGCTATTGTGAATAGTGCCGCAATAAACATACGTGTGCATGTGTCTTTATAGCAGCATAATTTATAATCCTTTGGGTATATACCCAGTAATGGGATGGCTGGGTCATATGGTACATCTAGTTCTAGATCCTTGAGGAATCGCCATACTGTTTTCCATAATGGTTGAAAGGAGCTGGATTGGCTTCTTATTTTTCCAAAAGCACTTTCTAAGGAGCTGGATTTAATGAGCAAGCTAGCAATGAGGAGGCCAGTCAGCAGTTGCAGGCAAGTGCAGTGGGATAACTAAGGGTGCAAGTACCTTTCAGAACACACTATTTATGTCCTAAATAGCTTTCAAAAGGTGTGATGATAGGCTATCTCAGTGGCCATTTCCCACCATCAGAGAAATGTTGATGGGAGTCTTTCATTACTTGCTAGTTGAGGCCAGGAAATGGTCTCCATGATTACACTCTAATTTGATAAACCCTAAAATGAATCTATTGCTGTCTCACTCAAATGCTCCAAAATGCATATGCTTACATAGGTATGTAGCACGTGTAATCCATCAGCAGGTCATGTTGACTCTGCCTTCAAAACATAACCCATGTTCGTCGACTTCCCTCTGTACTTGCACCCTTGTCTCTACTGCCGCAAATGAATCAAGCTTTCATCTTCTCTCCCCTGCACTGTTATAGTAAGGAAGAAGGATAGCTTAATAGGTATGAATATGGGCTCTGGAATCATATTTCCTGAGTTTAATTCAGCTCTGCTTACTAGCTGTATGATTTTAGGCAAGTTACTGAACCTCTCTAAGCTTCAGTTCCCTCGTCTGTAAAATAGGTATAATGATATACTTTGCAGAGAGAACGCCTGATAGACAGCGAGGGTGCAATAAATACAAGCCCCCTTCTTTACCTCTATAGAAAGCCTCCTCAGTGTTTTCCCACCTTCCTCTCTAGGGCCACCATTAAAAACACAACAACGAAAAGTGTTTATCACTACCCGGGAATCAAACCTTTTACCATGGGCCACAGGGCCTGATGAGACCTGGCCCTGGCAACTTCTCCAAATTTATCATCTCACATTAAACCCCTGTTTCCTGCAACCCAGGCACACTCACGTCCACGTCATTCCTCCAAGGTCTGCAAATTTCCATCCCAGCGCCTTTCCATGCCCTTTCCTCTGCAAGTGTGCCTCCCTGAGATCAGCGCATGCAGCTCCCTTCTCTCGCTTCAGGTCCCAGCTCAAGTGTGTCTGGCTCAGCGAGGCCTTCCTTGACTGCCCTGTATGAAGTGGTCGTCACAGTCCCCTAGAAGATTCTCTTCATCCTGTCACCTGGTTAATTTCTTTGCTGGTAGTTATCAGTGCCCATTGTTGTCACATCAGCTCTCATGGCCCCCAACTCCAGCACCTGCCTCCCAGGGCTGCCCTCAGGCTGCAGGACCCTACTTTTCCCGGGGACTGGAACCACCCAAAGTGCTGTTGACACCCTGGGTCTGAACATTCCAGGTTCATCACCCCTGGAGTCTACACTGCCTCCAGAACTCCTCGTAGGATTGAGCTCAAAAGTTATCTTTTGTGAGGCTTGCTTGATTTTTGTACTCGGTTTGGCCTCCTTCCCTCCACTTCCCTACTCCCCTTGCATATTTTTCTGGAACATCTCCTAATAAGTCCTCTTCACCCAAGCTTCATGTTAGAGTTTGCTTCTGGAGTATCTAACCTAAGACAACTATTAACTTGTTTATTTAATTATTTATAGCACTTTACTAGAATATAATATCCATGAGAACAGTGAGTATTGACTATGTGTGTATGCATATATATGTATATATATTTAAACATACATATTTAAGGATATGAATATATTGCATGTCGACTCTCAGAGCTTTCAAATTATATTTATGATCAGTGTGACTTTTTTGGATACAAACAGATTCACATCCTGTTAAAAGTTCTTTACTTTGAGAGGCCAAGGTGTGTGGATTGCTTAAGCCCAGGAGTTTGAGACCAGCCTGGGTAACATACCAAGATCCCATCTCTACACACATACATATACAATAACAGTTCCAGCAGTTCCGTGTTGGCCAACCCTCCCTGCTGTCTCTGTGCTTCTAAATGGCAGGAGCCAACTTATTATAGGGTATTTGCTTATTAGGTTTAGTGCAAAATCACTTTTTATGTTCAGTATAAAGGATATATGGTAAAAACAAGAGCTTGGTTCGGACTTTCAATGGATATCTAGTATAAAGTTTTGAAAGTACGTTTTTCCTTAAGGATTTACCACCTAACTGTATTTTCTCCCTTCTAAGATACCTGGAGAGAATTTTAACTGGACGCTGAGTTCTAACATTTCTAAATAGGCTGTTTGTTTAGCTGGGAGATATATTTTGGCCCCATAGGGGTTCGTAAAGTGGAGACACAGATGGCGCCAGAGGGTGGCCAGAGGGCTGCGGGTGGTGATTCTGGGTTTTGCAATGAGGTGTGTTTCGGGGGGTGAGGCAAGTGACTCATGGGGAGCTGCTGAAGAATGCGTTGGGGGAAATGCTAGTGAAGTTGTAAAAGGCTTGTAACCTGATCTGGAATATGAAATTTGTGGGTAGTTATTGATTTCCCAGTGGGCGGAATTAGTTTTCTTTGTGAAATGCTGGCTGGAGGAGGGAGGTTGTGAGAACAAATCGCTAACTGTCAGACTAGAATCGTGTCTGTGGAGGTCTCCTTTTGTGTCCAGTTGATCCAAGCAAGTGGCTTTCAACATCTGCAAATGCTCACAAACCGAACAGAAGAAAAGCAGCCTGGCAGAGCAGCGCTGGGTTTACACTGGGCAGCCCTGCCTGGGAGAATTTGGGGTTTCAATTATAGGGGGAGGGCAGGGTGAGCTGTGACATCTGTGGCCACCCCCGCTTCCCCATTGCCAGTCCTCCGAGAGAGATGAGCTGAGAGGAATTCGACTTTCAGTCAATAGGAACTTGGCCAAAGCCGAATGAGTTTCACCTTAAAGTCTGTGAAAAATGGAACAGGATTGAAGAGTCGATTAACACACACTGGTGACAAAGTCAGGGGCTGGATGTGAGTGGAATGAGATTCCAAGTGCAGGCTGCCATAGTCAGGCTTAGAAACATGGGCACTCATGCTGAGGATGTGACTGAGCCCTGACACAGATGCATTGCTTATGTTTAACCTTCTTCCCCTGCAGTAAGAGAGAGGCTAGAAAAGTACAGTGCACTATACTCCAGAATGTCCTAAAATCTGTATTCTGATGGTGGGACCAGGATGTACCTGGGTTCACAGATTGGCAAGCATTTCCCTAGCAGGGATATAGTGTCCATCTTGTTTTATGTTTTATGAGTGACTCTTTGGGTTCTCCTTCTCTCAACATGAGTTTCATGGAGGAGAGGGGTAATGGCATATCCCATGGAAATCGCATTATATCCAAAGGCCACTGCTGACCTTCTGTTAGTTCTGAGTGAGTGCATGTGGATTGGTGTAGGGCTGGTCCTGAACTGGCACCTCTCAAAAAACCTGGAGGGATGATGCTGTACCCCAACTACAGCTTGGGCCTTACTTTCATTTATGGGATGACAGCAAGAATCTCACTGGTTTTCCTGTTACATAGAAAATGACCGTATCGTGTGATAAATGGTAAGATGGAAATATGTTGAAATATATTATGGGTGCCATAGGAATGAAGAAGAGTCACCCAAGGCAAAGTTGGGGTGTCAGGAACATCATCCTAGAGGATTTCACGTCTAAGTTAGGAGCTAGAAGGGAAGAAGTCAGGAGAAGATGGGCGGGACAAGAGCATTCTAGGCAAAGAAAATAACATGTGAAAATTCAGGAGAAGGAGAGAGTTTGTGGTTGGAACAGAGAGAGGGAGGTGGAGAAGTGGCAAGTGGTGAGCACCCACGATGAGTTGAGGGAAGAACTTGCTCACAGATGGCCTCCATCCATGCCGGAGAGTTGAGAAAACTCATCCTGAGGGCAATAGGAAGTTACTGAAGAATTTCCTGACCACAAGGGACTCCTGTGCAGGGAGCAGGGAAGGCGGTTAGGAGACTTGACACAGAAAGTGGAGGAAGTTGGCTTGAGGGTAGAATGGGCATAACTTCATAATGGATTAGATGCTGATGTAAAGAGAAGAAGAACTCAAAGACAATCTCTTTGCTTGGTTGACTGTGTGACTGGGGGTGTCCTCACTCTCAAGAGACAGCAAAGGAGAAAGAACAGACTTGAGGGGAAGAGGGTCAATTCAGATATGGTTTTTAGGAATGTTTCCTGCTGGAGCTGGATTGTGGCTGTGGTCGCAGATGTGATTTTGGCTGGATGCACGTCAAGGTGGTTTTCCAAACTGACAAAGAATTTTCATTTAGTTCTTCCAATGGGGCTGATACTGGTGAGGAGCAGGTGAAGAAAAGGGTCCTCTTATTTGAAGTGTCCGTGAGCCATCAAATAATTGCAAAAGCACACCACACTTCAAGAGGGCTATGCATTCAGGTAGGTAGCACTGACTGCTGCATGACAAAACTTTCCTAAGGGAGGACCCAGAACCCAGAAATACTGCGTCTTCCTCTCTGCAGTCACTTGGACAAAGAAAACCCTTTTGATTAAAACCCAAGGAGTTGAGTAGTTCTGCAGATTCTCCCATGGCTGGTCTGAATTGTAATTTGGACTTGTCACTTGGTGGCAAGTCTCCCAGCCTTTGTCAGACATTGGATACCTAAGGCAGGAACCCAGCCTGGGTGTGCAGGTCTCTGACATTCATTACCTCTGCCTATGAAGATTGATTTCAGGGTTTGCACTATTTATCTTCAAAACCATTTGTGTTTGTTGGTTTGACAATCAAGCAGCAATTTAGAAATGCTGCTTCCTGGAGCTTTACAGACTAATATAATTTCACAGCTCCAATTACAAATGAGAAAAATTATTTCATCTACAAACAGAGGAGCCAGACATTTCTGAGAAATCATGGTTAAAGAGAAGACAGAGTACCTTCTGAAAAACAGACCATGTTATTAATGGCCACTTCAGTGAAAATCTTGCTGACTCTCCACACCATGAGCCTCCATCTTATGGGGATGCTGGTTTTGAGAATCTGTAAAGCGTCTGCCTTTCAGCTTGATAAACTATTGCTTCTCCTAATGCCTGGTCTGCAGCTCCCACAGCCTCAGTACTTTGTGAGCAAGGCAAATATCCACTGTCTTTCCACCTAGCAAATATATCCTTCCTCCTGCAACTTCCTTGGAACCTATGTTTTATAGAATCCTAGAATTTCAGATGTGGCTTTAATAATCATTCACTTCATCCCTTCATCTGATACTTTACCTCTTCCTCGTGCCTATCTATAGACGCAACTTACTACTTGAATACTTCTAGAGATGGAGAACTTACTATCAGACTTTTCCATGAAAAATCTACTAGCTTAGTTCAATTTTAAGTAGGATTTAAAGTCCGTGATTTCCCAAGGAGATCTTTCATATCTAAAATCTCCTGAGTGGCTTTTTCCTTGGATTCATATCTTAGTAATGGGATTTATGTGAGGTATCTCAACTAGAGTGCTAACAGAATGACCTTTTAAGGAAAACCCTGACCTCGGTTATTCCACAGCTCTGTTTTATGACCGCTCCTAATAGGTTGCCACTCCTAAGGTGTAAAGGTACTAAGTGTTTTTCCTGTCTACTCAAGTCTGCTTCTTATCTCCGTTGGCTCTGTGCAATGATGGGGAGTTAACCCCTGGTCATTCCTTTCCACCCTAGAATAGTGACTGGCACATAGTAAGCCTTCAATATATGTGTAGAATGACTGACTGAAAGAATTAGTTCAATGTGTGAATGGGTTAGTTCTTGATCTGCCTTTACATGGCTCCTTCCTATAGGTCCTACTGATCCTATTTTACAGGTGGGGAGAGTTTTAATAATTTTTAATCTTGAGTCACAAAAAGCTATTTTAAGCCTTAAAACATTATCATCTTGTACTTTAAGCTCAAGGCAATTGACCACGCTTGATTTGTTTTTTACTACCTTTCTTCAAGGGCTTATCAAATCTTTAGCTTCGGCAGAATCCAAATTCGTTATGTCAGAAAGCTAGGAATCTAGGGGACAACCCACACACTCTTATATTCATTGTTATCACCTGGATTGTCATCACCATGGCATCTTCACTGCAGCGACACAGATTTCCTGAAGGCACATCTTTTGGTGACTCCCTTTTACCTAGAGGACTATGGAAAAACAAGACTTTCTGTTGTATTTTAAATCTCCTTTTTTAGAATCTCTTATTTCACTTTTCAAAGAGGAAGACTTTACCACCTTTATCTAACTTAATAAGATAATGCACAATTTTTATCTTCTGGTTGGGCTTAGTTATCACATCAATGAAGGCATAATTGGGAAGTATCATTAAGTTAGGGAAGTTATTCGTCTTCCAATGACAAAGCATTTACCACTTCAGATGAACTCACCTAGTTTTTCTACAACAAGAATTTCAACACTTAATTTCCCTCTAGCAAACAAAACATTGCAAAGTTACAAGTTCATATCCTTTTGAAGATAACTTTTAGCCAGGCAGAAGGAAATAAAGAGAAGATAACTTTTAAAATAAACTTTTTAATGAATATTGTAAGACTTTTTTTACCCTGCTTAATAAATACATCTAGATGAAAATCTCAACTTTTTAATGGCAAGATATGGACTGAATATTTAACTTAAGTAATAGGGTAATTGATAAATTAATATATTTTCTCCAACTTTCTCCCTTATCATTCTAAATAAAGGGTAGTGGCTAATCAATGTATTGTACTCTCAAAAGTCCTTAGACCAACAAGTGGTTTTTTTTTTTTTTTTCTTTTGAGACTGGGTCTTACTCTGTTGCCCAGGCTGGTGTGTAGCGGTGTGATCATGGCTAACTGCAGCCTTTACTTCCTGGGCTCTGCTCTTCTCACTTCAGCCTCCTGAGTAGCTGGGACTACAGGCATGCATCACTATGCCCAGCTAATTTTTAAATTTTTGGTAGAGATGGGGTCTTCCTGTGTTGCCCAGGCTGGTCTTGAACTCCTGGGCTCGAGTGATGCAATTATAGGTGTGAGCTACCATGCCCAGCCCCAACAATATATTTCTTCAGTGCAAATTTCTCATAAAGTGTCATTAAAGCTGTGACCTATGATTTTATCTACAATTTTAAGCAAAGCAGAATCAAAATTTTTGTCATCTATAATTTTCTGTTTCCATAGAACTGACACTTCGTTGCAATTAAGAACACTTCTTTTAAGTGTTATCTTTCATTATTCTCCTTCCAAGAGAATATAACCCTAGATTTATGTTCTCTAAATCACCAAGTGTTCTGTAAGTCCTCACTCTTCTTATTGAAATGTTATCCACGTGTCACGGACTATCTCAAATGCCACCTCCTCCATCCCTTCAGCCAAGATTTACTGACTCACTCCTATGATGCAGGTACTGTATCAGGCACTTGAATTTTAGTTCAGCTCTCATGGAGCTTACTCCTTAGTAGGATGAATGGACATGAATTACACTTACTGGAATTTAATTAAAAACTGAGATTGGGCTCTGAGAGAAGGGACATACTCTGTTAGATCCTATAAAGTCTTCTATGAACCTTCTGACCAGAGCTCATGAGAGGGCTTCTGAAGCACTCAATGTGTTTTGTGACTCTATCAGTTGGGACTCTGGTTTCAAGCAGCAGAATCCTACTCTGGTAAATTTAAGTAAACACAAATGTATTTAGAAGAAAGGGAACAATCCATAGAATCAGAGGAAATGCTGGGAAACTAGTTATCAGAGAGGAGAGACTCCGAATCTTGGAGGGAGAGGGGACTCAGCATGCCCCCCGGGCAGCCTCCTTGGGGCACTTCTGTGATGACAGCAGAGCCCGAGAGACTGCACATTTCTCTTTTCTTTTCTTTTCTTTTCTTTTCTTTTTCTTTTTCTTTTCTTTTTTTTTTTTTTTTTGGAGATGGAGTCTTGCTCTGTTGCCCAGGCTGGAGTGCAGTGCTGTGATCTTGGCTCACTGCAATTTCCGCCTCCCCGGTTTAAGCTATTCTCCTGCCTCAGCCTCCCGAGTCACTGGGATTACAGGTGCCCACCACGCCCAGCTAGTTTTAGCTTTTATTTATTTATTTATTTATTTATTTATTTATTTATTTTAGTAGACGTAGGGTTTCACCATATTGGCCAGGCTGGTCTCACACTCCTGACCTCACATGATCTACCCGCCTTGGCCTCCCAAAGTGCTGAGATTACAGGTGTGAGCCACCATGCCCAGCCAAGACTGCACGTTTCATGTAGTGCATAAGAGCAGTCTCTGCAGTTGGGCTGGATTTACCACTTACTAGCTGTGTACACATGACAAGTCCCTTTGATTCCTCATCAGCAAAATGGGGAAATAATATTATCTACCTCCCTTAGTCACTAGGAGAATTTACTGAGATGATTCATGCAGGACACTTGCAACAGTGCCTGGTACATTGTAAGCACTCAAAATACTGTGTATTAGTACCATTGGCAGTTATCGTTATGAACATTCCCTCAAGATTCAGATTTCAGGAGGCCATCCTAATTGGGGCCAGGTGTCCAGCCCTTCTCCACGGGAAGGCAAGGAGCCTATGACAGCTTCTCAGGATTATAGCCCATGACAGTATGGCTCCCCCACGTACAGTCAGGGTGCTGTGCCAGAAGGAGTGGGTGGTAGCTCTTGGGCTGACAGAATAAGAGATGTCCTCTACCTCTTCTGAACTTAGTCTTATTCTAACTTCTACCATTGTTCATTGGTTTTGCTTTTTTTTTTTTTTTTCCCTGTAATCACCTCTGTCACTTTTTAAGTACCTAATGGGCAAGAACCACATCTTATCTCTGTACCTCCATAAAGAGAGTATCTTCCACATTAAAGATGTCCAATATCTATTTGTTAGATTGAATTAAAATGAAATCCTGGTGTGTATGATTCACATTGCAGCTCAAGCAGCATCTGAGTGGGGGCAGCTTGACACATTTTGGGATTTTTTTTTTTTTTCCCTCAAGGTTTTCTGTTTTCAAGGGAAATATGGAGACAAAGCCGTGAAGGGCTTCAGAATCTTCCAGAAATTTCCCTGAAACAGCAATATCAAGAGACATACCCTTCTCTGCAAGAGTTTTCATTTCTTTCTTTCTGTTTTTTGAGAAGGAGTCTCACTCTGTTACCCAGGCTGGAGTGCAGTGGCATCATCTCAGCTCACTGCAACCTCCATTTCCTGGGTTCAAGCAATTCTCCTGCCTCAGCCTCCTGAATAGCTGGGATTATAGGTGCACGCCACCATCCCCAGCTAATTTTTGTATTTCTAGTAGAGATGGGTTTTCGCCATGTTGGCTAGGCTGGTAAATGAAAGCAATATGCACAAGGATGCAAATGGAAGGTTGTTCATTTTGTACTGTCTGTACCAGTGAAAAATGTCCAGTAGTACAGGTACGGGCTGAATAGAAAAATACATCCATAATAAAGAGTACTATAAAACAGTTAAAAATAACTAAGTTTGTCCCTAAATGTAATAATACAGAAAGTGCTCCAAGAAATATTAGTGCATGAAAAAAAGTCAAGGTTCAGAGTAATATATACATCATGGTCCCCTTGTATAAAATGGAAACAAAGCCAGAATAACTATATGTTTTATACTGATAAACAGATAAGTAAAATTGTATAAAAGGATCTTGGAAGTTTATAATCACAGTATATGACTTAAATGCAAAGTTAAAACAACACTAGATATTTCATATGACACATTTTATATGTATGTGTATATATAAAATATATATAATATATTAGAATATACATATTAGAATAACTGGTTGCCCCTGGGTAGAAAGGGTTAGAAAAGGGACTAGAATTATGAATGATGTTCTCAGGAAATCTTAACCTAATCTTTAATATTTTAATTTTTTACAAGGAGAATGTCTTCATGAACTATTTATTTAATGAAAAATTATATGCATATATGAAAGAAAAGAAACTAAAAAATGAGGAATTCTACATGCTTCTGAACTGTTTTTATTCCAGAATGCCGGGACATTCTGCTTCCTGTCATCACCAAAGAGCTAAAGGAGCTGCTGGAGCAGAAGGATGAGATGCAACACCAGGTCCTGGAGAAGAAGTACTGCGTTGAATTGCTCAACAGCATCTTGGAAGTCCTTAGCTATCAGGATGTGGTGAGTCCTCCTGATGATGTAGATATCCTGGACTCAGACTAGGGCTAAGTTGATTAAATTGTGAAATATTGATGCTGATGGATAGCAGCTAGAGTCTAAAGATAAAAGTCAACGGCTTGCTCAGCAGGCCTACTTTTCCTGTGACTGACCCCCATTGCTGTGAAGGATGGCTAGGTGACTAGAGTTAATCATGTAGCATTTTGTCACTGTGTGTCTTGTCGGCGAGGCTTTCTCAGAATGTGGGTATAGACATTATTGCAGCCTTTTTAGATGGCTTGTCCGTGTACTCATGCCCTAGTTTGCAGGGATGGGAGGAAGAGTTTCGTGTGCCTAGACAGCCAAGAAAACTCTCGTGTCTGCTTTCTTAGCTGATTTACTTGGGTTTTGTTTCTTCGGTTACCTTTTGAAATGGCAAAAATTATTAAGCCTCTTCCTGGATGAGCAGATTGCCAGGGCTCAGATTCCAGAGATAGGGCATGGAGTGGGATGGTGGTGGCCATGAAGTCATTGTATGTTTTGTAGACATCATTCAGAGATTAGCTGGGGATGGAAACCAAAGGAAAGTGTCAGTGGGAGTAAGCGGAGGGCTTCCAAAGGGCTGAATCTGCAGAAGGTAAGCCAGATGAAGTGGTAAAGACTGAGAGGTAGTGATTAGACCCAGGCCTGGAATTCTTAAGCATTGGAAGATGGAAGGAGGGTGCTTGATTTGACCCAGGTTCCTCTGGCAGCTCCTCTTTGTCCTTGAGTAATGTCCAGGAGGTACTCAGTCCTTAGATGGGACTGGCTTCAGAGGACTGCATAGACCCAAATAACCAATACACTTTTTTCTAAGTGTTGGTGTGAGCCTTGCCTTTTTCTGTCTCCTCCCTAGAACATCCTCAGAGAAGAGCTTTCTAAATGAACTGTGTCTATGATTGACTGTAATTCGAAAACTCTGCAGAGCAATGTTCCTTTACTGGTCAGATCCATAGTCAACCATTACGATCAATTTCCTTGCATGCTTCCTCTCCTGTCTCTTCCTGTCTACACTCACCATCCCAGTTAAGCTGCTTCTTGTCTTATTATTACATATGCATAACTTGCTTCATTCATTCATTCATTCATTCATGCAGAAATATTAATACATATGATATACCCAGTGTGCGCTAGGCACTGGGAACAAAAAAACCTGTCCCCGATATATAATGACTAAAATCTAGATGCGTATTTGGGGTACAAGAGCTACAAAGGATATATGTGTGTGTATGTGTTTATGTGTAAGCATTTTTGTCAAGGAAGCCTACACAAAGGAGGTGAAACTTCAGCTAGTATTCAGTGGTGAATAATTAATGATCATAGCTCTACTTTATTTGTTGGTTTCTAGGCACTGGGCTAAATGCAATCTGCACATTCTGTCTGCTCACCCTGATCCTAGATACTAAGGCTTATCATCCCATTTTAGAGATGAAAAACCTGAAATTCATACACTTCATTAACATTTGAGGCCAAATAAATAGAGCAAATAAATGTCAGGGTCAAAATTCAAACCGAGGTCAGTCTGATTTGAATTCTGAGTAATCACAGGCATGGGGCATATAAAGTCATGGTCTTTTTCTTCTTTTTTTCTGTCTACTCCTACCTCATGTAATGGAAAGACAGTATAATAACCAAGAGCTTAGATATTCAAGATTCGTTCAGATGATGATGTTAGGGTGATGATGTTTCTATAAGGACATTCAGTAGCTAGCTGTTGAGCTGGTTCCAGTCTTAGCTATTTGATCTTTTTAAAAATTGTTTTTTTAAAGGGAGATTTCAGTCTTACTCATAGTGTAGAAACATGAGGGTTTGCCGATTATTTCTGTGGTAACATCCTATATAATGTTGCCTCAGTCAGGGAGGTTGATCATGCCTGTGATCCCAGCATTTTGGGTGGCCCAGGGAGGATGATTACTTGAGGCCAGGAGTCAAGGTTTCCATGAGCTGTGATCTTGCCACTGCACTTCAGCCCAGGTGACAGAGCAGACCCTGTCTCTCTCTCTAAAAAAAGTTTGCCTCTTTCTGTTGAAAAGCCAATCCACAATGTTTTTTACATTTTAGTAATGCTCAGATCCCTTTTAATGGAGAAAAATGTGGATCCTTGGGAATATGCCAGTGTCCCCCAGTTTGAGGGACCCAGTTATGATGTGCTAATTGTCAAGTTCCTGGTTTGGTAGAGGGATGGCCCAAGTTCACGGTTGTTTGTGAAGCAGGATGCTGCGGCTCTGTCCATCCCAGGGGAGTGGCCTCCGAGAGCTCTACCCTGACAGGCTGTCATCATTTTGTACATTCCCTGACATCAGACACTGGTGAGAAGAGGCTGCTGTCTCACACACCCTCAGTACTTAGGGCTTCAAAGCCAAGAAGTGAGTGGGAGGCTCTGAGCTCCCCATGGGGGATTGTGGCATCTGGACTTGAGGTGTGTGGGAGGTGCGTGTCACTCTCTCCTGCCTTTGAGTGCAGTGCTTTTATAATGAATTCTGACTGTGCGGACTAACCCACCCCTTTCTCCGGGTGAGCAACTGTCTTTGCTGGATGGGTTATTAAATACTGTTATCACCATTGAATTTGGTATAAATTTTGATGCTTTTGGTGAGCTTCACATCTCACCTCTCCAGCTCATGAAGATGGAAATCTCTCTTCTCTTCTCAAAAGCTTCTTCAGTGAATAGGAGGCATTTAGTAGCCATGATTACTTTGAGCTAAACTGAAAACCAGAGGCCCAAAAGTACCTAATCTAAATTTCTCATGTTCTAGCATATAGCGGCTCTCAACATTGCCTCATTGCCTGCATAGTCATATCGCCTTGAGAGTTTTTATTTTACTTATTTTTATGCCAGGTTTCTGCTTCTGCCTCCTGAGTAGATAGAACTATAGGTGCCAGTGACCACACTTGGTTAGTTACTTAGTTAATTTGTAGAGACAGGGTCTCACTATATTGCCCAGGCTGGTCTCAAACCCCTGGCCTCAAACCCCTGGCCTCAAGTGATCCTCTTGCCTTGGCCTCTCAAAGTGCTGGGATTACAAGCCACCTGGGGAGCTTTTTAAAAGTCAAACCAGCAGGAGGCAGCCAAATGGGTAGGCAGATAGGGGCGGGTCCCCGGTGAAACCCCATCTCCAAGCCAAAGACAGTTTAAAACCTGAAAGCCAAGCTATATGTTAAATCCTCAGACTGGACTGAGAACTTGTCTTAGTGTTTGGCACACTTTCCTCTGATTAATCCCCACCCTTCACTTATTTTACATAAACTTACCTTTTCCTAATTGGTTTTCTATACTGTCATGCCCACCTTTGAGTGTTGTCTTCACTTTAACCTATTTTGCCTACTCACAAACCAATCGGCAGTCCCCATTCTGAGTCCATTAGGCCCCAGAGCCAGTCACACAAGGTGTGGGGAGGGACAGGGCGGGTACAACTTTCCAACCTTGGGGTAGGGGAACAAGTGCCCCCCCTCTACTATGTCCCCCCTGCCCCACTGAAAACCGTTTTCACTGCTCAACAAAATTATTCTCCAACCTCCTCACCCTTCAATGTCCCACGTATCCTCATTCTTCTTGGGTGCAGCGCAAGAGATCAGGAACTGCTGAACATGGGTACAAGCTATAACATAGATGGTGAGCTGGATGGGCTGAGCGAGGCCTGGGCAGGGCGTCACTGGCTGGGGGTCCCCGGCTTGCAAAGTGACTGAGAAGAAAAGTCTTGCATCAAAAGCAGTAATACCTAGGCCCCTGTCCCAAGTATTCTGATTGAATTGGTCTGGGGTTGGTGGGGCATTGCAATGAGAAGGTGATGATTATGAGGTGATGCTAACTGTCAGCCAATGTGAAGAGCCACAGTTGTAGTGCAGGTCTCAAACCTGAGCAGGTACCCCCAGTAACCTGGAGGAGCTGTTAAAACACATTTCTGATCATTAGTCTGGACGGTGGGGTCCAGGCATCCAGTAACTTATTTTTCTATCAAGTTCCCAGGTGCTGTTGATGCTACCAGTGTAGAGACCATGCTCAGAAACCATTGCTCTAATTTGACCTATTTCCTTTTTTCCTTTGGTATTCACTGGAAATAGAGGAATAGCTGGGCTCATTCTCTGTTCTTTACCTTCTTAATTTAAGAGCCCTGTCCAGTCTATAAAATCTAGCATCTTCCAATATGCATTTAATAAACCATAAAATGGCAAATATTTCAAACACATTAATTTGTACCCATAAATTCATTTTCATGCGATAGAAGGGACACGGAATATGCAAAGATCCAACTTTGAAAATTCAGACCATAGAATGTGCTGTTTGCTTTCTACAGGTACCAACTTCTCAAAATTGAACATTTAGATGAAAACAAATAAAAAAGGCCCCCAGAGCAAATGTTCTGGGTTTTTCTCCTGGTTGTTTGGACCTTCTCTGCTGACAACAGCATAGCCATTTTTATTGGCTTTTAGTTGACATCATGGAACAACACATTGTCCCACCCCAAGCATAGAGACTACGTCCACCTACTGGAGCCGTTGCCCACGGTAGAACCACATGTGAAAATTTAGCAATTATAGGGCAGGATGGCAAGCTTCCATTTGGGGGGCGTTGTGTGTTTGGGGAATGGGAGAGGATGCTTGTCTTCAATATTGTCATTGTTTGGGTACTTACAGCTCAGAGCAGCAGGCCAACCTTATTCTTTGAAACCCTGGGTGTCATGGTAGGACTCAAGGGGAGATGTCTGCCTTAGCCTGGGTGTTGATTTTTTTTTAATGCTAGTGTTGAATTGCCTCACCCAGCTTGCTCCTGGCCTCTTAGCATATGAAAGGGACCAGCTCAGGTGAAGGATAAAAGGCCTGACTTCTTCCTCTATTAACTCGTTTTCTCCCCCGTCACTGAGCAAGTTTAGTTGTCAACTCCAGTTACTTTGAAGGGTGGTTTCACACTGGCTTCGTTCTGTGCTTTGCTGGCTGCTGAGTAACTGATAAAATTTAATATTGCTCCAGACCCGGAGGGAGTTGGTTTTTCCCCTCTTAAGACAAGGTTGTTGCTTTTATGTTTCATTCCTCAAGAAAAAAGAGAGTCATTGTTTGCTACTCTGCTTAGCAGTCTTAAAGTGGGTAAAGATGACTCCTAATTCTCAAGAGGAAAAGGTGTTGATTGTATCTGAATTGTGGACATAGGGAATCCCCAGAATCATCTTTTTAAAAAAAATTGTTTGAGTCTATTGGCTAAGCCTGAGTGGGGGGGCTACCAAGGTACTCTATTAGTCATGAATGGTTTGAGGGTTCTGATTTTTTTTTGTTTTGTTTTGAGATGGGGTCTCACTCTGTTGCCCAGGCTGGAGTGCAGTGGTGCGATCTCAGCTTACTGCAACCTCCACCTCCTGGGCTCAAGCAATTCTTGTGCCTCAGCCTCCTGAGCAGCTGAGATTACAGGTGCCAGCCACTGCTCCCAGCTAAGTTTTGTATTTGTAATCGAGACGGCATTTTACCATGTTAGCCAGGCTGGTCTCAAACTCCTGACCTTAAGTGATCTGCACACCTTCGCCTCCCAAAGTGCTGGGATTACAGGTGTGAGCCACTGCACCCGGCCAGGTTTTGATATTTTTATTCACAACTTAGACACCGTTTGGGAGGCTTTTGCTTTTGCTGAATGCAGTGTCTCTTGCTTGAAATGCTCTTCCAATTTCTCATCTTTCTCTGCAGGTAGAATCCTAAACTCGTTTTGGGTTCAGCTCACATAATACTTCCTTTCTGAGATTTTCTCAATTCCATTCCCTCTTCCTTCCCTTCCCCTCTGCCCGCAGGCAGAATTAGGGACTTCCTTGTCTGTGTTTTCACAACCATGTGTGCACCCTGATATCCCAGCACCAATCATTATGTGTTATTCTCTCCTGTGTAACAGAAGGCTTTGAGTGAGGAAGCTCAGGGAAGCTCAGAGAGCAAAGCATACCCCCTGACTTCACAGAGTTTATGCTTTCAGCTTCGGTCTCTCCCATCCCACTTGTACTGTCTATGCTCTGGCTCCATGACAATTCTTTCAATTCCTTGCTTGTGCAGCACTCTCTCACTTCTCACTGCGGCGGAGTGCCGTTCACACTGCCTGAATGCATCCCCTCTGCTCTTAGCCTAGCTAAATCCTACCTTACCCTCAGAAGTCAGGTTGAATATCTCTCTCCTGGGAAGCCTTCTCTAATCCTCTCCCCTACGTCTCCTGTGGTCCTAGGAGCAGCTCATGCTTGCTCCATTGTGGCACCTGTGTTGTCACCCTCTGTGGACTTTTCTGTCTGTCTGCAGAAACCGGAGTGCTGTGAGGAGAGAGATCTTGCTGCTCTACCCCCCGCCCACCCCACCCCAGCACAATGCCTGGCTCTTGAAGCTATCTGAAGGAAGGAATAAATGAATGAATATGTCTCACTCCAATTAATGGCAGGGGCTGATTTCTCCCTGGGGTCTTGTGCGCTGAGTGCTAGCAGGGTATTCTTCTTTTTGCCTTCTTTAGATGTCAGGTGCAGAGGGTTGAATTAATCACACTCCTGAGTTCATGACAGGTCATCTTCATTGGTCTGTGCAAGCTCCTCCCCTGTTCTGTGTGTGTACTTGCGTGTGTATTCTGTCATAAAACAAAATTGTATCAGATTGATTTTAGTGTTCTAATTGACTCTTATTAGTGATTCATGAGTCAGGCATTCGTATCTAAAAGACAGGAGCTCTCTTGGGCGCAGCAGAGCAGTTGGTTATTGTAAGGTAGCTTGAGCAGGAAGAAGGAAATGGGATGATACAAAAACGTGGGTTGGTTAACATCAGGTTACTTGTAAGAGTTAAAGCAGGGGGACTTCCTTATCATGCCAGCTCAGGTGACCATGCCCTTTCCATCTGATTGCTGTGAACCTTCTGTTTTTAAGAAAAATTGGTCTGTTTGGGGGATTTTCCTACTTCCTAACGTTCCCATTTTAGTATGACACACTTAGTACAGGTGACTCCATCTTGGTTTGATCTGGGCCTAGTGCAGTAGCTCAGTTCAAAACAATGGACTCCTATGATTTTATTTAATAATTTCTTACCCTTTATCCCCATCTTCTACTCCCATTCCACATGCTCCCCACCCCCCATGAATGATTTGTCTAATGCGTTGAATATGCATGTGTGGTTTTGGGTGCATGTATGTTTACACAGACATACACAGACACACACACACGCACTCATGCCTCTCCTTTGAAGAGGATCAGATATGGACAGCAAAGGGCATTAGCATCTCCACTTGTTAGAATCCCGATGGGAGGGGAGGGGACTGTGGCATGAGCAGGAGTCCTCCAGACTAGAGGGCATTCTTGGTAGAGTCCTGCCCCTGACCTGTGTGGGAAACCAGTCCACCCTGCTGGTCTATGCGTGGGCGCCTTCTTCTGAAGTGCATCCTCTGTGGCCACTCTGAGCTCTAGGTTCTCTGATAAGCCCAGGCAGTTTGCCTGCTGCAGGGTGGAAGGGAGCCTGCCACTGCCTGTTTGTATTACTATTTAATTCCCAGGAATCAATACCACCCTGCAAGAGCAGCAGGGTTTTTTTCTAACCTATCTGCTCCCTCATATTTCAAATAAAAGGCAGGGAGACAAGGCTTGTTGAAATTCTTTTGTCTGTGGTGCATTCCAGAGAGCAGCTAATTAAGCCCCAAACTTGAGGTTGAAATACATGAGATCGCTGCACCTTCTGCTGTGCCCAAGGCTGCTTTGTTTTCACCCCTTGCTTTTCCTCTGGCTTCCATGG
The DNA here is from genome assembly GCF_049350105.2 of Macaca mulatta. Classification (NCBI taxonomy): domain Eukaryota; kingdom Metazoa; phylum Chordata; class Mammalia; order Primates; family Cercopithecidae; genus Macaca; species Macaca mulatta. The sequence continues at coordinate 178,698,695 of NC_133411.1, forward strand.
AGTTAGAAATGCCCTCCTGAGGCCAATGGCACAATTTCCATGGATGATGGTGTACCACACACTTCCCCAGCACCTTCTAACTGGCAGCGTGCGTTCTTATACAACACAGTTGTTTGTTTCCGGCCCCAAAGTGGCAAGGTAGATTTTACTATCCCTATTTAACTGGTGAGGAGGCTGAGACTCAGAGAGGCTAGGTGACATTCCCAACTCAACAGCCTCTCATGCACCACTTTGCCTCCCCCCACTCCCCATCTACACATCGCCCTTAACAGCACTTTCACCCTCACCAATTCCCTAGAGGAGCCTGCACAGGCTTTAAGTCAGACCGCATCTTGTATCCATTCCAGAAATATTTAGAAAGTACCTATCCTATGTTCTATTCTGTGTGCTGGGGCTACGGCCGTCCGTGAGCAGAGCAGGGGATAAATTCTAGCTCTGCTGTTATTAGCTATGGGACATTGAGAAGTCATCTAACTTCTCAACCCCAGAATGGGTCCTCAACCCTGGGTCCATGGTCTGTTAGGAACCAGGCTGCACAGCAGGAGGTGAGCAGCCAGAGAGTGAGTAAAACTTCATCTCTGTTTACGGTCACTCCACATGGCTTGAATTACTGCCTGAGCTCCGCCTCCTACAGATCAGTGGTGGCATTAGATTCTCATAGGAACGCGAATCCTATTGTGAACTGCCCATGAGAGGAGTCTAGGGTGCATGCTCCTTATGAGAATCTAATGCCTAATGATCCGTCACTGTCTCCTATCCCCCCCAGATGGGACCATCTAGTTGCAGGAATACAAGCTCAGGGCTCCCACTGATTCTACATTATGGTGAGTTGTGTAATTATTTCATTATGTATTACGAGGTAATAATAATAGAAATAAAGTGCACGGTAAATGTAATGCATTTGAATCATCCAAAAACCACCTCCTCCACCATCCTTTTCATGAAAAAATTGTCTTCCATGAAACTGGTCCCTGGTGCCAAAAAGGCTAGGGATGGCTGCTCTAAGCTGTCTGTATGATGAGGATACTGTTTTCCCAGGTGTGGCAGAATGACAGGAAACAAGAGCACCTGTGAAAACATCCAGCCTTATGCCTGGAACATAATCTGCACTCTATGCACGTGGCTCTCCTTCTTCCCTCACTGTTCCGCTTCGCTCATATGCTCTTTCTGCTGTCCCAGGCTGCTTCTAAAACATCCCTAGAATTCTTTTAAGGACAGTACAGGGCCAAGTGGCTGCCTGGGAAAATGCAAGGCAGGCACTGAGCCTGGAGAGAACTCTGTAGCCCCGTTAGTATTGAGGGCAACCCCCAAGCCAGCCCTGGTGGCAGCCAGATGGTTTGGAGCCCTCGCAGGCCCCACAGAAGGCTTGCCAAGAAGCGGCAGATGCTGCTGCTGGAGGCAGGCCTTCCCCGCAGGGCGTCTGGGCCTCGCAGGAATTCCTGGAGTGACTGGAGAAAGGTGTCCTGTCCTTTCAGGGGCTCCTGCAGGGAATTCCAGAACTTCAGAGCTCCTGATCACCATTGTACGGGGCAGTGAGCTGGAGCTGGCTCTTTCTAGCTCACAAGAACCAAGTATGAAATGTTTAGGAATTTTGTGAGGCAATTGTTAAATAACTGCCATTATTAAAAATTGTTATAAATCTCTAATTAAATAAACTATATTAAAATCTAAGGTAATAAGATCTCAAAACTCAACAACTTCCTGATGAGCTGGCTCCGTTTCATTTTTGTCTACCCTCTTGAGGTTATTTACATCTATTGTGTCTGTGCGGTGGAAACAGTGTCTCAAGCTCTGCTGCTGTGCCTTGAAATCAACCAGGAAGGGAATGTTAATGCCACAGAAATTGGAAAACGTTACATGTATCCAGGACTTTATTTTTTTCTTTCTGGAAAAACAATGGATAAACATCTACCAGCACACCCCTTCCAGGGACTCAAAAAAATGGCCCCAAATAAGAAAAATCCAGAGACCCAAGGGAGCTGCCTGTGCACTTCCCTTCCCCTGGTGGACCCTAAATCCGCCATCCTCTAAGGGTTCTTGAGGGACTTGGCAAAGCCAGTATGCTCCAGGGGTGTAGTGTTTTTAAGACAAACAAAACACCCAACATAGACCAAGGAGGGGAGATAGGTTTCATTTCTCACGACAGTTCTCATTGGTGTGCTGTGGCTTCTTTCCTGATAGTGTTGAGAATGTCAAAGTCTCCTGCAGGGCAGTGAGAAAGACAGCTTTGGTTCCTGCGGTAGGTGAGGGGTGGGGACCATGAGTTGGGTATCATGGATTTGCTATGCCTAAACTAGATGGCCAATTCCAAAATGTGGGGAAGGTCATTGTGACGGGGAGATTGTTATCTTTCACCTCAGTAGGTTTTGGCCTTAAGTAGGACATAAAAATTAGGAAAAGTTGATTTTTGATTCGACAACCACCACTCAGATTCATTGCTGCAAGAACCATCGATGGTTACTAAAAGTCATGGACAAAAGTCTGATAGGAAACAGGATATTTGCCTAATCTCAAAGTATCTTCCCAAAGTATCCACTGATTAATGGCACAGGGAAAGATAGTAGCTTTACAGTGGAGACACCTGATAGACTTTATCATAACCAAATGAGCAAAGGGAAACCGCCAGCAGGGAGACATAGTGACGTCATGTGCCTCCTGACAGGATGCACTGAGGACTCTACATCTCTTCTATAGGAATATTGCCAAAAATGTACAGCCTCAATCTGATGATGAGAAGACATTAGACAAACCCTAACTGAGGAGTGAAAAATACCAGTCTAGTCCTCTTCAAAAGTTAAGGTCATGAAAGACTGTGGTACTCTTACAGGTTGGAAACATGACAACTGGATTCAATGTGGGATCCTGAATTGAATCATGGACCAGAAAATGGATGTTAGAAGGAAAACTGGCAAAATTAGCATAACGGCTACAGTGTAGTTAATAGCATTGGACCAATGTGAGTTTCCTGGTTTGATTATTGTAATCTGGTAATATAAGAGGTTAGCATTAACCAATGCTGGGTGAAGGGTGCATAGGAACTCTCTGTGCCATCTTTGCAACTCACTAGGAATCTAACATTATTTCAAAATTTAAAATGTTTTTAAAAAGCTTATTTTTGAAGTATTTAAGGGATGATCACTCACTTACGAAGAATGAGGTTTGAAGGTGAGCAGTTCTGCCAAGTATACTTATTTCTATGTGAAGGGAAATAACACATAGAAATTAGTGTAAAAACCTGATGGATACAGGAATTTCTGCTTTATGAGTTAAGACAACAAAATTCACAAAGGACTAGCCTTACTAGAAAGTTCCATTTGCAAAATTCCTAACTGCCTCAACCAATTAGGAGGCCAATGTAACCTCCCACCAAATGAATGATTAGGTAATTGCATGACTAAACCAACATTTAGCATGACTTAATCCAGGACTAGGCTCTGGGGACGTGGGACTTGGAGGAGCATAGGAGCCTGCCCTCTTCTCAGGGACCTTGCAGCCTATAATATTTCACATGGGCTATTTGACAGCCCTAGCCACGTGGTAAGTCCTAGGCCAGGGTATAGGACTTGAGTGTCAGCTGATCTTTGCCTAGCGAGCATGGAAAATGGTTGGTTTGGCATTGCTTAGGGATGGTCTTTGGGTTGTGTATTCTCAGGGAATTCATCTGGAAAATAAGAAGACAGCTTTTTCTCACAGTTGACTAGACCTATCCCTAGTAAAGTTAATGATCCACCAGGTTCAGTTCCATGAGCACCAACTAGAAATACTTCTTCAGGTATTCTTTAATATTCCATCATTTGCCATGACCAAAGTTTAAAGAAGTTCACCTACAGCCAAATCCACACTGGCCTCACACACTCCCTCCTTCCTGTCCTTAATCTCCACATCCTTCTTCACTGCCTCTCAGAGCCAGGATGAGGGTGAGGCATGGCCCGGGAGGAAGGGCAGAATGTAATGGGGCACCAAAAATTCAGTAATCAAATCAAATAATACCGTGACATTTAAAAAAAATCAATATTTTGTTATTTTGTTTGCCATGAGTTTTTGCATTAATTTTTTAAACAAAACATTGCATTGTTAATTTTCTTGATTACTGATTTTTTTGGGACCCCTTCAATTTTGCCCCCTAGGCTAGTGTCTCACTTGTTTCACTCTTCCCCTAGTCCTGGCCCCTGCACAGCCCTCTCATCAACACTGGCTGCCTGCACAGTCCTCTCGTCAACACTGGCTGCCTGCACAGTCCTCTTGGCAACACTGGCTGCCTGCAGTAACAAAGCTGGGCTTTGACCCATAAACAGCGTGGCGGCTTGGAGGGATGGAGAAGGTACCTTTCTATTCTCCCTCCAAGACTGTGGAGGGGCTGCGGAAGATTTCTATCTGCTGGGAACCCTTGCATAAAAGTACTAGTTGAAAGGAACAGCCATTTACACTCTAAACCTTCACTGGGGCAGCCACTTGGTTTCCAAATAGCATTTCTTGCATAATGTTTGAATTAAATCTCCCCTTCGAAGTTGGGAGGCATGAGTTAAAAACCCTCTCAGCATCAGAGAAATATAGCTATGTTTGGTCCAGGTTACAGTTGCTGAGGGAACTATAACTTTGATTTGCTCTCCTGGTGTAAATGTAAATCCTTAAGTGAAATGAGTTAAGCGAGGGAGGAGGCGCTCTGTTTTTAAGGATGCGTTTGATCAGCAGCTCTGTCTATGGTGCCCCACCTGCCATGCACAATCTGGGAGGCAGCAGCCAAAGACTGCCGCGAGGAAGCTTCCAGCAAATGATCTAAGAGTTCTAGAATGGACGTTGTCTCAGGGAGGTTTTTAGATCAGTTTTGTCTTAGAGATAAACACAATCGGTTTAACAGTCTGGATTGGCAAATGAAGTTTAATTTCAGCACAGTTTCTGCAAGCCACCTAGCATGCTAAAGTCATCTTTGACCCTCTATTTATTACCTTGTCTTTGGCCCGAAATCCAAACTCAGCTTCCTTTTCTTCTCCAACCACATTTCCAACTGTTTTCAGCCTGCAGTTTACATTCTAGCACAGCCAGACTCGCACTCTCCCACCAAGCCTTCATGCTCTTTCTTCTTTCTTTGCCATTTACCCTGTTCCTTCCATCTGGAAGGGGTTCTTTTGTTCCCTCTTTTTCTTTTTTTAATTTTTAATTTTTGTAGGTATATAGTAGGTGTATGTATTTATGGGGTACGTGAGATATTTTGATACAGGCATGGGATGCGTAATAATCGCAGCATGGAAAATGGGGTATCCACGTCCTCAAGCCGTCACCCTTTGTATTACAGTCAATGCAGTTATACTCTTTTAGTTATGTTAAAATGTGACAATTAAATTATTGACTACAGTCACCCTGTTTTTCTCCCTTCTGTCTGTCTTGAAAGCCTTCAACTGGTGGTTTACAACCTGAATCTTGCTCATGTATTGTGTCTGGCTTGCAGAATTATTTCATAAAACCCACAGTCCCACTCATTCCTATTGCTTTCTAGATGACTGGGTCCACACTTTTATATTATCCATCCTGACTATGTAGACATCTGAAATGTGACCTCTGAGAGCCAGACCCTGCCTTTCCTAATAGGCCCAACCCAATTCTTCCTCGATTAAGAAATCACCCCAGGTTCTTTTAGCTCCATCTCACTCACCACCTCTCCTGCATTCTGAAAACTTTCGGCCTTATCATAGAATTTAGCACTTAATTATATGCAGCTTGACATTTGCTCTTGTCATGGTAGGCCTTTCTGGCACATGTTGGGACAAAACTAACACTTTCTGTTATTTCTCTTTTCAACTAAAGTAATATCTTTCTATCCCACAGCTCACTAAACATTATCTAAGCACCTATGATCTGTTAGGTACCATGCTAGGCCTTTGGGATGCAAAGGTGTTGAAGACAAGCTCCTCTCTTACTAGAAACTAACTTGGAGACCTTATTTCCCAGCACTTGGCCTCTATTCATTATTTCAGAGCACATCTAGTCCTTCCTAAGCCTCACTGCCTGGTTAACACTCCTCCCACTGCTACAATAAACGTTCTTTGAATATTTAAATCATACTTGTCTTTTGAAGCCTGGGTCAATTTCCCTTATATTTGCCTTGCCTGATCTGTTTCACAGACATGTGTCCACCCCTGTCTCTTGGAAATTTGACATAGGCCATCATTTACAGAAAATGTTGTTCTGTGGGTGTCCTATATGTGGCTTACAGACTCTCCAAGGACAGAGCTGATCCAGTCTTACATTTCTCCTGTATTTCCACACTGCGTGGCCATAGTGCCGGACTCCAAGCAGATATTCAATAATTAATCTCCGTGGTTTGATTGATCCTCCCATCTTCAATTAGTCTACTTTCAAGAAATACATGGTGACACTAATTTTATTTTTTATACTCAGTGGAATCCAGTGAGAAAGGTAAATCTGCTGCTTTTGCATTAAAACATCGCATAAAAAGCAGGTACCAACTTTGAGTACTGCTGGGCTCCCAAAGTTGTTTATACATCAGTTTAGAATTCAGCCTGCATTTTCCCACAGAAATAATGCCTTGGGGTTGGTCACACCCCCAGGCCAGCCTACATGGACATGTTTAACCTGTAATGTTTTGAACTCTGGGGCAGAGATTAGAGCTCACATTTTCCTCTCCTCATTGCCTGAAGAGTGTGGAGGTTGTATGCGCTTCGCCTTACCTGACAGTCACCGCACTGTGCCCAGCTTTACAATGTCTGTTTTCTTATCTGGATAGTAACCCCCATGAGCGCAAAGACCACATCGGTCTTGTTCACTTCCACGTCCTAGCACAGTGCCCAGCACATTTATTGAGCAGTCCATACGTACTTGTTGATTTGGATTGAGTTAAATTCTAGTTGAAAGATGATGGACTTTGGAGACACACAGGCATGGATTTGAATTCCAGTGCCATCACTGACTAGCTGAGTGGTATTGGGGCCTCTCTGAGCCTCAGCTTGTCTCTCCATATTTTGTTAATTCGTAACACCAAGTTGCTGAGCATGTGGTTAATACCAAAATGTTTTTTCTTTCCTTCCTTACTACCTTAATCTCTGAAAAGCATGTGATTAATTAATTAAGCTCTCTCTTCTTAGTGCACTATTTGTTAAGGTGGTGGTGACAGGGCAGGCAGTATTCCATGCTAGGGCCTTTTTGCAGCTTTTGGGAAGTGTTGGGTTCTATTTCCAGCTCTAGTTCTAACAGGCCGTGTGACTTGAGAGGTCACGCAAACATATCTGTGAAACAGCAGTGAGCGATTTCAGTTATTTTCAGGCTCTTCCACATAAGTATTAATCATTTCAGGTGAGTGAATATAAATGCTCAATGTTCTGGGGGCAGAGTCCAAAGGTTGAATTTATTTGAATTCAGTCTTATGTTTTATCTTAATTATTCATGCATACTTTATATTCTAATTCACGGTGGATACTTGTTTTAAAAATATTGACATAATGTTATTCATGTTAATGAATGCTTGCTGTAAGCCCAACTCTGTCCTAAGCCCTTTATATTCAGAAGTCAGTTTATTTCTACCACAATTCTTTGAGTAAGCTGTTATCATCTCCATGTTACTGTTGAGCAAACTGAGGCTTATATGAGTTGAAATAAGTAAACTCAGGCTACAGAGCAAGTTAGTGGCAGGGCCAGAATTTAATTTGTCCAAATCTAAACTTTTTGCTTATACTTCATTAAAGGGTACGTAAAAACAGAGACTTCCCACAGTCATCAAATATATTAACAAAAATGCCTTCGCTTTTATATCTGGGGGCAAGGAATGACATGATTCAGTGAGGGTAAGTGTAGTTAACCTTTCCAGAAATACCCCCAGGAGACCAATTACTTATCTGCTTAAAAACTACCCTTGGCCGGGCCCGGTGGCTCATGCCTGTAATCCCAGCTACTCAGGACGTTGAGGCAGGAGAATCGCTTGAACCCGGGAGGCAGAGGTTGTGGTGAGCCAAGATCACGCCATTGCACTCCAGCCTGGGCAACAAGAGCGAAACTCCATCTCAAACAACAACAACAACAACAGCAACAACAAAACTATCCTTTGCTGGGCAGGGTGGCTCACGCCTATAATACCTGCACTTTGGGAAGCCAAAGCTAGGGGATTACTTGAGCTGAGGAGGTTGAAGCCAGTCTGAGAAACATGGCAAGACCCTACGTCTTCAAAAAATTAAAAAATTAGCTGGGCATGGTGGCATGCACCTGTAGTCCCAGCTACTCAGGAAGCTGATGTGGGAGGATCGCTTGGACCCAGAAGCTAGAGGATGCAGTGAGCTGTGATCACTCCACTGCACTCCAGCCTGGGCAGACAGAGCAAGACCCTGTCTTGAAAAAAAAAAAGAAAACCTATCCTGGAAGACGAGTCACAACACCACACCCTCTTGGCTATATGGTGAAAAGTGAAGAAAGAAGAGGAGATGGTACATATAGGGGGAATAAGTAAAGAAGTTGCCAGCATCTTTGTTTTTTGAGAAGACATGACTTAGCACATCTATTATTTTTCATCAAACTCTGAATTGATAAGATGTAAAGTAGTTTAGGCAATGTTGCTACCCATCTGTTCATTCTTTCATCCAACCATCCATCCATCACTCCACTGACACGTTCATTTTGTGTATTTATATATGTACTTAGTGTTTACTCTGTATTAAACGTGACACTACACTTTGGACTTTCAAAATGGAAAGGTGTGGTCCCAAGAAATATGAACAAAGTTTTGTGGGTACTCAAAAAGAATATGCAACTTTGTCTGGGGTAAGGTGGAAGTTTGGAGTGGTTGAGTTCCCAAAGATGATGATTGGGCTGAGTTTTTCCCTGGTGAACAGGATATTACCAGGTAATCAAAGGGAGAAGGACATCTCAGACACAGAGAAAAACATGCTCTCATCTCTGGTGGCTCTCATCTCTGGGGAGGACGAGCCGACCAAGACTGGTTGGGGTAGGGCCTGGGAGAAACGAAACCTGTCCAGACCCCAAGGACTGAACTCTCTGAAGAAGATGCCTGTAGTCCAAGGTGAAGGTGTGGTGAACTCTGTTTCCCATAGTGATTGTGGGAAAATCATAATCAGAATTCCAGGGAGAAGGTAGGAATCCAAGAGTGGTTGGTCTGACTCACTGCAAGTGAGACTTGATATGGTTTCAAGGAAAGGGGCTGACAGCAAGAATATATAAGAGTTAGTTCTGTATTATTAGGCTCCACTCTTATTATGGAGAGGCATTGTTATTATAAAGCCTTACTTACTACATTGCAAAGAACACATCAGGTGCATGTTTCTCCCAGCTGGCTCTGCAGCACCTCCCTCAGGACACCTTCTCACATTTTCCTAGATTGGGTGATGACATTTTTTCTGAGCTTTCTCAGCTCCCTGTAATAGCACTGTCAGGATCCTTCCTTTACCATGTGGTTCTTCCCTAGTCCTACATTGCTAATACACTGTGCTCTCTTAAAAGCAGGGGCTAGATTTTCTGTCTCTGAATCAGAATCCAGGACAGAGTATGGCACGTAGTGAGTCGGTACCACTCCATATTGAAATTTATGTAGAGAGCTTTTACAGAATAACAACGCTTGAGTCTCATCACCAGAGACTTCGAATTTGTCTTGGGTGGAACCTGGGCATGAATATATTTATATATATGGAAAATCCCCAGCTTGTTCTAAAAATGCAGCCATGGTTATAGACCACTGAAGCAGATGCTTAGATAATGCTTCTTGAGGTATTGGACCATAACAGATATAACAGATATTACCTCATTTTTTGGTAAGGCAGAGGGTTGGAGAGGAGCTGCAACCTGCTGTTGAGGCAGCTTCTCAAGGATCTCAATTCACTCCAGGCCACAGAAACCTGGGAGCAGATGACTACTTCGAGATGCTGCATACTTATCTGAAAGAAAACCTTAATGTGCTCCCAGGAATAAGCTCATGGATTTGCTTCAAGATGACGTGGTTATAATAACCAGCTAAGCTAGGCTGTCACTGTTGAGAATGGAAAGTGACCGAGCATTCATAGAAACTGCTTTCCTGCTCACCAGCTTGTTGGGGAAGGCTCAGAGCTACGGATTAAAAGTGGGGGCACCGAGTGTGTTACAGAAACTGGAAAATGAAGTGGCCATCTTTCTACCATCCAGAAAAGCCACCAGAAACTGTAGATCAAATTGGGAAATTTGGAATAAATCAAGGAAAATAAATGAGTTCTCCCTTGCCCAAATTTATTGTAGTTGTATAGGTGGATCTGGGAGATTTAGTGGAGGAAAAGGGAGCACACAGCCTAAGCTTTCCAGAAAGAGCTGGGGATGATGGTGTTAGAAATGTGACAGAACTTTAAAAATGTTGAAATCATTGGTGACAATTAGAAAACAGTAAAAAAAAAAAAATCAACAACAACAAACAAAACCCAACACACATGCTTTTTCAATGTTAAAACCGAGGCACATACTCTGTTGCGGGGGGCGGGGTTAAGAGAGAGAGTGCATCCATATTTCCCAAGATGAGGAGAAATGCCCTTGTTCTAAGAGGCTGTGATTTTGCCAGCACCATGGAGAAGGGCACACATTATCTCTTGCTTATTTTTTATTTATACAGATGGGTTTCTGGGGAGGGTTTTGATTGTATCCAATCTGAACTGACAAAGGCAACCCTGATGTCTGTGTAACTGCATGCATAGATCAGAGGATACAAATTCACTCCTTAGATCTATTAGTCTTTTCTGGCCAATTCTGTTGCATTTTAGACTGACATACTTCCTCTGTCCTTTCTTAGCAAAGGAAATGAGGTTCAAGGGTGAGATTTAAAAACCTCCCTTTGCTAGTAATTTTTCTAAAGTTTCTGATAGAATTAATCCCTAAGCAGACCGGTCAGTGAGAGTGGGCTCTGAATTCTGGCTGAGGCACAGGATGCTGTATGTTTTATGAGATTGGCCTCCCAGCTTGGTTTTGCACCTGCCTGACTTGGAAGGGATTTGTGGGAGGAGTCCATTTTGAAAAATGCCGATAGTAGAGTTTTGATTTGGGGAAACCCTGCTGAGGAAACTGTCAGTCATCACTGAATGAGCCTCTGATGTCTGTGTTCTCTTTCTGGAGGGTGGTGGGATGAGTAAGGGTATTTTCACTGTAGGAAGGAGGATAGAACGTTGGATATGTTCTTTGGTTTCTCTCATTCCCTGTCAAAGAACCCCTTAGTCTTTTGTATGTGGTCAAGCTGTGTTGTCAGGACAGTTGAAGAAATCTGTGCCCAGAAGCTTCCAGATCCTCTATTCTAGCTCTACCCCCTCATCTAAGAATCTCTGCTTTCTCTCTGCAACAGTTACATGACGTCTCCTATTCGAACTTAAATCCACTTAGTTAAATCACAGCAATTACTTATTCTGTGACAGGTACTTGTGCTAGGTGTTGAGCCCAAAGTAGTGACACAGACCTAATCCCTGTTCTCAAGTAACTTACCAATAATTCACAATCTGTTTGTTTAACAGTGTAAGCGGGGGCAGGTCCGAGTGGATTATGTTATGACTCCCCACCTCAGAGGAGCTTATAGTCCAGAATTTTAATGCTCTCATTCAGGACTGGTGATGATGCAGAGGCATGAATAAAAGGAAACACTAGTTTGCCATTGGATGGGGGAGAAAAGGGAGGAAAGTCATGCGGGGAGGGAGGGAGCTTGTCCTATCTAGGATGGCTTTCTGGATAAATAATTGCAAAGATTTTCACCACCATGGAGTCCTTTTCTTATCCTATGCCCATGGATGCATGTTTTAAAATACACTGTCTCTCAGAAAAGCAACATGCATTAAACATTGATTAATGTGGTTACTCATTTAAATTAATTAATACTATAGAAACATAATTCAGAATTTTCTGACCAACAGAGTTAAACAGGTTGTCTACTTAGAGTTTATCTTGTTCTCATTCAAACAAGGAATCTTGGCATTTTCATTAGCCCATGCAGTAATACTGAAGACGAGTGGGTGTACAATTTCTGTTAAGCTTTTTGAAATATTGCAAATAGCTCATGTGCCCCCATTTCTGCAGTAAAAACCTTACCTGAGACCATTGCTGCAGGGCCATTTGCTCATGTAGTTCAATTTTCACTTAAGCTTTGAAAGTTTACACATTAGGACAGTATAGGTACAGAACACAGGGCCTGAGACTTTATTGGCTCAGAATATTTGTTAATTGACATTAAGCTATTAAATATCAAAATTCAAATAATTGCTTAAGTATTTAGAAAATGAACAGTATATTAGCTAGTCAACTACAACTCAACAGTTTTGCAATTATATTTACATTGTATTTATTTGGAGAGGTTTTTTCTTTTTAACATCTTTGACACGTGATATGAAATGGGGCCTTCAAAAGTCACCTTGTCTAGAGCCTGCTCTTTTGTCTAAAGAGCTGCAAGAAAGGAGACTGAGTGGTATAATTTAAGATCTAAAAGCAGATGACCCTGTTCTTCCTGGAAAGTAGACTGGAGATGCAGGTCCCTTGGGCAAGACATATCTGCTATCTCCTATTCTATTGTGTGGATAAACCATCATTTATATAATAGGATCCCCGATTTGGGGATATTTATCTTGCTTGTTACATTTGGGTATTATATGTAATACAATGTTGCTATAAATAGCCTCACACAGTGCAAGAGCCTTGCAACCAAAAAGACATGGGAGCAGATCCAGCTCCATTGCCTACAGTTCTGTGACTCTGGACAAGTTGCATAAACCTTTAGATTTCCTCATTTGTGACATGGGAAGAACCAGGGTAGCAGATTTACAAGGTTATTCCGTAAATTAAATGAGGTGGCTCATGTAAAGCATTTATCATAATGACTGGCATATATTAAGTGCTCAATAAATATTGAATGATAATAATAATTAGAATGTATCTTACTTTATATCTTAAAATGGGGTAATACTTATCTCCGGGGTTCTTGTCAAGACTCATTGAGATATTGAACACAAAGCACACAGCCCATTGCCCAGCACATAGTAAGAATTCAACAAATGTTAGTTTTGCTTTTTATCTATTTTTTTGCACCTCATAAATTTTTCCTGTTTTGAAGAACAAAATAGTAAAGTGGAGCCCATCTGAGGCACATCTTCATAAGTGTCTCCAACCAGCCTTTATTCATCAGCATTAAGATGTTGAACATACAGGCTTTAGGAGGCTTAATTTTTTTCTGCTCTAGCCATCAGGTTGGAGGTTCCAGTATATTTTAATAAAAACCCTTGCAAAGCAACTTAGAGGATCTAAATAAAAAAAATGTTTTGCTCGTTGAGTTGGTTTCATAGTTGTGCCTTTTAAAAGAATGTTAACCCATGTTACTTTGCAGTGCTTTTCTGTCCATTTAGTAATGTTGGCAACAGTGATGCAGCTCGTGAGCCCCAAGGTTACATCTAGAGCCCCAGCATGGGGTGGGAGAGCTGCTGGGGATGGGGAAGGAGGAGAGCCATTCCCACAGCAGCCTGACACCCCTTAACACAGGGCTTCCTGGGTGTACGTCCCTGGGATGTATCCACTCAGTCTCCTATGGACATGGTTCTTTAGGATTGCAGCCTGACTTTCATTTCTTTCCAATGGAGAAAGATTTCTATTTTCATTGTTACATATATGATGATGAACATTTCCAACAAAACAAAGCAAATAAAATTATCCCTTTAACCTCACATCTGTCCCTCCTCCCTCCCACTCAGTGATATCATTGTTAATGGTGTGCAATACATTTTTTCCATACTTTCTGGACATAGAAAATAAAATTTAAAAAAAAAGGATTATATTGCATATGGTGCTCTGTAGTCTCTTTTTAATGAACATATTTAGGATATCTTTCCAGGTCAAGATCTATCTACCTTCTCCTCCATTGTGTGAATAAACCATCATGTACATAATATGATTCCTGATTTGACCACATTTATCTTGCTTGCTGCGTTTAGGTATTATAAACAATGCAATATGCTACAAGCAGCTGTGCACACAACTGTTTGTCTTATGATGTTCTTTGGACAGATTTACAGAATGATTTACCATCTGCAAAGTGCTGCCACATCCATCCATTTATGTGATCCAAAGAGGTGGAGGCAGAGGCAGTCACAAACCTGGACTTGAGTCAGGCAGGCCTGGGCTGGAACTTGGATTAGCAGACCACAGCCAAGTACTTCACTTCACTCATCTCTAAATCTGGAATTGTAGAAGTATTTCTCCCATTTTATATGTGCTTGCAGGATTCCTTAAGTTAATGTATGTAAAATACTTAGAAAAGTGCATGCCACATAGTAAAAACATTTTTAAGATATTAGCTCTCAGTGTTGGAATTAGCTATGGTTCCTCAAAACAATTCTGATATTGTGGATGCCAATGCATCCAATATACAGATGAATAAACTTGAGGCTCAGAGAGGCAAGATGGGTCAAGGCCAATGACCAACAAGGAAAGAGAATAGTTAATGGCAACTTCATAGTCTCTGTGCAAGGAGAGACTTTTGCAGAGCACTTTTCATAATACTGAAAGAGGTTGCCAGAGAAGTTGGAGAGGGCCTAAAGCACCATTCCATTGTGCCACCGACACCACATTTCTGATCACGGAAGGAGCATGCAATCAGGCAGAAATGAGCTTAGGTTCAGGTTTGGCCATCTGTGAATGGAACTTTCTTGGACAAGTTACTAAATCTCTCTAATTCTCGTGTCGTATATCTGGGATTTCAGTGCAGTTTTATAAAAAGTTAAATGAGATTATGTCAAGTCTATATGCACAGTTCCTGGCATGTAATAAGACCTTGAAATCTGTGTTAGCAGTAGTGTCAGAATTAGAACCCACATCTTCTTTTCCTTTTGATTGTATCCTGCTGCTGCTAACTCCAACCCTGTCTTCTAGAGAAGGCTAATACAAAGTGTAAGACATGTGTGACAACATGAATGCATTGCCCAAGTCCTACTTGGCAAATGGGGTGGGGATGCTCACCCAGTGGGTGGGGAGAAGCAGAGATGATGGGATACAGCAGTGCCACCCACCCTACCTTGTTGTTCCTGCCTCCCCTTCGCTTAGCTGTCTCTGTCCCTGGCTGCCTCTGAGGCTTGCTTCATGCAATGAGATGTCAGTGCAGTAAAATCTTTCAGGATGGAAACCAGTTCAAACAGGAAGAAAGAAGACAACACTAAACCCAGAACTCATGCAAAAATCACATTCCCTCTAAGGGCCAGAGAGAGAGAAGGTGACTGTACTGTAGATGATATCTGTTACTGTTTTCAAAGTTAGATATTTTCTTTCCAGGTGTTTGTGGTACCTTCAAGATAAGAAAGAAATGGAAAAGGCCTCTCACATAGAACACAGAATGGAAAAAAACAGTAGTAGCCATAGATTGCTGCTGTTTTCACTGTAAGAATATGCATTCTTTCTCTTTTGCTTAAAAAAAAAAGTAGACCTTTGGATTTCACTCTGTAACTGTGACCTTGTGATCTTCCTCTTAGTACTGAAAAGGCCTAAAGACAAAGCAGGCGGAGGAGGTGAGATTATTCTTGGCATGAACACAGGGCCAACGCTGCCCGTGTGCTGGACTGGAGGAAGCAGTGGCCCCCACAATATTCAGCAGAATAGGTCCTTCATTCTAGCTCTGATGACATTTCCTGTCACACGTCACTGGTCATATTACCATGTGCAAACCGCTTCCTAAAGCTGAAGTTTTTCTTTCTGTAAAATTAGGGATTGCACTATCACTCCTTTTGAAACCTTAGACATTTACATGACACAATCATATTTTTAAAAATGTATGACTATCAGATGTATGTTTAATATATTTAACAAAATCACCTCACTTCTAAATATTCAAATGTGAAAAGTTTAGAGTAGAATTCCCTTGTAAAGATGGTCAATTACAATAGGTACCTATTTTTCCTCCCTCTTGAAAACCTCCTAAAAAAATAAAAGAATTTCTTTGAAAGAAAGGTAGGAATCATACGGAAAGTTGGTACATGACATAGCAGACCTGAGAAAAGTATTTCATAAGCCAGCAGTGGAGGACCCTGAGGACTCATCCAATCTAAAACAAAGTTTCAGGAAGTGGTAGTACCGGGTACCCCTGCACGTCAGGGTGAATGAAAGGAAGGAGCTCAAATAAGGAGGATCAATTGAGAGCCTGTTACGGAAGCAATCTGATTCCATGGGGCTGAGTTATTGAAGGTGTATACAATAAAGAAGAAAAAATAGAGGATATCTGGCCTAGGAGATGCCAGACAAAATTGAAGACAGTGATACCTTACTCAAAAGCAGATTTCAATCAAAATATGCATCCTGGAGGCTAAAACCTCCAGCACTTTCCTCCCATTCAGCTCCTAGAGCACTGGTGGCCAGGCCTTCACACATCATGCGGGGATCAGACAATTCTTATTAGTGAAATCCAAGCAGTCCAAGAAGAAAGACTTGCATATATTGATATTGGCATCTCTCCAACTAAATGTCCCAAGCTCATCACCCTGCAGTAAGCTCACAGACCACAAGCCCTACTTACATGCTCAGGCAGTGCTCTCCAGCTAAATGTCTCAACCAGATCACCCTGCAGTAAGCTCACAGACCACAAGCCCTACTTACATGCTCAGGCAGTGCTCTCCAGCTAAATGTCTCAACCAGATCACCCTGCAGTAAGCTCACAGACCACAAGTCCTACTCACATGCTCAGTCAGTGATCACCTTAGCATCACACACACTGAAATGAGAACATAGCCCCAAGGATTAAAGAGAACTAAGGAACAATGCTCGCATAGAAGAGAGAGTGCAAAACAAGCAAACAGAAGAAAAGCTATTTGGAGGACACAGACTCTGTGAGGCAAAGCAAACTTTAGAAAATAGGCAGAGAGAACTTGGAAAACAGCAGAAGAGACCACTGTAAATCGGGAGATAGTACTTAAAAACACTAAACACTCAGAGCACTAAAAGGAATCTTGGATTTTTCCAAATTGCTTTTTTTGGGGTGGGGGGTGGGGCAGGAAATGAGGAGTGTACAAGAAATGGGAATCCATCATAGTTTACAACTTGGATGAGAATGGTATTTGCACTTGGATGAGAATGGTATTTGCATATTCAAAATATTTTAAATAATAAATATTGGGCCGGGCGCGGTGGCTCAAGCCTGTAATCCCAGCACTTTGGGAGGCCGAGGCAGGCGGATCACAAGGTCAGGAGATCGAGACCACAGTGAAACCCCGTCTCTACTAAAAATACAAAAAATGAGCCGGGCGCGGTGGCGGGCGCCTGTAGTCCCAGGTACTCAGGAGGCTGAGGCAGGAGAATGGCGGGAACCCGGGAGGGGGAGCTTGCAGTGAGCCGAGATCGCGCCACTGCACTCCAGCCTGGGCAACAGCGTGAGACTCCGTCTCAAAAAAAAAAAAAAAAAAAAAAAAAAAAAAAAATAATAATAATAATAATAATAAATATTGATCAAAGCAAAATTATACCATAAGTGTATGAGAGGAAGGAGAAATGGGAAGGATGCATGTGCCTGATGGGACAGTGGGAGGAAAGAGTGAAATGCTTGGTTTTTTTTGCTTGTTTTTTTTTTTCTTTTGAGACTGCTCTGTTGCCTAGGCTGGAGTGCAATAGTACGATCTCGGCTCACTGCAACCTCCACCTCCTGGGATCAACCCATTCTCCTGCCTCAGCCTTCCAAGTAGCTGGGACTACAGGCATGCGTCATCATGCCTGGCTAATTTTTATATTTTTAGTAGAGACGGGGTTTCACCGTGTTGGCCAGGCTGGTCTCGAACTCCTGAGCTCAGATGATCTGCCCGCCTCAGCCTCCCAAAGTGCTGGGATTACAGGCATGAGCCAGCGCCCCTGGCCAAAATGCTTATTTTTTTATGGTGGACAGTTAATAGACAACGCCAAAAAGTAAAAAGAAATGTTTAAAAAATAAGTAACATAAACATATTATTGGCATCATGTTCATAAATGCCAAAATAACAATTACAACAGCTTAAAGAGGTACGAAGGTTCCTCTGGCAAGGGGATCATGAGAGACTGCTATATTTTGTTTGTTTGGGGATTTGGATTATTTTTTCCTTTTTTTGAGACAGGGTCTCACTCCCTGTTGCCTAGGCTGGAGTGCAGTGGTGTAATCACAGCTCACTGCAGCCTCAACTTTCTGGGTGCAAGCCTGCCTCAGCCTCCCCAGTAGCTGGGACTACAGGTGTGCACCACCATGCCAGGCTGATCTTTTATATTTTTAGTAGAGATGGGATTTCGCCATGTTGCCCAGGCTGATCTTGAACTCGTGGGCTCACGCAATCTTCCCGTCTTGGTCTCCCAAAGTGCTGGGGTTATAGGCATGAGCCACTGTGCCCAGCTTGTTTTGTTTTTAAATGAAGCTTGAAGAATTTTCAGAACTATATACACTTATAACTTTGATACAAATAAAGTTTTATATCAAAACCATAAGTAGCATCATTTGTGTAAAAGTAGATTTCTCAAATTATTAAATATGTTATCCTATGCAATTAGACACTGAGCACGTCCAAGTTTTATTTAACTGATAAACTAGGAAACAAGCTGAACAACAACAACCTGGTTCAAAAGCATTCAGGTTTCTTGATATTTTGTGAGAGAAGAGATACTTGTATAAAATTGTCATTAGGTATAAAACAGGTAAATTTTATCCAGAGTGATAAAACTATGAGTTTTAGCAAAGCTGCAAACATCACATTGTATCATTTTTCTGCAAGTTAACTACTAACTCTGCAAGGTTATAAAATTTCTAGTTTCTAATCAGTTGTGGATGGTTAATCCAAACAAAGTTATATTCCTGAGAGGGTAAAAGGACCTTCAGTGTGGTTTTTCCAAACGTTCTCTTAAAAATATCATGCAATCCTCATTTTGCTTTGTTTCCAAGTTTTGGAGCTTTTTCTTGCACACTTGCCATAAATATAACCAACTTCAAAAAATAAACGCAATAAAAGCAAAACAATGTCATTAAGTTCTAGGTAGATGCTGTTTGCTGCCTGCTCTGACCTGAAGACTTTCCTCTGTTAGAAAAGGGGTTTTACAAGAACTAGAGAGGTATTAAAGACATAGTATCACCAAAAGGAGATTTCTCTACCTGGTATCATGAGAAGTGTTGAAAGAAAAATGAAAAAAAAGGCCACATCTTTAATATAATTTGGTTTAGTGTTATGAAATGCTTTGTCTATTGTTACTTAAAATATTCTCATATTTGGTGTGCTCTCTTATTCTAGAAATCCTGCAGGAGATCAGTAGTTTTGCACTGCATTCGGCAAAGTCCTAGGACTGGCCTAGGGCCAAGAGTGAGTCAAGAAGAGAGGGCTTGGCTCCCTTAGCCCCGACCCTGCCTGTTCCCCGTCCACTCCCAGCTCACCTTCTGCTGTGTTATGTAGTGAGCTCCGCATAAGACTTCATTTCAAGTCCCTTCCAGATACCAGAGCCTATAATTATTAAAAGAAAAAAAAATCACTACAATTTGCAGTGTGTTTAGGTTGGATGGATTAATTTCTTTGCCAAGGCCGTAATGGGAAGACTGATTTTGTCATTTCAATTACAAGCCACCGTTTAGTTTGAGCCCGGAAGTCACTTTCCTAGAGTCTCCCTCCACTTGCCTGGTACTGGAGCGATTAACAGTGGGTGATTTGTGGCTGCACTTTTACTGCTTAGCACAGGTTTATCATCTTGAAAGTTTTCCATTTGCATATATGCTATACATTCTTTGGGTGACATTTCGATATCACCCAGAGTTTAGATTATGCATTGCCTTGTACTGCACTTTCTGCTACGTGCTGGGAATCTGCAAGCCCAGCCAGAGTACTGATGCAAACCCAGGGCAATGTGAGTCGCAGCCACCACTTACTGAGGGCTTACTGTATTCCAACCCCCAGTATCAAAGGCTTTACCTGCATTACCTTGTTTATTCCTCAAACCTTGAAGTTACTATTATTTGCCACATTTTATAAACAAAGAAACAGAAACTCAGAGAGGAAAAGCAGTTTGCCCAAGGTCACCCAGCCCAAATGAGCAGAGCTGGAATTCAAACTCAAGTATCTCTAATCTCAAAACACTCTGCTCTACAACCTCCCGATACTGGGAGCTTTCCGAGTGAAATGAATTGAATATGACAGTTTTCTACTTTTAAATACCAGACTTCCTGAGCAGTCTAATTGCTGCTCTTTGGAACAAGAAGAAATGGCTATTTAAAAGAAGCAAGCGGCAGGAGGTCAAGAAAGGGGGTTTTAATATCTGTATTCACAAGGGGAGAGATGTAATCCTGGAAAAAAAATAGCATCAAAATGAAAAACATTATATAAATTTGATGAAATTGCAAAGGAATGCAGAAAAGATAAGGGAGGGGGAATACATAGCATTGAAGATTTTATAAAAGGCAGAGAAAAGATCAGAAGTCACTGAAGGAGTTAGAAGTTGGTCCAATCGAAGGCAGGGTCTATCCATCTTGACAGATGGAAGGAGGAGGATGAAACCCCCCAAGTAGCCACCAGAAATCTATGATCGTGTTCCAGTCTGTGTGGGTGCGTTTGGGTAAGGCGAATACTCTGGAGACAGCCGTTGGGTTGAATCCTTTCTTGCTTACTTCCTCACTGGGTGACCCTGGATACATTACTTAACCACTCTGGCTTCAGTGTCTTCATCTGAACAGTGGAGACAGTAATGTTGCTCATCTGGATGTGAGGCGAGGTAAAGTGCTTAGCAGAGTGCCGGACATTTAGGAAGCACTAAAGACTGTCAGCTGTGGTCATTGTTATAACCGTGAATATCATGTTCACGTAATATAAGAAACAGGAAACTGTAAGTCAGCAAGATGGCTTGGAGAAATAAATGAGAAGGAAATCAGGAGAGAGGTTCACCTTTGGGCCAGAAATATGGGGAGGTCTGTCTTCCCTGGCATAGAGTGTCAGGAGTAGAAAGGGCTGGTTGGTGGGGAGAGACCAGCCAGCCTCCAATAGACTGAAGTCTGGCTGCACTTTATGAAGCAGAGGAACTTGTTTCTGTAAAATAAATGCTCTAACAAAAGGTCCAGTGGCAGAGGTTCTGTTGGTGGTTCCACAGAGCTAGAGAGTCTGGGACTAGCCAAAATGACAAAGTGAGTCTAAGGCAGAAAGAGAAAGAAAGCTCTGGGTTATTCATCTCTGGATGCCAAAAGTCATTGAAAGTCATTGGGGCAGGGGGAGGACATTTTTTAATAAGAACATCTTCTTTCTTTTTCTGGCCCTACCCAAACTGCAAATCGACTTCTCTTTCACTGTATAACCAACTTCCTGCAATTCCTTACATTAAGGGACAAAACCACACTTAAGTTTAACGCAGTAAAGCTTGCCGGCGTACTTGTAAATGAGCATGGGTGGTCATCCATGTTTTCAGCCACCATCCATTTAGCACTTTCTTTATGCCAGGCTCTGGCTAGGTCCTGGAGACACAAGGCTATTCTCAAGCCCCCATCTCCAAAGCTAAACAGCGTGTCACATCATAGTTCTTAGCCATCCAAATAACACACCTAAAATTCAGAAATTGCTGATGCCCAGGCTCTGTCTCAGACTACAGAACCTCCAGCAGAGGACCCAGGCATATATGTTCTTCCAGAATTGCACATGTCATTTTTATGTCCACATCAACCTTGAGAAAACCTACATTTTTGTAGATGAGAGAATTGAGGTTCAGAGAAGTGATAAGTGAGGTTGCACAGCTGGCAAATACAGCATTGAACTTCAGACCCAGGGCTTCTGAGGTTAAGATCCCAAGGCCCTTCCACTTGGCCATGGCCACCCTCGCATATGCATGGTATGCAACTCTGTGCCTAAAAGCCATGCTGGTAAAATGATCCCAGATATAGACGAATATGCTCGAAACCCTTGCTGACTACAAAAGCTCAAAAAGGATCAGCAAATCCTACAGAAATTTTAGGGACCTGTATTTAAAGTGGACAGAACTCAATACCTGCTACAACCTGACTCACTGTAAATTTCCACCCAAGGTGGATAATGTGGCTTCCATTATACAAGCATGATGTGGTTACCATTATGTAACCGTAGTTTCCATTATATAACCCTAGTCCTGGGGCTCCAGAAACACTGCCTCCTCAATTTGTCCCGCCAGCCTCCAGGTGACAGTGACTTCCTGCTGTGGCTGACTCTAGGTTACCTTGTTTGGTGTACTGGCATTTCTATTACCTGTATAACCAATTCCCTGCATTAAATTTCCTCCTTATTCCGACTCAGATCCTGACTATTAGATGAAGAAACCAAGGATTAGAAAAGTTAATATAACTGTATTTGTCTGTTCTTGCGCTGCTATGAAGAAATACCTGAGACTGGGTAATTTATAAAGAAAAAAGGTTGAATTGGCTCATGATTCCACAAGCTGTACAGGAAGCTGTACTGGCATCTCCTAGGCTTCCGGGGAGGCCCCAGGACGCTTTTACCCATAGTGGAAGGCAAAACAGGAGCAGGCATCTTCACATAGCCAGAGCTGGAGGAAGAGAAAGAAGGGAGAAGTTGCCACACACTTTTAAACACCCAGATCTCATGAGAACTCACTATCGTGATGACAGCACCAAGAGAGATGGTGTTAAACCGTGAGAATCCACTCCTATGATCCAGTCACCTTCTACCAGGCCCCATCTCCCACACTGGGGATTACGATTCAACATGGGATTTCACCGGGGACACAGATCCAAACCATATAATAACTTAACCAATGCAGTACTAGTTATGTCAGAGCTAGTATTCTAGCTCCAAAGTTCCTGATTCCAAAGCCTAAGTTAAGAGATCTGAACTTATATTTCAGGTGACTGGTGGAATTTCTTATGCCCAGTGCAGGTGGTGATGGTGATGGAGGTATGACGGTGGTGGTGATGATGATGATGACGGCAGTGGTGGTGGTGGTGCTGGTGATGGTGTTGAAGATCACCATGTCTAACCACTATTGTCTGTGTCCTTTGGACATTTGTGCAGACACAGTGTCCTAGTTGTCACACAGATGTCTCTGACTGTGTTACAGGCCTTCACCTACCACCACATCCAGGAGATCATGGTCCAACTGCTGCGGACAGTGAACCGGACAGTCATCACCATGGGCCGGGATCACACTCTGATTGTGAGTAGATTATTTCTTCTTGTCAAATGTTGCAAGCTCTTCAGCATCTAAAACTGGATTTGCTGAAAGGGCAGATCACATTGAACTCCCAGCATTGATCATTGCTTTGTTTTGGAGTACAAGGACCAGATGTTTCCTGTCTGAGTTGGGAGGACTTGAGAATTAACTCAAGTTGTTGAAATAAAACAAGGCTTAGGACTTGTCTAGTTGAGTGTACCAGCCCTAAATTGAGTACACCAGCAAGGGTGAATGATCACTGCTGAAGACAGAGAAGGGAGAGCAGCTTTTGTAAGTGAACAAGGTATGACATCCCAGATGCATGTCCACTAGGAACATTTTCCTCTGGCCTACATTCAAGTGGTGCCCAGTCTCAGGGTCCTGTGAGCTTGGTTTCTGAAGGGGCTTCATTGTGTGTTAACTCTGCCCATAGATGCCGGTTATTTAAGGTCATTACTACATATTGAGCTATTTTCTGCATAAACACTATGTTCTGAAGATCAGGAAATTTCTGCCCCATCATCTGATTATTTTTCTTCTCCAGACACAGAACCCAGCTCGAACCCTTTAACCTCTGCCCATCGTGCTTTAAACCAAGGACCCAAACTTCAAATGCTTACAGGGGCCAGTCACCAACATAAATGAGTATGCCCAACCATGTCACTCCTCTGCTCAAACCTGCCAATGGTTGTCCATCTCACTCAGAATAAAATCCAAACCATTGCCAGGCCTGGAATGCCCCTGCCCCATGCTCATTGATTTATGTGTTCCTCCCACATATAAAACATGATGGATGTGCTGTTTCCTTTTGAGTCAGGTATCACCTAAGCATAGAGGCCTCCCTTCTCTGATCACCCTGTCTACAGTTCCCAGTACCTCTCCATCCACTAAAAATCATACCTTCTTTATTTTTCTCATTACTTATAATTGGAAATACACATTATATTATTTGGTTATTGTCTAGCTATCCTCATGAGAATATGAGCTCCAGGAAAGTAAGCATATTTGTCTGTTTTGTCATTGCTGTGTCTCTAGGTCCTATAACAGCACTTGGCATATAGTAGGTGCCCAATAAATACTTTTGAATGAATAAATGCATGACATGTGACAGGCAGGGACTCTAATGCTTAAAAGAGGATGAGCGCTACTCAGCCCTGATTGATTGATACCATGTGAGATTGGACCCTGTAGTTGCTAGAATTCCCAGTATTTCAAGAGAAACTGAAAATTTCCATGTTTTACGTGAAATTTTCTGATATTTCAGTATTGGAAGTTCATTTAAAAAATAATGTTTATACACACTTTGTGACTCACAAACAGCTGGATTCTCTTCTGAAAGCCACCCTGACATTCCTGCTTTACACAGCGGTGACATCCATGGGCAGCATCAGTGGTGCCAGCTACTCTTGCCTTTTTTGGCCAGAGAGCCATGTAAACTGGTCTTTGTCATTTGTCTCACTTACCATCCTTCCACCTTTGAAGTATCGCATTTTTCTTTTTTCTTTTTTCTTTTTTGGTTTGAGAGAGAGTCTTGTTCTGTCACCCAGGCTGGAGTACAGTGGCATAATCTCAGCTCACTGCAACCTCCACCTCCTGGGTTCAAGTGATTGTCCAGCCTCAGCTTCCCAAGTAGCTGGGACTACCAGCCTAAGCCACCATGCCCAGCTAACTTTTGTATTTTTAGTAGAGGCAGGGTTTCACTACATGTTGATCAGGCTGGTCTCGCACTCCTGACCTCAAGTGAAGCATTTTATAACCTCCTTTATCTTTTTTCCTTCTCTTTGGAGTAAACCTAAAGATGATCATCAGTCCATTTGGGTCATTCTGTACATAGCAGGCTCTTAACTTCCTTTCCCGTAGAACAGTGATTCTTTTAAACAGGGCCTGGATCATAGGAAGCACTAAATAAGTGCTGTATAGTATTATTTTCCTTTCAGTCTGGTAGAGTGAGGCTCTCTCTCTTTTGCATTATCTACGCAGGTGAGTAACTACTCAGTACTGCCAGTTCTATGAGCTTTTTATTTGATGCTCTGCTTTTGTAGCTGGCTCTTCTAACACACATTCCTCACTGTTGCCCCATCAGTCTTTACCAGGACACTCCCCTACTCTGGGATGTACAGTAGCTCCCCGCTGCCTACCAAATTAAGTCGTAAATGCATTAGCCCAATCATTTTCAGCTTCTGTGATCTGATCTGGTCACAACCACATTTTTCAGTCTTTTCATCAACATTTTTCCATCCAGATATCCAGCCAAAATGGATATCTGGATATTGCCCAAACATGCTGGCACTGTCTTACTTGCAGGCGTAGCCTCTGCTTCTTTCTTTGCCTGAAATTCCTTCTTGTACCTTTCAACATGTTGAAATACTACCTAGCTTTCCAGGTCCAGCACAAATGTACCAAGCTCTCTTTACCTTTTTTTTTTTTTTAAAAAAGCAGTTTTTCCTGGCTAGCACAGTGAAACCCTGTCTCTACTAAAATACAAAAAATTAGCTGGGCATGGTGGGGGGCGCCTGTAGTCCCAGCTACTCGGGAGCCTGAGGCAGGAGAATGGCGTGAACCCGGGAGGCGGAGCTTGCAGGGAGGCGGAGCTTGCAGTGAGCCGAGATGGCGCCACTGCACTCCAGCCTGGGCGACAGAGCGAGACTCAGTCTCAGAAATAAATAAATAAATAAATAAATAAATAAATATAAATAAATACGGTTTTATTGAAGTATAGATTTTACACTTTAAAATTTAACCATTGAAAGTATTCAGTTTGGCGAGTTTTAGAAAATTTATAGTTATGCAACCGTCACCGATATTCAGTTTAGGTACTTCTTTTACTCTCCAAAGTTCCATTTGCAGTCCCATTTGCAGTCACTTTCTTTCCCTCCTCTCGCCAGCCCTGAGCAACCAAGAATCTGCTTTTCGTCTCCATAGATTACCTTTTCTGGGAAATTTTATATAAATGAAGTCATACAATTTGAGGTCATTTGTGTCTGTGTTCTTTCCTTAGCATGTTTTTGAGGTTTGTCCATATTTTAGGACGTATCAATACTTCATTTCTTTGCATTGCTGAATAATGTTACATTATATGAGCTTGCCGCCTTTTGTTTAGCCAGTCACTAGTGGATTGATATTTGGATTGTTTTTAACGTTTGACGTTAAAATAATACTGCTTTGAACATTCACAAACAAGTGTTGTATGAATGTGTTTTGACTTCTTTTGGGTAGAAACCTAGGAGTGGAATTGCTGGGGCGTGTGGGAAGTGTACGTTTAACTTTAGAAGAAACTGCCATACTATTTTCCATAGTAGCTATAATGAGAAAATCCTGGAATTATATATTTTTAAAAACATTCCCTGAAACTAGGAGGGAGCAAAGTGATTAAAGAATGACTCGGATGAGTCCAGCTTGACCAGTAGATGAGTTTATTACGACTTATATATGAGGTACTCCTGGATGGCGGCAGGACAGCTTTAGAGATCAACGCAACCTCCCAACCTAAAGCTGCTTTTAAGCTAATTTTCTGGCGCTTTGCCTACTGTATGCGTGCGATGGGTCTGTTCTCCTTGGTAGATTCTCAGCTACCCTCTGGGATGTTTGGGTTATCAGGGACACCTGCTTCTCAGCTGGGCACCTTGGCATTGACTCACCGCCCAGCCTTTAAAGACAAGCAGCGTACATACGCTCCTAAGAAACCCTGTGGATGACCCATCACAGGACGTGGCTATACCACTTCACATTCCCACCAGCAATGTTTGAGGTTTTGTTTACCCACATCCCCACCAAGTCTTATTATTGTCAGTCCTTTGGATTATAACAGTCCTAGTGGTATTTCGCTGTGGTTTTAATTTTCCTTTCCACAATGATGAATGATATTGAGCACATTTTCATGTGCTCTGCCTCTTTTTTTTTTTTTTTTTTGAGTCACTTTTATCTGTGAACTTGTCACAGCTCCTCTCTTAGACTGTAAGACTTTAAGGCTTGTGCCTATTTGTGAAATAAATGGAGTAATAATAGATCTTCCTCATAGAGTTCCTGCATGAATTAAATAATATGATACAGGATAAGCATTTGTAGATGTGCTTCTTATGCACAGTATTCATTTATTTATTCCTTCAGCAGTTTATGAGAACCTCTTAGATACTCAGCACAAAAACTCAGAAATGAGTTAGGCATGGTCTGTGCCTGGAGAAAACCAGACCTCTTCTGATGTGATATCTCTCAGGCATCTCAAATGCATTGTGCCCCAAAGTCAATGCATTGCCAGCTCCCTGAAGCCCACTCCACATTCCACCTGAATTCGGGATCTCAGTTTATGGGACTGCCATCCTAGATCTCGAGCTGCCCTTGCCCCTGCCTCTCTGTCACCTGCCTGCCCCTTCCATTCACCCACCCAGTCCTGCTGCTTTCAGCCCACCTGTCCCCGCTCTCTCCCCACTTGGGCTGGAAAAGCTACCCTTCCTCTGTCCCTTGACCTGTGTTCTCCGAGGCCCTGTGCATGCCTAGGTCACTGTGCTCATCGTGCTTAGGACATTGTAAGGTAATTTGTAGGCTTCCCCCATATTTTGTGGACCCCCTGAGGTCAGGCACCCTGTTTTACTCTTTTATCCTCAATACCCAGTGGGGTGCCTGGCATGCAGTGGGTACCCAAGTTTTTTGAGCAAATGAAGGCACTAATGAAATGAAATGAGTGAATGAGTGAAATAATCACCGAAAATGCTATCATTTCCTACCTTCATATTCTTGAATGCGCTTTCCCCTCAGATTGCTTTCCCTTATTCAACAAATGTGTTTTCTAAATATGGGAAGCCACATTTCAGGGAGTAAAGAATTGCCTGTTAAGACTTTCTGGCTCATCCCTGAAGCCTTGCAGAGGTTGTAAGTTGCAAGCTGTGTCATAGTATCAATGACTTTGGAGTTTGCTAGTGTAATTACAATGCTAAGAGTGCTGAGAGTGCTGGAGAGCCAGAGGCCTGTGGCAAGCATACCTCACTAGGAGCAGAAATGTACCTGAAACAGAAGGAAGCAACAAACAAGGTTTTCTTAAGATATAGCTTCATTTTCATAAAATGAGCCTTTCCAGCAATTCCTAGAATAGAAATATCTCCTCCAAATTAAAGAAAATGATGTTGGAAAGTAATTACTCAGGGGTCAAGGGTCCCTGTCTTAGCACTGAAGGCCCCAATCTAATTCTGAATTAAAATTTGACAAGGAGGAGAGATCCCCATTCCACCTGTCACTTTTAATTTTCCAGATGTGATTTTTATTGGTTAGTTTCCATTGCTTGGGAATATTAATCAATATTGGTGGTAAACACCATACATGTCAAGTACTTTCGAAATCCCAAGAGGACCCCAAATGGGTATAGGATGACTGGTTGCAACTCTCATTCTTATACAGGATTCGTGACACTTTTTTTTCTTATTTTCATGGATAGGAACTTGCAATAAAAGGGTTTAGCCATTAAAATCACAGGAACCATAGGGCTAGGATGGATTGCTTGTTGGGCTCAGTGCTTTGCAATGATGATTCCTGATTTTTCTATAGATCACTTCCCTTAAAATGAATTGTTGGTGACAAATGAGCAAAACGGAATTTTGCAAAAACAAAAAACAAATGACTTTTACATGACTAGTACCCTTTCATCCTCTCTCTGCCACGGTCTAATTTGTCAGGTAACTTCTTGTTGACTTAATCCTAAGGAATTTGACTTTGGTGCTGAGAAAGGGAGCATGGTTTGATAGAAAGGATATCTATATATCTATATATATGCTTTTATTTCAATACATTTGGAGTACAAGTGGTTTTTTGTTACATGGATGAATTATATAGTGGTGAATTCTGATATTTTAGTGCACTCATCACCTAAGTAGTGTGCATTGTACCCAATATGTAGTTTTTCATTCCTGGCCTCCCTTCCACCCTCCCCCTTCTGAGTCTCCAAGGTCCATTACGTTACTCTGTATGCCTTTGCCTATTCATGGCTTAGCTCCCACTTTAAAGTGAGAACATTCGGTTTTTGGTTTTCCAGTCCTGTGTTACTTCACTTAGAATAATGGCCTCCAACTCCATCCAAGTTGTGATAAAAGACATTATTTCATTCCTTTTAATGGCTGAGTAGTATTCCATGGTGCATATATCCCACATTATCTACTCATTATCTGATGGGCAGTTAGGTTGGTTCCACGTGTTGGCAGTTGAGATTTGTGCTGCTGTAAACATACATGTGCAAGTGTCTTTTTCGCATAATAACTTCTTTCCCTTTGGCTAGATACCCAGTGGTGAGATTGCTAGATTGAATGGTAGATCTACTTTTAGCTCTGTAAGGAATCCCATACTGTTTTCCATAGAGATTGTATTAATTTGCATTCCCACCAGCAGTGTATAAAAGTTCCCTTTTCCCAACATCCACACCAACATCGATTTTTTTTTTCTTTTGAATAATGGCCATTCTTGCAGGAGTAAGGCGGTATCTTATTGTTTTGATTTGCATCTCCCTGATGATTAGTGATATTGAGAATTTAGATAGAATATTCTGCCTTATCAGGGAGAACAGGAAAAAAATTCTACATTCTTTCTGCAGATAATTGGCTAGTGACTTTATGCCAATGTAATCTCTCTAGACCTTTTTTTTTTTTTTTTTTGGTGCAATAAACTGTACCATATTTGAAATCTTCTTCTTATATCTGAGTTTCCTGACTTGGCTGACAATTCCTCTTCTCTTTTTCTATCTCCCAAGCTCCTGAATCGGAGACCTAAAATAGATTTTGCTCAAGTGCCAGCCCTGGCTGATTGGTGATGGCTGCCTGTAGAACTGTGTTGAGGAGGATGCAGAGGCTACATGTTGGCTCAGTGGGAACAACTGGGGAATTGATTAGTGCTGTCTGTCATGGCATGCGATTGGAGAACAGAGATGTATGCAAGATACTTGCAAATATTATGTATTTACTGCAACCATTGGTGTTTTCCTGGCTCAGTCCAGAAACTCTTGTATAAACAAGATTCTCTTGTACATATTCTTGGTTCCTTGAAATAAGCTGTGGTATAAAAGCAGAAGAGTAATGGAAAAAACAGTCTTGGAGAGCCTGCCTTTCCTGGGGAATGATTTCCGCAGGCTATATGCCATATTTTATCAAATGTAAGATATACCATGATTTTATGTGCCCGTAAGAAAGAAAATTTGCTACCAAGTATAATGTGACACAGATTGTAATCTTCAGAGATGTTAAAATATGTTTTTTGAAAAGTTTGACTCAAAATGCCTACTGTGTGATGGATTGCATCTTGAGCCTTCACACACAGGTAGGCAATTATTGCTATCTCCTGTTGTTTAGGGGAGCACATTAAGTAGCAGAGGATGAAAGCATCATGTCTAAAGTTACGCTGCTGGTAGGAGTAAGCAGGATGTGAACCAGGGACAACAGAGTGTGTAGGTCTCTAGTCATCTGCGCTCCCTTCTAGGAAGATATTGTCCTGTCTCACAGGTCTTAGAGCAGCTTGAGGAAAAATGTCCAGGCTTGTTTATGTGTGGTGAGGGCATGCCTCAAAAACACTTCCTGGCTGATGTATCCTGTTACTGACTGCTCTAGAGAGGGTTGTCCCCTGTCTCCCGCCACCCCAGTGATGGGGACGAACAATCCCATAGGGAGAATCAAGCAGGGAACTTGAACACTGCCAGAAGTTCTTGGAAGGAAAACAATCTGGTGATTTTGTTGAAATTGGGATCTAGCCTTTATTTTGGGTAGTTAAAATAAGCCTCTGGATGATATATTTGGGGCCTAATTACCCCGGTTTTCACAGAGGAGGCTATTGAGTGTTTAAATAAAGGTAAATGCTTGGCATTACACCAGCTCCAGACATTCAGAGCAGTTTGTTCAAAAAGAAAAAAAAAAAAAGGAAATTGGAAGTCACCCCGTCCTCTGCTGCTTCACCTCATAATAGTACTGGAGACTCCGGGAGGCATCTGTGTCATCAGAGACTGGGCTTCAAAGCTCTGACTTCACTTTTCACTCCTGGGACACCAAATTGGAAATGACCCAACTAAGCAACTACTCTCAGCCAGACCATGAGCATAGAGACTGAGTCAGGGACTGCAGCAGGACAGTACTAACTCCTCCCAACCCCAGTCTGTGACAAGCAGGAAGGAGGACAGTCTAGGGCGTGAGGAGGTGTGATTCCCAGCCAGGAGTGGTTAGTTGGCTCTTGGCCTTCACTCAGCGCCCCTGTACCTTGTTGAAAAATAGTGTTTATAATAAAGCTATCATTTAACGGCACACACATCCTGTATGCTAGGCAAATAGCTAAGCACCTGATGTGTTTTACCTTACTTCACCTGCATCAGATGCTCATGTTTTACATCTGAAATAACTGAGACACAGCGAGGTCATGCAACTTGCCTATAACCGCACAGCTTGTTAGTGGAAGAACCAGGATCTGAACCCAGGTAGTACTGTTTTGGAGTCCCTGCCCTTAAATAGTATATCATACGCTCCTACACTATGAATAACTAAGCTTATTCTTTTATTTTTTATTTTTATTTTATTTTATTTTATTTTATTTTATTTTTTTTTGAGACGGAGTCTCACTCTGCCGCCCAGGCTGGAGTGCAGTGGCCGGATCTCAGCTCACTGCAAGCTCCGCCTCCCGGGTTCACGCCATTCTCCTGCCTCAGCCTCCCGAGTAGTTGGGACTACAGGCGCCCGCCACCGCGCCCGGCTAGTTTTTTGTATTTTTTAGTAGAGACGGGGTTTCACCGTGTTAGCCAGGATGGTCTCGATCTCCTGACCTCGTGATCCGCCCGTCTCGGCCTCCCAAAGTGCTGGGATTACAGGCTTGAGCCACCGCGCCCGGCCAGCTTATTCTTTATGAATCAAATATTTTAAGGATAATAATGAGCACCTTAAACTCAGTTGCCACCTTGCCTGGATCATGGAATCTAATGAGATCATCTGTGTGGCAACTTGCAGAAACATATAAAATGGCACAGAATTTCTGGTGGTTTCATGATGACAATGATATGTTTAGGATTGATCTCCTAAATTCTGGTAATTAAACCACAAAAACTCTTTGTTTATGTGAGTGTTGGTACTTATGAAATAGCAGGCTTAACATAAGAGGATGAGGCTGGCATGGAGTTTCCAAAGGATTCTCCTTCTGCCTTTAGCTCATCTCCAGGCACTGTTCATCCTGGTCCCTAAAGACCTTTGGACTCTACATGCTTCCTTCCCATTGAGACCGCTAGCATGAGTCTAGCCACAACCAACCCTTATGGTTGTCCCTGGTCTGCAGGACAATGTCAACGAACACCTGCTAAATGAATGAAAGATTTTTACTGTCTACTTTTATTTCCACACAAACCATCATTCTTTTTCTCAATATGCAAGTGTTATTATTGTTAGCTTTATGTCATGATTAGATGTGGAGAGTAAGGGAGGAGAAAGAGTTGCTGCTGAATAACTGGATCGAGTGGAAAAAGACAAGGCTAGGGGTGGGGAGAGGAAGCATCACCTCCACAGAATGCACTGTCAGTATTAACAGTTCACATTTATGGAGAATTTGTATGACCAAGATGGTACCAAGCACTTTAAGGGCATTATCTAATTTAGTCCGTGAGATTGGCAATAATTACTATCTCATCTCAAAGTGGAAATGGCCATTAGAGGGCTTGAACGCCTTCCCAGCATTGCAAGCCTGGGAAGGAGGAAGCTAGGATTTGTATTCCATCTAAGTCTGCCAGGGCTTAAAGCCCATCTTCTTAAGCAGCTCACTGTACTTGTCTAGGAACTTGTTTTCCTGAGGTAAAATTAATTTAATTGAGAAAATTCCTGAAACTGTATGTGCATGCATATGTTTGTATGTGTCATATATGTGTATACCTGT
Source organism: Macaca mulatta (assembly GCF_049350105.2). Classification (NCBI taxonomy): domain Eukaryota; kingdom Metazoa; phylum Chordata; class Mammalia; order Primates; family Cercopithecidae; genus Macaca; species Macaca mulatta. The sequence goes on from NC_133411.1 coordinate 178,731,650, forward strand.
TTGTGTGTATGCATATGTGTGTTAAGGTGAGATCAGGGAGAGAATCAAGTTAAGAAAGAAAATAGTAAAAAAAAATTAGACAAAAGACTTGAAATGACAGTTTGTAGCCAAAAGGTGGCATCATGAGCTTGGGGTAGCTTGGTTGCAGCTTAATATGATAATATGGGTGGTGTGCAAGTTTTTTGGAGGGGGAAGCATTGCCTTAATAAGGACTTTGGTGAACACATATCAGGGCATACTAGGCCTAAAATATATATGCAAAACATGGATTCATATCTCAACTTTCAAAGGACCTGTAACATGTCTGCACAGAAGTAATTTATCAAGGTAGACTTCGCAGAACTAGAACTGGGTCTTGAATGCCATGAAAAACATTAATGGGTGGAGAGGAAGGCTTGGTGCATTTTAAGTGGGAGGAGTATTTCTTGCCCTATCCCTTCTTGCAGTCTGCAAAACTCTCATCATTCTGCTAGGCCATCTTTCCAGTTGTTCTTTGTCCTTGTTTCAGTTACAGCATTACCACGTGTATTGGAATTTTCTCTTTACCTATCTATGCTCCACAGGAAAGTAAGACCTATGCAGGAAGTGACCACATCCTTTTATCTTTCCATTCATCCTTCCATCCAGGGCATGGTGTGTAGCAGGCACTCAATTCAAGCTATGGCAGTAAATTAACTTAAAGAACAAATGAACTGAAGGAACAAATTAATGACAAGCTTTACAAAGTTCAATTTTAAAAATAATGTGAATAAAGTTTTGTTTCATGCCAGTCTTTCCTGTAAAGATTTTTAAAACATAAAATTCCCAAATACCTTACTAGCTCTGGGTGACAGAATTCTTTCAGGCAAACTAAAATATGAGAGCTGGGGCATAAAAGAGCATGCTTCATTCTCCAAATCTTTCTTCCATCCCATGATTAGCTGCTGCAGAAATGAGAATTAAGAGGAAATATGAGATTCCTCGATTTGTTTGGATAGCTACTGCATTCTCCCTGCTGTGTTCAATGGAGCAGACCTTTGCTATGGATAGGGAGTGCTCCTAGATAATGTTGATGATGTCACTGCTGCCACTGCTGTTGCTGCTGCTGCTGTTGCCATGAAAGTTTCACTTGACTCAGTACATATATGTATTAGTCCATTTTCACACTGCTATAAAGAACTGCCCAAGATTGAGTAATTTATAAAGGAAAGAGGTTTAATTGACTCACAGTTTCTCATGTCTGGGGAGGCCTCAGGAAACTTACAATCATGGTGGAAGGGGAAGCAGGGATGTTTTACATGGTGACAGGAGAGAGAGAGAAGCGGGGAGACCCCCTTTATAAGACCATCAGATCTCATGAGAAGTCACTCACTAGCATGAGAACAGCCTGGGGAAAACTACCCTCATGATCCAATCACCTCCCACCAGGTCCCTCCCTCAACACATGGGGATTATGGGGATTACAATTCGAGATGAGATTTGGGTGGGGACACAGCAAAACCATATCAACATGTTTCTGCAAAGTAAGTAAGTTCAGGCCCTGGGGAAGCTGGTGCTCAAGCAGGGGCCTTCACTGGTCACACAGGGACTACAGCTGTCAGGAGAGAGAGAGAGAGAGAAAGAGAGAAAGAGAGAGAGAGAGAGAAAGGGAGTGAGGAAGGGAGGGAGGGAGAAAGAGACAGAAAAAGAAAGAAAAAGAAAGAGAGAGAGAGAGAAAGAAAGAGAGAGAGAGAGAGAGAGAAAGAGAAACAGAGTTTGGAAATTATTCAGCAAGTGCTGGTAAATGCAGTCACACAGGATGACTGGTCCATCATCAAATCCTAATGAAATTACCTCTAAATATCTCAGTGCCTTTCAGCTTCTGTTAGTGGAGCTGGACAAATCTGATTTGAGACAAATAATTTTAAGGGTGTTCTTAAAGGTAAGACTCCACTGTATCTTTTGTCCTATTTCCTGGCACTGGAAGAGAGGCCAGCTTTTTCTGGTCCTTGGAGAACTTAAGAAACAGCATATCTGCCATTTGGGCATTGGCTGAGCAACTCCATCCCTGACATTGCTTTCTAAGTGCTATGGAACTGGGGACAATCTATGTGGTTTGAAAGGAGTTGACAAGCTGGGAGCCATTGTCCTCCTTTCCTTAAGAAGGGAGGAGGTCTCCTCATTCCACAGCTAGAAAGTCTCTTCATAGTGCAGATCCCCATTTTGCTTCTCTGTAAAGTGGGGCTAGTAATGGTCATTACCTGCCAAGCTTGTGGTGAAGACTGAATAAAAACATGCGTGAAGCTCACTGCACAGGGCTTCACACATAGTAGGCCCTTGGTAAATAATAGCCATTATTATTCCCCTTGTGGGCTGTCTTCTCCCTGCTTTGACACAGGTGTCAGGAATAAGATTACAAATTATTTTACAGCCCTGCCTTTCAATCTTTCCTGGATTTGTGAAGTAATGTTCAGCTGTTGCTATGGCTGGGCTGTGAAGAAAGCCTCCGTGAAATACAATGAGGGACACTGTGTCTGCTGTGAAGGCCTGGAACCCACATTGGGAGGAGAAATCCTATCATGAGTGTCCTTCCCTGGGCATTGAGGGTCTGACAATTCCTGATATGGAATTGTCCCCACCCAAATCTCATCTTGAATTCCCACGTGTTGTGGGAGGGACCTGGTAGGAGGTAATTGAATCAGGCAGGCAGGTCTTTCCCGTGCTGTTTTCATGATAGTGAGTAAGTCTCATGAGATCTGATGGCTTTAAAAAGGGGAGTTTCCCTGCACAAGCGCTCTTCTCTTGTCTGCCACCATGTGAGATGTGCCTTTTATTTTCTGCAATGATTGTGAGGCCTTCCCAGCCAAGTGGAACTGTAAGTCCAATAAACCTCTTTCTTTTGTAAATTGTCCAGTCTTAGGTATGTCTTTCTCAGCAGCATGAAAATGGACTAATCCACTGCCCCTGGGAAAATCCCGTGGGAACAACTGCTGATGAAATAGGCTGTCCCACAAATCTCAGGCCCATCACCGTCGTCCACGGCACTGGCCTTAAGTGACTCAAAGGAACCAATTCTGTCAAATGATCCTTCAAAATCAAAACCCATTTTTCTAGATTTATGCTACATTCATTCAGTGATGCATTTGTGTAGCCATTAAATTATATTTATGATGATTTTTAACAACACAAGACTGTTCTATGAATTCTATATAGAGAGAGGGTTGCAGGAATGAAGTAGCAGCAATGACAACATTGACAACAACAGTAATAACAATAAAGTCATCAAGGAAACTGAAGTTCAAGGAGAGGAAAGAAATATGGCCCCTCACCAGAGGGCCTTGATCTCTCAGAGCTTACATGTTCTAAGGCTCACATTATGTTAGTATCTTCTGCTTAAAGGACACATGACTTGCACATTTCTGGAGTTTTACTTTTAAAAAAATCATTTCACTTTCCTTTTATAATCAGGAAAAATAACTTTAACACTATTTCTTTAAAAATAGGAATTAATGAGACAGTCAAACTTACTGAAACTTTTTTTTTGAAACAGAGTCTCACTGTGTTGCCCAGGCTGGAGTGCAGTGGCATGATCTCAGTTCACTGTAACCTCCGCCTCCCAGGTTCAAGGGATCCTCATGCCTCATCTTCCCTAGTAAGTGGGATTACAGGTGCCCACCACCACACCCTACTAATTTTTGTATTTTAGTAGAGACAGGGTTTCACCATGTTGGCCAGGCTGGTCTTGAACTCCTGATCTCAAGTAATCTGCCTGCGTCAGCCTCCCAAGTTCTGGGATTCACCACACCCAGCCCTGTAACATTTTCATATATATAATTTCACTTTTCTTCTGAAGAGTCTGTAAAGACAGAGAGGCACAGGGTTTCATTTTAAAGATAGAGGTGGTGTGTGGAAGTGAAGATATTGTTCAAAATTATGCAGAAAGTCAAGGGGAGAAGTCAGGACCCCCAGCCTGTCCTGGTCTGTCTCTCTTCCCCTGGACTGCTTTTCCTTGAAATGTCTCCATTGTCATATATTCTCCCAATTCATTCAACAAACATATACAAAACATTTAGAGCATCTCAGGCAATTCGAGAAGCCCTTGGAGAGTCCCAGAGATGGAAATGACAATTGTGTCCCCCCAGGAATTTTCTTTCTGGTGGAGATGAGCATGAGAGATTGACAAAAGAAATGTCAATATAACATGAAAAGTGGCAGCCTGCACAACATGCTCTGGGTACTTGGAGGATGCAGTGACTAATTCCATGGCAGCAACGGGGGATGATCAGAAAAAGTTACAGAGAGGAGGTGACATTTAAATTGCAACTTGCTGTCTGGCATCGGAGTTAAGAGCCCAGGCTCCCAAGCTTGGCAGACCCTCAGAGAACTCCAGCCTTCACCACCTCCTACCTGTGTACTCTGACAGATTACTTATCTCCCCCTAAGCCTCCATTTATTCTTCGGGAAAATGGGGGTAATCATAAACTACCTTGTGGTAAGTTTTTTGAAGAATAAATGAGATAATGCAGGCAAAGCCTTTAGTAATAGCTCATTGTAAATTCAAGAAACTAAAGCTTTTTATTATGACTATCAGTAGTAATAATGCTAATCTCCTTTTCTTTCCTCTAAATTAAAACTATTTTCTGTGGTAGATAGGTAATGGAATGGTGTCCCTTGTAGGGAAAACAACATTTGCAAAGTCACTGATATGTAACAGCTTCTTACTTTTTGGAAAGTGGCAAGGAGATGGGGTTGGGGGAAGTAGACCAGTAGGAAGTTAGGCTATAAGCACTAGGTTGGCGTTAGATTATAAGGAGACTTATTTGTAGGGGAAGGAATTTTGATGCTCTAGGATGGTAGTGGGATGCAACTAGAGATATAAAAACCAGGGAATGACATTGCTAGATGTGTGTCTTAGAGAGAGGCCCCAGGCAGCTGTAAGGGGGTAGAAAATGGTAAGAGAACATAGATGTTGAAGAACAGTGCAGGGGTCTACGTGGAAGAGACAAGGGATCCCGATCGTGAAGTCTTTCAATTAAACTAAACGACACTTCCTGGATTTGGACATTACAAGATGAGGAAAGCTGCTCCTACTCTCAGGGAGTTTAACATATAGTGGGAAAAGGGGAAGATAATGAGAAAGAGCCACAAGAGAATACGTATTGGTTTGTTTTCACACTGCTATAAAGACATACCCAAGACTGGGCAATTTATAAAGAAAAGAGGTTTAATTTACTCATAGTTCCATGTGACTGGAGGGAGGCCTCAGGAAACTTACAATCATGGCAGAAGGCGAAGGAAAAGCAAGGACCTTCTTCACATGGCAGCAGGAGAGAGACAGCAGTGAGGAGCGAAGGGGGAAGAGCCCCTTATAAAACCATCAGATCTCATGAGATCTCTCTCGCTATCACGAGAACAGCCTGGGGGAAACTGGCCCCATGATCCAATCACCTATCACCAGGTCTCTCCGTCAAAATCTGGGGAATTACAACTCAAGATGAGGTTTGGGTGGGGACACAAAGCCTAACCATATCAGAATACAAGAACAGCATTTGGATGGGTTCAAAAGGAGACAATGTGACATCCAGGTGGGGTGAATCAGAAAAGGACACCTGCTTATTGTCAGAAGCTGCCCACCAGCCCTTGAGCTCTTTGGTACTAGGCTGGTGTCTGCACTGCATTTTCCGCTCAGTATCCTTGGCACCTTGCCTGGCAGAGATAAGGGGCTTGATGACTGTTTACTGAAAAAAGCGATTACAGACTGAGGTTCATCTGAGATTTTTGGAGCCAAGGGGTACATATTAGTGGAGATGAGGTAGAGTTTCAATCCTTGAAACGCACTCCAGGTCAGCAGCCTGAGTTGATGAGTGCTGATGTTTTGTATTGTTTTGATTTTGTTCCCTTTGATCCCTGACTCTCAACTACCGAAGGTATATGGTTTTTTATTTTAAAACAAAAAAGCACACCAAAGACACTGACACCAGCAAGTAACTTCTCATCACCTCCATCACCCATCTGTGATTTCTGTTTGTGGAAATGAATTTCATCGGGCTTGGTGTGCTTAGTGGAAAAACTGTGAATCACTCTCAAGTTCAGCAATTAACATGACTCAGCCCTTGGTTCATGAGCAAGAAGGCTTTTCTGTCAGCATAACCAGGGTATCATAGCACCGTGTCTGCTACCTGGGAAACCAAGATGAAGCGCCGAGTAGAGGTCACCATGTTTAACTTATGATTTAAGAAATAAAGGTTCTTGTCAGGAGCAAACATACAGGTTTCATTTGAGTAAAATCTAATATAGGATATTACGGATTCTAAGAATTTGTGAAAGCCATTTATGATAATAAAACTCTTATTTGCTTCCAAGCAAATCATCCTTTGTTGTGATTTTCCTGCCTTTTCACTTTAGTTCTGCTTTGAGCCAAGGCAAAATGCTTTGCCCAAAATGTTCCTTTAGTTAGGCCTTGTCTCTTTTAAATTGCATTTTCTCTGGAATGGACTAGGTCACATGTAATAAATTCTGGCATTTTAATAGAAACATTACAGGGAAAATAGTTAACAATCTGCTTTAATTTCAAAAGTCATTTACTCTCTGATATGGTAAAGCAGTATCTAGGTAAAATGTGCAGAATGCATTGGGATTTAATTATGATGACAATTTATTCTGAAACAATGTTAAACTGGACCATCAATATTCAGGACAAAGATCTTGGCAGGAGGAAGGGTACTGGGAGCAAACATTAGTGTCTTTTTATTCCTGGGTCCTGAATGCCGTGTAGACCTCAGGAGAGTTAGAAGCCTTGGGCACATTACCAGTGGCAGATCCTAATTTCTGTAAAGATCTGAGACTAGGGCATGATGGTGAGAAGGTGGAAAAATTGCTGTTTCTATTCCTCAGGGACTTAAGTTTCTCTTTGGGGAAGACTGGTTATTTGATCTGAGAACAAAACTAAAAAAAAAAAAAAAAAAAACACACACATACATAAGCCAAAACCACAATAATAGGTCATTTAATTCTAGGAATTAAATAATCCATCAATCATTTTGGGAGTATACTATGAAATAACTTGAATGCAGATATGTATAGATTTATACCATATATCATTCGGGACTGTACCCACTATGGTACCATCCTAATACGAGGACTGAAGGACCAGGGATAAACTGGGGATTAATTTTTAGTGTCTCCCCACTGAATCCAGTGTACTCATTAATTTATTTCTGCAACAGGTATTTAAACCCCATTATGGTACATGATGGAGATACAAAGGCAAGCAAGAATAAGCAAGATTCTTTCCTTAGGGAGACTACAGTCTAGATAGATACCTTGATCAAAGAATGACACAGATATATGTACAAGGACAACTGTGCCAAGGACTTCAATGGTAAGGTCCCTTGTGCCAGCATATGTCTAAGAGGGGTATTTGGCATGGTCTGGGCTGAGTTGGTAGTAGTCATGGGAGGCATGACCTGGGAAACTCCAACAGAGCTGCAGGCTGGGCAGGGAGGGTGGTGTAGGTGGGGAGTATTGCAAGCAGGAGCAATGGGAGCCTTTAGGGACTGAAGGCATGGTGGGTCCAAGAAAGCCAAGAAGGCTGGCTGAGACTGGAGGACAAACACCAGAAGGGCCTGTGGTGGGAGCGTACAGGAGAAGCAGGGCAGGATGTGCAGGGCTTCGGACCACAGCAGCAGACCTGGTCTTACTTCCTAAGTATATCGGGAAGCCACTGAACACTAAGTCAGAGTGTAACGTTATTGCCATCCAAATTTTGCAATGATCGCCTTGGCTGCTATGTGGAGAAGATATTTGAGAAGTGAGAGAGGGGCCGGGAGTGGTATCATGTACCTGTAATCCCAGCACTTTGGGAGGTTGAGGCAGGAGGATTACTTGAGCCAGGAGTTTGAGACCAGCTTGGACAACATAGCAAGACTCAGTCTTTACAGAAAATAATTGTTTTTTAAAAACATAAGGGGGTTGTGGTGGTAAGCACCTGTAATCCCAGTTACTGGGGAGGCTGAGGTAAAAGGATTGCTTGAGCCTGGGAGTCTGAGGCTGCAGTGAGCTAGGATAGTGCCGCTGCACTTCAGTCTGGGTGACAGAGTGAGACCTTGTTTCAAATATATATTAAAAAAAAAAAATAAGTGTAAGGGAAGATATTGCATGTGGGGAGACCTATTGGGGAGGTTCCTGCAGAGGCCAGTTGAGAAATGAAGTGGGTTTAGAACAGGATGCCCACAGTGAAGAGGCACGCCGACCTGAGAACTTGGCTTAGTTTGGCAATGAGAGGACCAAACTCTGTGTTGCCAACGGATGCATCCCTGCTCTTTATGGGCTGAGAGTTCTGTAGGAGGCAGAGAGAAATTAGACATTTGCAAAACCTCAGGAGTAGGGGTGGTATAATATGGTCCATAGAAATTTAGGCTGTAAATTGGTGAAAAGAAGATGGGGAGGAAGTTGAGGTGAAGGTACTAAAAAATGGGATTATGTTCATTAAAGCAGTCAAATGTGGTTTGCGCCGAATGCCGACAGTGTTGGATTGGGATTTGTCCCCCGCACTTTTTCTTGCAAGCAATGCTTGATGGGCGTAGTGATCATAAAACATCTTTGTTTCTTGGCATTTATAAAAAGAAATACATTTTTAGCATACAGCAAGTTGCCTTGAGCAGCTTAAAATGAGAGCCTTTTCAAGTGAAGGTTATATTGAGGATTCAGCTCAGCTAATGAAGGTAAGAACGGGTTTCAAGTCTAGCCTCATGCTTCCTGGAATGGCCCCGGCCCCTCACACATTCCACCCACCAACCACATTGCTCCCAACACCTACTTCCCCACAGGATTGCTATAAGCCCTTGGTCAAATCATTTAGCCTTCCTTAATTGACTCATGCTTAAAATGGAAGGGACATGGCTCTTAAAGTCTCTTTCACCTCTAGGATATTTGATTCCACACAACAAGAATCTTTCATTCCCAGAGTGCTTTGCCGTATTTTATGTGCCCATATGCTCTTTTGAATCATGGACGACTTTATTACTTAACATTACTTAACATTCATTGTCATGGTTTCTGGTGGATCCTTCTTTTTTTTTTGAGACAGACTCTTGCTCTGTCACCTAGGTTGGAGTGCAGTGGCATGATCACAGCTCACTCCAGGCCTCCCCGTCTTGGTTTAGCTATCCTCCTGCCTCAGCCTCCTGAGTGATGGGGACCAGAGGGGCAAGCCACTACCCTTGGCTAATTTTTTAATTGCTTTAGAGATGGGGTCTCACTACGTTGCCCAGGTTGGTCTCAAACTCCTGAGCTCAAGCAGTCCTCCCACCTTGGCTTCCCAAAGTGTTGGTGTTACAGGTGTGAGCCATCGGCAGTCCTCCCACCTTGGCTTCCCAAAGTGCTGGTGTTACAGGTGTGAGCCATCGGCAGTCCTCCCACCTTGGCTTCCCAAAGTGCTGGTGTTACAGGTGTGAGCCATCGGCAGTCCTCCCACCTTGGCTTCCCAAAGCGTTGGTGTTACAGGTGTGAGCCATCGCACCCACAGGAAGTGTTCTTCCCTTGCCCCGAGAAAAACCTGTTTCTGAAAACCACTGCAGCTTCACGGAGTTACTTTCCTTTCTCTCTCCCAATTGACTTCAATCCACAAATGACTGAATATGCATTTATTGAGGGCCTGGCCCGATGTGTACCCTACATTGTGCTCTTGGCTGTCACTGAGTTCATTGTCAAGGCACTCTTGGGAGGCAGGGGGTATATCAGAGGAATCAGAGGCTCACAGAGGCTAAGTAACTTGCTCAAGGTTATGCAGCAAAAAGAAGGTAGCACAACACTGTCAAACCCGAGATTTCTGATTCTATGTCCGGGGTTTGTGTTTGTTATTGTTTCTCTAAATTGGGGTTTCCCAGAATGGGAGACTTACTCTCCAGGTGTAAACCCAAGCTGGTTTTAAATGGTTCGTGGAGAAGGCAGGAAAAAGAATACTGAATCACATGAGAGGAAAGTTTTTTCTTTTCAGTTCTCTCAAACATCCTAATTAGTCAAGTAGAAAATGGGCTTGGTGTGAATGCGGCTTTAGTATGTGTTGAATATTTGCTAATATCCCCTCTTAACAGAGAGCTGGTCTCAGGCTTAGCAGCCGCGACAGCAACAGGGTTTAGCAAGAATTTAATAAGATATATTTTTATTTCATCTTCTATTTTTGGAACATGATATTGTTCTTCTTCACATTGGTGATACAAATTTGACTTTTAAGGAAAAAAATTAAAGGGGAAATAATTAAAGAAAAGTACTGAATAGAGTTCAGGTGTCTGAGCATAATGATACAAGTCATGCATGTGCATCCCTGGGAATGAGGCTGGGAGCAGCTCTCCATTGATTCATGCTGCCTCCCTCGCTCACAGGACACACGGGGCTTCATGTGATCATCATGACACTAAGTTCTGAATCTGCTCTTTATTTATTTCCCTTAGAAATATATAGAAGCAATTATAACAAAAGCCATACTTGCCCTTAGGACCACTGAGGTGTGCTTCTTAAGCATACATTTTGTAACCGAAATCAACCCAAGCTAGTAATGGAGTCTTAAAACCTAGAAAAAATATGTAAGTTTATTGCAAAAGATAATATCCCATTTAAAACAGTTTAGAAATTTACAAAACCTTACATCAGTACATCGTCTTTAAGAAGGTACTCTATAGATGAGCTGGTATTAAGTTCCAAGGATAGTGAGTACACATTTATGCATTGTTTTTTAAACTACAGAGAAAGCAGCTACATAAACTCCTGCAATTTAAGTTGATGTATTGGTCTTTTTCCTTTCAATTTTATAAAAGTAATTTTTGCTAAATTAATACCTCTCCAGATAACCAGATCACCTCAAGTACAGCATTTCTGTAGAATATCATGGTAGATGTTACATAATATTTTACAAAGAAGCAGTGATTTTCACATGAACAAGTGAGTATGCAGTTTTGGTATATGTGTGTATGGTGTTTTAAACATAGAGACGATCATTTTTGTTCATCAGGAAAATGTTTATGGAATCCTGTTTCCTCATAATGATTTTAAGTATCAATTTTTCAGAAGATAACTCCTTCCCAGTTCCAGCTCAGTGGCCCAAGCAATGCGGTGTTGTGCTTTAGTGTAGAATCAGTATAGCCTTGTTTGGCTGTATTTCTAGAAATGTCAACATTTCCTCTCTCTCTTTTTTTTTTTTTTTTTTTTTGTTGTTGTTGTTTGTTGGGGAAGTGCACAAAATGTCAACATTTTCTAGTCCCAGTTTTATTTAATTCCGTTAAGGGTTCATGTGAGGGCCCCAACTGGAAACATATCTATGACCGCATGAGCTTATTAATTTTGTGTGAGGTACCTCAAACATCTCTTTATCTTGCCAGGCTAACTTTGGCCAGTAATCCAGCTCAGCTCTGAGTCACTCAGCTCACGTAATGCGGAGCGTGCTAAGAGTTTATAAAGTAGGAAAGCATATGTTCTTATCTCTATTCAAGAATGGACAAACAGGCCCTGGAAATTTAAGCCATTTGCCAAAGGCTAGTGGGATAGACTGCTTGGTTGTCTGGGTCTCTTAATTCTAGGAACGGGGTTTTTACATTCTAGCATGATGCCCGAGAATGTAAATTCATATGAAATTAGTGTAAGCAAAGCAAATTAAGATGGAAGCTCTACTACAAGATAAAATTACATAAGAGATCCCAAATGATTTCACTGTATTGGATTATCCTCTATTCTGTTCTTTTCCATTGCTGGGGCCAACTGAGAGTCGATTGTATGGATACAGGAAAAAAAAAAAAAATCTGTGGCTTTTAGATAGTGGTAGCATATCTTACTGAAATGTGGCTTCTTAAGTATGACAAGTGTATTTATCTTAATTCTAACATGACGTTATATATTCCGGTCTCATTCTGTGGGCTTAAACATTACACTAGAAACAGAACAAGAACATCTTGAATGACATTCCAAGACTTAAATAGTGCAAGCTGATATTCCTTGCCAAATTTCCCTTTCATTCTCACTGAAATAGCTTTGTGCACTGCATTGCTATGACAGGGGAAGGTGAAACCATCAGAGTGGTTTGCTCAATTAGGCTCCATTTACAGTGGGGTAGGTACATCCCACAAACACACAGGACGCTGTGCTCTACAAAGATTCTAGTTTAGACACTGGATCTTCAGCCAAGGGGATTACAAAATACCTTCTTCGTTTAATGTATGTTTAGTTTCAGGATCCCTTTCTAGCAATGTCAATCTAACCACATGCTGATGGAGAATTTAATTCAACTAGAAGGTATCTGAGCCTTTCCATCCTACCCCTCATCCCCAAGAGTATGTAGCAATTACTTAATTATATTACTTTAGTCGTTTGTTCAGCCATGCAAACTTGACTGGGTCCACATGTATGCAGGTCTTGTCAAAAGAATGAGCCAAACCTTGAAGAACTCAGACTTTGGGATAGAAAGGTATTTAAAACTAAAATAGAAAAAACTATATCCTCATCCCCAGTCCCGCTACTTTTTTAATCAGGTGACCATTGCCTGGTCACCAGGAAGGGAGTCTGTGTTGATTAATATATGTTTGAACCTATCTACATGGCTGTTTCTGGGATGAAGGGATGAGAAACAGTGTTGTGTTTTATCTTAGCCATATCTATGTTACTCATAAGATGTAACTGATGGACAGGTTGCTGGATCTCATGATTTTAAATGTTGCAGGTAAGTTAACTATGGAATCTTAAAGTTCACACCGAAAACAGACTCCACCCAATTGCCAGGTGGTCTCAGGCCCCAGGCAGAGAAGAAGCATGATGGTTTAGGGTGGGCCCTGGAACAGCTACAACTGCTGAAATCCTCTTTGAATTACAATTGTCCAGCACACACACCAACAAGTTTATACCCTGGGGTGGCCTGACTCTGCCACAGGCAGAAAGATGCATGCACCATGAGATGACAGAGCCTTAATTTGGGATCAAGGGGATCAATTAGAAAGGAAAACAACCCAACATACCAGGGTGAACCTGCATTTTATGCCCTGCCCACTTCTCTTGTGCTTATTATGCTGATATCTTAGAAAACTGCCAGTTTATCTCATTTTTTTCTATGGTACCTGTGTATAACCTATAACATCCCTCTATCTTCCGGCTCTGCACAACACTATTTTTTTCTTTTGGGTTGATGAACCCAGGATGGAAAGGAAGTGCTTAGCATCGTGGAGGTGTTGGAAGGTATAGTGTGGGGTTTTGCTCGTGGTGGGAATCTGGACTTGCAACTCGGCTTGAGTTCTGGCTGAATGTGACGGGGAACTTGGCAAGTGGTCACCCTAGTGTCCGTGAAGCCCTCAGCAAGCAGTGGCACGCACTCAGGTAAGGATGGCGGTCAGGTGTCCAGCAGCGGCTACATCAGCTCCAAGGCTCTTCTGTTTCACAGACCAAAGGGCTCACAGCCCAGGACCTTTGCAAAGAAGTGGGGCAGACCTTAAGTGAAGTGGATTTTCCATCTCAGGGAAGTACGTGGAGATGGGAGGCTGGGGAATGGTCCCAACCAGCTCAGATCCACCAGAAGCATTTCTTTTTCACCTTCTTGGTTTTCTGCCTTAAGTCCTGCTTTTCCGGGGCTGGGGGTTTTGCTGGGGACTTTGGTGGGGGCGATGCCTCCTCGACTGGCTCTGCTTCCTCCAGACTCTGCAAAACTTCATGGAACCTGCCTTCCTGCTGCCGAAAATCATACTCTACACTGAAAAACACAGAGAGGAGGGAAGGAAAGTCAATTCGAATCAGCACAGACTGATTTAGCATCACTCAGCCCCAACTAACATGGAAGAACAAGAGCTTTGGGATCAAATCCTAGATCCTTAGGTACCTACTGGCTGTTTGACCTTGGGAAAGTGATACCACCTCTCTGAACCTCTAGTTCTTTATTGATTGAATTGGCACCTGTAATGCCTTCCTCACAGGGATGTTATTGAGGGTCAGTGAGACCTGATGGCAAGTGTTCTGTAAATATTAGCTCCAGTCTCTCTCTTAATCATTAATGGGTTTTCTTTGCATGTGTTATGCATGAAAACTTTAATAAAACCATTATTAAAAAATTGAGATAATGCAGAGGAACAGATAAGAAAACTGACTGCTCAGTTTCATCGTCTGTAAAATGGAGGTAATATGAGCACCTATCTCAAAGGCTTTCTTTGGAATTAATGTGTGTAAACTGAGATCATATAAATGAAGTGCTCAGAGTAGGCCTGGTGTGCGCTAAGTCCTCAATATGTGTTAGCTTCTGTTACCGCTGTCATCGTCATCATTAACATAATTTCTACCAATAGATTATGCCTTGCTCTTTGAATTGCATCTCAGCTTAAAGATGTATCTTGGAGAGCTTTACATGTAAGACTGCCTTGTAGTATTCCTCAATATGATGTATTTAAATATTCCTCTACTGATGGATGGACGTTCCCATGCTCTTTTTCATTGTTGCTGTTGTTGTTGGCTATTTTACTTGTGTGTTTTGGTGTCATTAACATACAGACTCCATTGTCCTGTGCTGATTATCACAAACATCGAGGAGGTGAAAATGAATTTGTCGCAGACCAGGGGTCCTTGAGGTCAGGGGACATGGGTGTTGAGCAGAAGCCTGGCCTATGGGGAGTGGGTGCTGATGCTGTCTGTGACCTCTGCATGTCTGGGAGTCAGGCCAGCAGGACTCAGAGGCTGAGCCTGCTTCCTCACTCTGGCTAACCTTCCCCAGAACCCAGAGAGCCGGGGCAGGAAAAACAAATCCTCTTAGACATCCCTGTGGGCTGAGCACCGGTTCCCTCTGTCCTTGATTGTCCACTTTCCTCCATGAGGAGGATTTACTTACAGAGGAATTTTCAGTGCCAAGATGCTTATAAGAAAGCTCTTAAGCTTTTCGATGTGTTTGTTACCTGGTTTCATACCAGGGGTCTCAGAAGGCCCAAGGATGAGGAGCCAGTGTGGGAGTGTGGAAAGTGGAGGAAACGTGGTTATGAAAACAGTGCATTCTCCTTGTGTAGCCAGGAGGAAAATGAAATGTTGCATCTGGTAGACCAAAGACCCCATGTTGGTTTACGATGTGGCATGACTGGCCAATGACTTTATACCCAGAAAGGGCTGAAAAACAGCTGTCATTAAAGGGACATCTGCCCTTGTTACCTATCCCCATGTCACCTCCCAGGGCCGGGAACCCAAGTTTGTGCTGCTGCAAACGCATGTTGCCATTGCCATGCATGACGGATGAAGCCCCAAAGGATGCCTTATCCCTGAGCATTCTGAGATGGAATCTGAGATGGAAGAGGCAGGGCTGAAGAGTCAGAGGGGTGAGGGGGCCCGTTTTATAGCCAGACTGACGGGGTATTGGTTCTTAGGGAGCACTAGGAAAGGGTATCTGATTGTTTTGTTTCTGTATTTTTCATCCAGACTTTCTTCTCCTCCACTTACATCCCTTCTCTTTCTGTTCTCGCTTGCCCTCTCTATGGGAACATAATCCTGGCTGGATGACCTATAGGCCGTTATTATGTTAAATTAGAATTATGTATTATGGATGAAACATAGGCTATGTTTTTTAAAGCAAAGCTCTACAGTTTCACTGTGAGATCTTGGAGAAGTCATTTCCCACTTCCAGGTTGTTGGGTCCTCATCTGCAAAATGAGTAGTGCCTACGCAAAGGATCTCAGTGAAGCTTAAATGCTATGTGCATATACAACATGCAGCACAGAGTAGGCACCAAGTATTCAGCCAGTCACTCGACAAACATTTATTGAGCATCTTCTTTGTGGCAGGCCCTGTTCTGGCTCCTGAGGAAGGAATGGTAGACAGACAATCTCCCTAGCCTCCTGGCACTGCCAATCCAGTGACTCTGTGTCCTCAGTGCTGGCATCAGTAGCTGTTAGAGACCTTCTCGCCAAAACCCAGAATTTGCCAGGCCAGTGGGCAGAGGCATCTGCAGACTCACATACTGACTCTTTATTTCAGGAGTCTCTATTTCAGGAAAAACTCTCAAACCATGTTTTTCCTCTGCTCTCACACAACAATCATCAACACAGAAGAAGCCTTCTATGACCAAAGGCGTGGGAGTTTCTCCCCACTACCAAGCAGTGGCCACCAGTTGGTGTCTTCCAAATCAGTTGCAGCACTATCTACCCAGAGATAGCATCAGATTCCACAGACTGGGGGCTCACTCCCACAAGACTTCCCCCTTGTTCCCCCCACTTACAAGTCCGGGCCCTTGGAACTCCTGACCAACTAGCTTCAAGTTGGGGTTCCCAAAACCCCTTCTTTGGGTTTGATTAATTTGCTGGAGTGGCTCACAGAACTCAGGGAAATACTCGCTTACGTTTACTGGTGTATCGTAAAGGATATTGCAAAGGATACAGACGAAGGGATGCGTGGGGCAAAGTGTGGGGGCTTCAGCCCCCCTGTGTAGCACTCCTTCCTCCGGGGTATGGGCAGAACCCACTCTGGAATCAGTCTCTTGATCCACAATCAGATTAGAGTCCTGCCTTAGGCAGGTGACAGGAAGACAGGAGAAGGTCAGAGAGAGACTCTGCTTCCTGAGGCCTAACTCACCCAACATGATAACAAAAGATTGTAACAAGGGCTATGGGAGTTATAAGCCAGGAACCATGGGTGAAAACCTATCTGTCTGTCTGTCTGTCTGTCTGTCTATCTATCTATCTATCTATCTATCTATCTATCTATCATCTATCTAATCTATCATCTATCATCTATGTATCTATCATTATCTATCTATTATCTATCATCTATCATTATCCATCTATCATCTGTCATTATCTGTCTGTCTGTCTATCTATCTATCTATCTATCTATCTATCTATCTATCTATCTATCTCTGGCATCTATTTGTCTCTATCTATTCATTCCCCCACACAGATAGATCACACCCATACACACATATATAATCATAACATCACAGTCTCCTATTTCCAGGAGGCATCACCTGGTACTGCACCCCTGTTTGTCTGGGGTAGGGTAGAGTGGGTTTCTGTCTGTACCACCTGAACCTCATTCATCCTAGTGGAAACTGAAGGAGATGGATTGAGAGCCTAGGCAACCCCTGCATTTCAGCAAGGAAGGACTTTAAAATGGTGAGTTGCAAGCTCTGATTCTCACCCCTCTAGCACTAGGAACGCACATAGTTCACAGATAGGGAGCATCTATATTCACAATGCTCCTAGCTCCTGAAATAGCCCTGCCCTCCCTACTGTGGCAGAAAAACAATCTTCATCATAGAGTACCAGATGGGGCCAAAGAGAGTGGGTGCCCCCTCTAGGATTTTAGGAGTCTAAGATTTTCTTGTACAAAACATTCCATCCATCATCAGTCCATCCTGCTCTGGGCCTGACGCTGTACCAGGTTCCAGGAACACAATAGTAAGTTAGACAGATGTGGATACTGTCCCCAGTGTGTTTGAGATAGGTGATTAAATAACAATTGCTTTCAAAATATACTTCTTATTTCTCTCAACTACTCCTACTTTCCAGTTCTTCATCCATATGCTTCTGCCAAATTATATGAACACACACATGCACCAGCTGCCTTCCTCTCCTTATATGTGAAGTGTCTCTGACTTCGTAATTCAAACAAACAAACAATGACAACAAATCAGCTGAATTTGACAAGATTTACAAGTGTCCTAATACCTGTTTAAGAAAAATAAGTTGGGCGCAGTGGCTCACGCCTGTAATCCCAACACTTTGGAAGGCCCAGGTGGGAGGATTGCTTGAGGTCAGGAGTTTGAGGCCAGCCTGGGCAACATAGCAAGACCCCATCTCTATAAAAAATAAAAAATTAGCCATGTGTGGTGGTGTGCAGCTATGGTCCCAGCTACTTGGGAGGCTGAGGTGAGAGGATCACTTGAGCCCAGGAAATTGTGGCTGCAATTAGCTATGAGTGCACCACTGCACTCCCGCCTGGGTGACAGAGTGAGTCCCCGTCTCAAAAAGAAAATGATATTAATGCTCTGGATGATTCCAGAATGTGTATAGAACTGGCAGGCCTGGGTCGAAAAGACCAGGAGATGGAACGGAAACTTTGTCTCACCGTCACAACTTGACGCCCAGCCCAATATAGAGGATGGAGTGAGGGCCCCAGAATTGAACACTCTTGGGTTTGAATGGAGGCTGAAGCACTTCCTGGCTGGGTGACCCTGGGCAAGTTTCTTCTCTGCACACGGCTCAGTTGAACTTGGGAGTTACACTAGCTGCCTCGCTGGCTGGCTGTGCAGATGGGACGCAATAACAGGTGAAATCACTGCACACAGAACACCTTCTCGGCCCGTTCCACTCTTCCTCACTAGGTCCTCTGCCTTCCCATCTCAGCTCCTTGCATCAGCCTTCAGCTCTTCAGTAGCTGCACACCTTACCAGCAGCATCACTCCTCACCCCTCCCCACCATCTACATTCAGGGAAGAATACACTCTTGGTGTTTCTATGGAAACACAGCAGGGTTCCATTATAATCACTGGGATTTAGGGAGCTCCCCACTCCCCTCTTGTGACTGCCCCCACTGGTCTTGAACAATTTAAAGGGGATCGAAAGTAACTTTCTTTTCAAGACCAGGCAAATAGCAGAGTATGGAGAAGTGTGTGTGCTTTGGAAGGAAATTTATTAATGTTTTTTAGACCAAAGCAATTTATTAACATAAAGGAAAATTGCCACTTTTCTTTTTATTCATCCGTTTGACACACTGCAGTTGAATTTGGAAGGGAGGAGAGGGAGTATATTTTGCTTTGGTGGCAGCTACCTTATAAATGGGGAGGGACAGCGCCCTGTCATCTGCTTTGTGTCTTGGGGCTGGGTAGAAAAGAGAAGATGCGTTTCTGTTTCCTACTTAGCTACTTACACCGTGCTCAGCAACCCCTTGCAAAGAGGAATAAGTTGCCAGCTTGGTGAAAATTGAAGTCAATTCTTAGCAGAGGGTTGTTTGCAGATACTGGAAGACTCTCTGCTTTGGGTTTCAGCTCAAGGACCCAAATAGCACGCCAGTAACTTTTCTAACCTCACCTCCCTTTCACTGCTTCCACCTACTCTCTGTACCCTCCCATCCTTACTATCTTCCACCATCCGTATTTCACATATGCTCTATATTCCATGCAGAATCATAAGAAGGAAGACAGGTGCAGAGTGCTGAGTTTGCAGAACCCTGGCTTACAGTGGAGGGTAAATAGTAGTTAAGAAATTGTTACAATGCAAGATTCTGGACACGAGCCCTTGAGATAGTCCAGAGCATTCAACGTATGTGAGTTGGTCCTCCTGAGGAGGCATGGGACATAGGACCTGTGGTTCAGGGATGCTCAGTTAATTGCCTGAGGAACCTTAGAGCCCTTCACATCCAAGGAGATGTCTGAACACGGAGCCACACTGCGTTTAGAGAGTGAGCTATGTGTAAATCAGGAATGGTAAGAACTTTCAGGTTTCCCTCTTGAGGGCACCTCACTAATCTAGCTTACAGATCAGTGCTCCAGCCATCATGCTTGCTGAAAAGCAGAAAGCTGTTTTTCTCGGTAATTGGAAGCAGCAAGAGCCCCAAGTCATGACTTGTCTGGAAGAAGAAACAGTGAGTAACAAATAGCAAAAACTAGATAAGCACATGAGCAAACAACAGAGCAAGGTTCTGGATGCAAGATCTTGGCTGGGTAAACTGAAGTTGGGTGAACCAAAAGGAGATAAAAATGGATGTAGAAACAAACAAATAACAGAAGCCTCTTAGTTGTATATACCTTTTGAATTTGCAGAGTATTTTAGATCTGTGTGTTTATTTTACCCTCATCATAGCCCAGGAAGATAGGAAGGTTGTTGCCCATTTAACAGACAAGCAAGTTGGCAAAGGGAAGTCACACTGTAAGTTACAAGCAGAATCTAAACTTGATGTCTTAGTCTGCTTGGGCTGCGATAACAAAATACTACAGACTGGCTGGCTCATACATAACATACATTTTATTACTCACAGTTCTGGAGGCTGGTAAGTTGAAGATCAAAGTGCTGTTAGTTGGGTATCTGGTAAGGGCCCTCTTCCTGGTCTATAGACAGCTGTATTCCCTCGCTGTGTCCTTACGTGGCAGAAAGGAGAGAGGGACCTCTCTGAGTTCTCTTTATAAGGGCACTAATCCCATTCATGAGGACTCTAAGTTCATGACCTCATCACCTTCCAAAGCTTCTACCTCCAAATATCATCACATGGGGCATTAGCAATTAATTTGAATTTGCAGGGTGCACAAACATTCAGTCTATTCACCTGGTTTCCTCACACCTGGTCCTTTGATTTTTCTGTTTAAAGAAGGATCCAATGTTTTAGCCATGGACCTAACTCTTTCCAGCATTTTATTCTAAGGAGAAGAAACAAAAAGAGAGTACCTGGACCACATTCGATTAGGACACATGGTAATTTAAATGGAAAAAAATAATAACTGAGATAAAAAGAATGATGGTCATTTATGGAATGAAATCTATGTGCTAGACACTATGCTACAAGTTTACATTTCTTCTCTCATGAATTCTCAAGTCCCATGGGATAAATAACATTTTTTTTTTTTTTTTTTTTTGAGACAGAGTCTCGCTCTGTCGCCCAGGCTGGAGTGCAGTGGCCGGATCTCAGCTCACTGAAAGCTCCGCCTCCCGGGTTTATGCCATTCTCCTGCCTCAGCCTCCCGAGTAGCTGGGACTACAGGTGCCCGCCAACTCACCTGGCTAGTTTTTTGTATTTTTTAGTAGAGACGGGGTTTCACCGTGTTAGCCAGGATGGTCTCAATCTCCTGCCCTCGTGATCCACCCGTCTTGGCCTCCCAAAGTGCTGGGATTACAGGCTTGAGCCACCGCACCCGGCCGGGATAAATAATATTACCTTCATTTTATAAATGAGAAAACTGAGGCAAAGAGAGGTTAAATATTCTGCCAAGGGCATGCAAATGTGACAGAGTCAGAATCTGAACCCTGAGAGTCTAGCCCCAAAGCTTATACAGTAAGATGTACTGGACCAAAAGAACATAGTAATCTGTATCTGTATGAAATCTTGATTGCAAAATGTGTAGGGTGGTGGGGGTGGAGGTGGTGACCAAGGCCTGGTGCTCCTGGATGACCTCATAGTCCCCTGTGGAACCAGACCCAAACTGGGGCTGGGGTGCATGGGGGACTCTTTATGGACCAGCTGACCAGTTCGCCTTGGAATACTCTTTCTCAATTTCAGGGCAGCCTTGATAGGGAGGCTGCATACCCAAAAAAGGTGCTCAGCTTCTAAGGAGGCAGCGTATTGAAGATAATATCTGGGGTCAGCAATCTTGGGTCTCGTGTAGGCTGCTGATATCTCCAGTGAGCCGTTTTGCACCTCCTTCTCAGCAGTGGGTCCTGCTCTTTTATAAAGAGACATGCCGACAAGCCACTGCCTTCAACTACACTCTAAGCAAGTTGGCCGAGAGGCGAATGATTCATGGCATCTCCCTGAAGACAAACCATCTTCCAAATTCCCCTCCACCTCTTCTTCATCTCTTGTTGGAGCATTTCTGTGGTCCCTGTTTCTGCAGAACACAGGTGCACCACTGATTTACTGACCTCCTGCAACGTTCTCTTTTAAAGAATTAGCTGTAAGAATCAATGGATGCAGTGAGGGTAGTTTGGTTCTTGTCCATTTGGATAAATCATGACACTTAGGAAGGCGTCTCTGGGGAAGAATTACAGTCTCGGATCACAGGAACTTTAGTTTGTATGTTTTTCTCGCCCCAGCCTGGAAGGGACATTGTTCCTGAAACTTTCTCCTAATGACCAGTTTGCTCATTTTTTATAGGGTTTAATTTTGAGCTTCACAACTTGCAGCTATTTCAAATTGGCAAGTCTACCCCTTCTCCTAGGGCATCTATCTGCTCTTGAGTCTTCAGAAAATCACAGGTTCTCTTCTTGGCACATATATAAATGGGATCAAGCTGCAGAAATCTCTGCTGATAGCTGTCTCTGAAAGAAATCTGTGTTTTGGGTTCTGTGACTCTGTGCCAGGAAGATCTGCCTGTGAAGCCCTCAGAAGGCGTAGATCATCTCCGAGAAAGTTAACACACTTATTCACTGACGATGCAAGGTCACAAGGAAAGAGGGGAAGGGACAGGAAAGTCTCCTGAAAGTAGGACCTAGTTTTGAGCCCTGGCTCCCTTGGATCTTGGACAGATCACTTAACCTCTCTGAGTCTCAGTTTCCTCATCTGTAAAATGGGAATGTTAATCCTATCCACATTTTAGGATTGTTAGGAGTCTGAAATGAAACGATAGACATATAGTCTTGGGCAAAATGCCTAGTGCAGTGGCTGGCTTAACAAATGGTAATGATTATTACACTTACTTGATGGAGAAATAAAGATCGGATCACTCTGTGGTCACCTGTGGCCTCTGTGCCAGCAGCCACTCATTTGTTATTCCTCTGAAATATTCAACTTGTGTAATTTTATATTTATGGCATGTATCAGCCTCTTTCGCTATTAATGCATTAAAATAGGTTTCATTTTTTATTGCAGATAAATTGCTGATGCTGTAAATCCTACTTCTTTTCCTTTACACTCTAGGGAGAAAAAGAAAGGGATAATGCCATTCAAGAGAATCAGGGAATAGAGACAAATGTCTTGGGAATCAGCCTGTTGGGACTCAGAGAAATTTTACCTTTTACATTTTACATGTGCCCCAAACTTCATGGCTGTTTCCCAAAGAGACAATTGAAGCTGTGTTTGCTATTGGTTGTTTTGGGGATGCTCGAGGGTGTTGCCATGATGTCCATGGCCCAGCGTTTGAAATAGTGTGACTCAGTCCATATTGCAATTTGATGAAAGCTGCAAATGCATCTGTGATTACTAGAAAGAAGAGTTCTGCTGTGTGCCTTTATCATTATTTTTTACTGTGGACTTCATTGCTGGCCAGAGGGAGGACTGTGGCTGGAAGACAAGGCTCTCAAGAGTTCACCTGGCTCCACGCTGGGAGAGAGTCATAAGCAGACAAAAAGAAAATACTAAATAATTTAAGTGAAAAGTTGGCTGCTAAACCCATAGGACTGAGTGCATATTGCATTTCTAGAGAAATGCCTTTTTCTCTGGTTAGGTAATAGCTTTAAGTGGCAGGCAAGGCCAGAGCTCAGTGGCCAAATAGCTTAACCAAGAAGGAAACTCCCGGAAGCACTCTCAGACCATCAACCGCGTGACCTCAGGAGGTTCACTCAGCTCTGTGGAGCCACTCTCTCCTCAGTGATGTGGAGCCCTTGCTTTTCTCTTGCCGGGTGCACAGCTGTGAGGCTTTGGCCTGCATTCCAGGGAGCCTCCTTGTCATACTCTGAATATGAAAACTGTGAAGGGGACGTGCTAGGAACGAGAATGCTGGTTGCTAGATACAAAGGGAGGCTCTTGCAGAGAGTCTCCTTTACAAAATCCATAAGTTCTCTCTTTGGTCCAGAAGAATTTATGAGTGGATGCATCAATAATGATTAAAAGAAAAAAGTGGCCGGGTGTGGTGGCTCAAGCCTGTAATCCCAAGACTTTGGGAAGCCAAGGTGGGTGGATCACTTGGGGTCAGGGGTGCAAGACCAGCCTGACCAACATGATGAAACTCCGTCTCTACTAATAATACAAAAATTAGCTGGGTGTGGTGACGGGCACCTATAATCCCAGCTACTCAGGAGGCTGAGGCAGAAAAATCACGTAAACCTGGGAGGCAGAGATTGCAGTGAGCCGAGATTGTGCCACTGTACTCCAGCCCAGGCAACAGCGAGACTCTGTCTCAAAAACAAAACAAAACAAAAACCAGTGGTTTGTGGAGTTTGAGAAAATGAGAGGGTGGTGGTGGCAGATTCTGCATGGCATTTAGCTTCATGTATGGTCCTTGGTTCCCAAGCATGGGGTGACCATACCCCTGTCCTGAAGTGGGGATGTAGTGGTAATGGTCAGCACTTGGAAACCCACCTTTTACGTGTGTCTGCTGTTCTGCTGTTGACCCTCTAGGACTCACCAGAGGGTAGTTCTTAGCATTTGGTCTCTTGGCCAGAGAGCAGAATTAGGCTTTAATTACTCTCAACTTTTGTTGGAGGAAAAATGTCAGCCTGGATTGCCAATCAGTTTCTGATCTCAGATGAGGCCTGAGGAACTGAGAGGTGGGAGAAAGGAAAGGTTACAGCTGAATCCCCTAAGTATTGCATAATGCAAGCCTGGACCCCAGAGTGGCCTGAGAGGGACTCCTTTTCTCTTCTCATTGGAAACAGGAGGCATCAGAAGATAGCCCGCTCCATGAATAATCCTCTCTCTTCTTTTCCTCGCCCTTGCCTCCATTCTCACCTGTACCCAACATATAAAATTAGGTCTATATATGATCATCTAACCCTAAAATCAAAGCCAAGCAGAAAGGTAATTCATCTTTCCAAAGACGTATGAAGAACTAAAGCTACTTTCTGGGCTATTTTACAAGCAAGTATTTTTTATCCATGGGCTGGTTGTCACAAAACTTTCTAGTAAATCAGCTATCTTCTTTTAAGACCCTGATTTTTTACTTAAAAAGATCCTCAAGCTTTATTTGAACCAGCCTTTCCCAGGGAGCTTGCTGCAACTGCAGCTTCCCATCCTCCACCCCACACTCTCTGATTCTGTGGCTTTGGGGCTGAAACCCAGCAACCAGTTTCCACAGACACCCAGAGGTTCTGATGCAGATGGTCCATGACCATACTTTGGAAGCACTGTCTGGGGCCTGCATCTTCAATGCAAACCCTCATGATGCCCTTGGCTGAGTGGAAATCAGTGACGATCGAACATTCCCCTGAGCCCTAATATCCTTCAGATGAGTCTGGCATCTGGAAGGCAGCATGCTATGGAATCTGGCTTGCTGGAAGACAGAACTGTGTGCTGCTGTGGCGGTTGCAATGACTATTTCCAGAATAATTGTGCAAGTGCCTCACCTCTCTCAGCTTCAATTGCCTAATCTGAATGTTGAGCAAGTGCCTGACCCCCTCCTGAGCATCAGTTCCGTCATCTGTAACTTGGGGGCACTTCAATCAATCTCATCGTCGTGAGGATTAAGTGTGAAAACAGAAGGTACTTCAAGTGATCAGTAAATGATGAATCCTCAGTAAGTGGTAGCTCTCTTCTTTCTTTCCCTTAAGTTTCAGCCCCACAGATCTCTTTCGTCAGCTGTTATCATTGTAAAAATCATCAATGAAAGTCAAATAAACTAGCCCCCAATTATGAGGATTTAATCTGAGTGTATCTGAGTGTACTTATTTCCTTTTGTTGAAATTACTACAAATTTAATGGCTTAAAACAACATAGATTTTACTCTTACAGTTCTGGAGAGCAGAAGTCCTCCAGAGCTGTAAATCAGAGCTGTGCTCCTTCTGGAGGCTCTAGGAGAGAACACATCCCTTGCTTTCTCCCACTTTTAGGGGCTGCCATGCCTCTTGGCTTGTGACCACAGCACTCTGCCCTTTGCCTCTGGCATCACATCTCCTTCTCTGACTCTGATCCTCTGGCCTCCCTCTTTCTCTGCGGCCCTTGTGATTACACTGGGCCCATCCAGACAACCCACCCTGCTCTCCTCCTTTGAAGTCATTTCATCTGCAAAGTCCCTTTTGCCAAATAAGGTCACATGCAGAGGGTCCGTGAGTTAGGATGTAGACACCTTAGGCATTATTGTGCCTGCAAACCTGGGTTTTGATATTTAGCGTTAGATATTTAGCAAGAGAACCTGAAGATCTGATGTTCTGACTCCTTCTGCCAAAGAGATCACTGGGACAGTTCAGACACCAGAGAAAGGAGATATTTTCACCTGGAGTTTTGTAGTTCCCCACAATCAAACTTTGCTTTCCCACCGCAGCCAGGACAAAAGTCCCGGGCAATAATGTCATATGGCCTGGAAGAACAAGGGTTTCAATGTTCTATGAAAGTGCAGCAAGCTCTCTGAGTCATCAGAGAAAGGGTCTCTCTTGTTGAAAGTATGTGGCATTCGAGTTATTTTAAAACTGGCAACCCATGGGCTTACATTCAGCTTAAAAAGATCCATTGAGAACCAGCTACATAGAAGCCCTCATTCCTAATGAGAATATTTGTTTAATCCTTCATTTCCCCACCCAAGGGTGGTGGTGTACACTAATATTAACAATGACTTTACTTCTGGACAATCTAAGTAGCTGTCTCAAGTCCACTACTGCTTTTCCTTCCTCTCCTAGTTAATAGAGTCATTTCTTTCCTTAATAAGAACCTACTAAGCACCAAGTATGTATGAAACAATGATCCATGACGGAGACTAGCCATTTGCTGAAGGAAAGAAACTTATAAACACTCTATTACACTGCAGTAGGATCAGTGACCTAGCAGACAAGGGCTCATGGCATGGGGGTCCTTCTGGGGAAGGATTGGATTGTGAGGTTGTCCATATAACTGACATTTAAGCTGCAAGACTAAGAAATATCCACACGAAGCAGGGCAGAAAAGACATCCAGGAAAGCAAAGGAACTTATGCAAAGGCACTGAGGAATGACAGAACCACCAGCTGAGCACCTAGTTCCCCATGGCTGGAGAGGAGCCACAGACTACCTGAACCAGGACAAGATTGTTTAGCAGGGGAGTGACATGGTCAGATTCTATTTTTCAGATGCAAGTTAGCAATCTGCATGGAGGATTACTTGAGATAAGGGAAGAGAGACCTGTGTCAAAAAAGTCAATTCGCATTTAAGTGACAAATGACAGCAGCCTTTTTTGAACCTGTGGCAGAGGAATTGGAGTGAAGGGGTTGGATTGAGCAGTTGGAATCAGTAGCTTATTTGGTGTATGAAGAGAAAGTCAAGGGGGACTGTGATATCTTTATGGAGTTGCCTCTTGGTCAATGGTGTTGAACAAAATGAGAAATATGCGAAGAAAATTAATTTTGTGGTGAAATGGGTGTGTTTGGGGATATGACAAATTTGAGTTGCCTTGGGATATGAAGTGGAAATGTCTGTAGGTAGTTGGTTGAAAATTTTAGATATAAAGATAGATTGATATAGATATCAGATAAAAGGTAGCAGAAAGTAGTACCACAGAAATAAAGTCCATGAGTGCAGTTGAAGAAGTGGTGGGAAGAGACTAAGGATAAGAAGAGGAGCAGCCTGTCCAGGTGGACCCTGGATGAACAATACCTCTTCTATTTCTCTCACCTCTCTAGCACCTTTTAAATCCTACATGGCCAATCTGTCTCTTCACCCACTGAAAATGGTAATCTTGCAACTCTGTCTTTCCAATTCCAGAACAGCATGCTTGGATGGTAGATGAAAAGTTTTCTGGGAAAGACCTCTTATTATTTTCCTTTAAAACATATTGGAGACATTTTACAACTTAAACCAAGCAGTTTTTTCCTGGGAGTTATGTCTGGAAAAGAAATGCATGATCTCTGTAGTCAAAGACCTCCAAAGAAGCACTGCTGACTATTTTTAGCATGAGTGTAAAGATGAATGCTGGAGATATGGCTGGAAAAGTAGAGAAGGGGGTGAGGGAAGGAGGAGCAAGCGACTTAGAGAGACCTCATGCCCTTGAGAAGGTGAAAAGGAGCCAGTTCTTTAGGGCACCATTTCCCAAACTTCCATCACTCATTCTCCACCTTCATGGTTTTGCAAGATTCCCCATACCATCTACACAATTATTCACTTCACTTTTTTTTCTCTAAATCCATCCACTTTTTGAATTTAAAAACATGTTTTATATCAAACAGGCAATATCACTTTTGGAAATGCAGACCTGCATCAATTACAGAAATATTTAAAAAGGCTAGTTTTAAAAGTTAAAGCCTTCAATAGAAAAAGTAAAAATGATTGTATTCTAGCTAGATAACTATTGCTTGCTCAGGGCTGTGAACCTGAGACCTGCTCTTTCTTTGCAGAGAAATGTGATAAGCCAGCATTAGGAAGGTTTTAAAGACGTTCTAGTACCAAACTCAGATTTTCCCCTCTGGGTTATTGGAAGGATTGAAATAAATTTGAAAAGATAACAACTTTCGTACTAAGTAATTTAATGTTATTTAATCTTGGATACTATGGTGGCATTCACTCAACCCTTTGGGTAACTTGTGCTAGGATTAATGCTAAGGAGGAGTGAAGGAAGTGTTTGGGGCCAAAACAGGCTGGAATCAGCTTGTGGTTTAGAGCCAATTGCCACTCACTTCCTGTGGAGGCTATGGTAGTCAAAACAAAAGGTTCCATTCACCTTGATGTACATAATTCCCTGCAAGCTCTTGAGAGCCATGGATAGAATCTCTAGGCACTGGTGTTGGGACTGTGCTCTTGGTGAGATAGGGTGTATCCAAGTGTTCAATGGTAAGAGGAGAGTCAAGGAGGCTCAGGGAGCAGAGAGAATGAATTTGATAGAACCAGGTGACCCCACATGTCTTGATAAGAGCAAGCAGCATAGCCATAGCCTCCAGCTGCTGGAGCCTCTGGGAAATACCACTTAGGAAACCATATGCATGGCTAACTTAGCAGCAACATCTCCAGAGAAGAAGATCCAGTGAGCAATCCATCATGCGCCCATCTGCTTTATGTACAGTGACATGCACTGAGCACATCCATCACCTGGGAGAGAGATTGCGGCTTAACAAGGCCTGGGGATGAGTATTTCACATCACTTATTCATTCGTTTCTAAGATCTGACTTTCCAGAACACAATGCAAGTTTGAAGTCATTTGAATGTTTTCTAAAAAAAAATGACAACTCTCATCTTCCCACTGTTGCAACGATGGGGCTGTTGTTCAGATCTCTTTGCTTTCATCAAATTAATTGCCCATTCCCTACAATGGCTTAGATACAAGGATATAGATTCTGTCTGGGAGAACAGTCTGGCTTTGAATGGTAATGAGGGATATATGCATACAATTGCTTTTCTTCTGGAAAGGAAGGTGTGCATGAAGGTTTGCTAACCCATCCAGGGGTGTAACTTAATTTAGAATGTTTGCTGGAGATGTTTGAAGTAAGTGCTAGAAAAATGCAAACATTCTCAGACGCGTTGGAAGGTCATAGTTTAGCCAAATATTGTCACTTTTAATTCGGCTTAGAATATCAGAATGTCAGAACTAAAAGGGACTCTTGGGACCGTTTAATTAAAGACCCTCATTTTTCAGATGGGGAAAATGATTTGCCCAAGGCCAGGTCATGAAACTCATAGTAGACTTGGAAATCTTGCCCTTTTTACTCATATAGGCCACATAAAAAATCATTTTAAGGTAGTAGAAAATACATTATCTGGCTCCGGAAGAGAAGAGAAACTATCCAAAATTTAAATGGAGGTTAGTTCAAATTGATTCTTCTTGTTTATGATGAATAGTTTTATCCTCTCTAACTGTCTAGACATTTAATAATTTTTGTCCTCCTAATGATTAGAAAATTTGTTCAAATTGAGAGATATAAAAAAAGAAGCAGGAAAAAGAGAGCAATTGATGAAACTTCTACTTAGGCTTTCCAATGCTGCAGGGCTCTTCCAGGACCCTCTTTTTTAAAGGAAGACGTCACATTGAGGTGAAAGGCATTTATCTGTGAGCAGTCCTGCATCTTCTGTTATTTGATTAAAAACAGGTGGCTCCTCTTTATAAGGAGCTGATGGGTTCCATGAAAAGATGCTCAAGGCCCTGTGTAAGTAAGTGCAAGCACCTCCTGCCTTCCAGGCACAAGGTCTCTTACTCAATGAAATCTCAGGATTCTGCCGGAGAGAATGAGAAGTTTTAAAAGAAGACATAGGCAACCCAATTAGGCTCCAGTCTGCTCGGGCCCTGAGCTGCCAGTTTTCAACAAAAAGAGAAATGTAATAGAGAAAGCAAAACTGTTCACTTTGGTCAACAAAATTAGATATCGTCAACGGAAAGTCCTGCTTTTGACCACTTTTCTACTATGCCATGGAAAGTGGTCTTCCAGCTAAGGGGGCATTGATCTTTCCAGTAAAAACAGGTATAAGCCCTTGGATTTGTACAGAGGTTTGCAGTTGCAAAAGACATTCACATATATGATTTCATCTGGTCTTCATGGCAACTCTGAATAGGGATAATCGTTCCCTATGCAGATAAGGAAAGTAACAGGTTAAGTTAGCTGATGTCAGACTTGGGGATTAAAACACAGATCTTTGACTCTAAGTTTACACTGTATATCATGTTTCCATTTTGTCACTTACAAAAATCTACTGCAGCAAATTTACTCTGTGCTAGAAGGAAATGACATACTTAGAAATGAACATAAAGTTCTTATCATGGTTCTCCACTGTGCCAAGTAAGTGCTTGGCATGGCATAGCTGCTGTTTAGGAAGAGGCAGTGTGGTGGAATAATTAAAATCACAGGTTTGAGATTTGAGAAATCTGGATGTGAGTCCTGAGTTTGGCCCTTTCTGCTCTCAGAAAATGCTCTATGTGAGCGAGACCGAATGCCTTAACTTCCCTGAGGGTGGAATGAGATGCAAATGTGTGTGCCAAGCTTACCATGATGCCTGCACTTAGTGTTTGATGAGTGTAGGGATGATTACATCAAAAGGGTATGCTCATAGACTTTGCTGTAAGGAAACAAAGCAATCCCTGCCTTGGAACCAGATGTTAACATTTCATAGTTAAATACCTTGGTTTTTTTGGTCTCAGATATTCAGAGGCCTCCTGTTTTTGCCTCTCTTGACTTTCTGCATGTAAAAGTTTGCTAGAGTGTTCAGTGAACCCTATGGCTTTATAGTCTACAGAGCAGACCTCGCTTGTGGCCAGGTACCTGTATATGATGCACGCCGTGTTCTGGCAGGTACTGCAATTGTTGAGATCTTGGCCAGTTCGATAAAAGTTGCGCCTGCAAGACAGAGCATTTGCTGGATAAATCTATGGGCAAAAGTCACATGGGCCACAAACATTCAACCTACTGGTCCCTTAGTCCCTATAGCACAGCATTCATGGTGCTCTTAAGTTGCATGGCCATTACAAATAAGGAAACAAGAAAGTCATGACAATAGGAGCTCACATTTCTAGAAGGCTTCATACATGTTTAAAGACTTCCCAAGCTGAGAGTTTTTTCATGCTGACAACAATCCTGTGAGATGAGGGATTCTGCAGGTGAATGGAAGGGAGGTTATTAAAACTCCTGACCTCTTAGTTCAGTACGTTTCACTCTGCATATCACAGTGTTTCTCTCCTATATGGCAGTGCTGATTCTGATTCATACAGCAAACGCCAGTTAATGACTTCTCTCTCCTACCCTTTTTGATGAGCTTTAACCATTGCTTCTTCTCTGTCTTTAGAGAGCACTTTCTGGAAGGACGAGCATTTCACATCTAAACAAATAACTGCATTTTCCTCCTATACTGGTGCTGAGTCATCCAGGACAGCATTTTGTGACTTTTTTCTCTTGGCAGAAAATGAATTGTGCAAAATGAACTGTGATCTCATTTCAGTTCCAATTAGTTGGTCATTGATGGACCAGCCCAAGTCATAAAAGTAGTCAGTACAGGGGAAGGTCAATAGTAAGCTGAGTGGCCACCTCAAGTCCTTTGTCACAATGACACGAAGAACGGAAATACTGTACAAATGTAGTAACTTGCTAAGAGGAGGGGGATGGGGAAGTGCCTTCCTGCTATCGTTTTCCCCCATCATATATCAACGGAACCCTCATCTTCATAAAAATCATTTTTGATCCTACTGCTTCATTGCTGCCTTTTCCCATTCTGTTAACACCTGAAAACGAAAACAAACAGCAGTAGAAATCCACAAAAATCCACCAAAGCCTAGAACTAAATGAAATTCCATTAGAGAAAAGGGAGGTCTGTGGTTATGATTTGGAGAAACAACAGTACTTCAAACATTTTGGAGACATTTTTACTAAAAGAAACCAAAGCTGTCTCTGCCCCTGTGTTAGCAAATGACTTCACCCAGTCATTTTTAATATGAAAAAAAATCTCCTTACCCTTCAGTGAGAGCTCGAGCTTTCTCCAAGTCTTGAATTACATTCAAAAGGACTTTAATTTTCTCTTGGTTCGAGTGCAGAGATTCTTCCACGGATTGCAGTCGGCCTTGGAGGTCGCAGAGTTCACCCCGTGCCAGGTGAATTTGATTAATGTCACTAATCTCCCTGTTGCTCTGAAGTTTGGTCTCACTCTTTGGAAGAGAGGATGGGAGGTGATCACTTCCTGGACAATTTGGAAACTCCAGGGTGTCTGACTCAGTGGGGTTGTTTGCCGTCTGCCCCTGACACCCAGGGGCAGATTTCGATGCACTGTTAATTTTGAGTGACACCAGATTCTGGTGATTGTTACTTGATGAAGGACAGTCTGAGGCTCTTCCTGGGTAGGCTGTCTGCCTGTGGGAGCCTGATGAGGGGGAACTGTGAGTCCGTAGAGGTGAAGGAACACACGTTTCCTTTGACTGAGATGACAGTGGGCCAAAGTCTTTGTCATCCGAGTTGTCTTTGGGCAAAAGCAATTCAGGTTTAAGTTTCTCTGTGCCTGGTGTGTGGCTGGCAACACTGGTGGCATTTAAGCAGGAGGTGGATTTTTCTGAATCTGGTAGAGTCATCCTTCTCCCATCACCTGGACATGTGTCACCCAAAGGGTGTATGGAGTTACTTACTTCAGCTGGCCTGTCTGGGCTGAGAGCAGACTCTCTAGCTTCCCAGGAAGGACTGTGATAAATATCATCTGGAACCTGAATGGCAGCTGTGGCTTTCTCTAAGGACCTCCAAGTTCCTGCTTCCAAGCATATGCTAACAGGACCATTGCTTTGCACCTTGGGGACCCTCGGGAGGAATGTGTGGGACACCTTGACCCTTCGAGGCCCATCCTCAAGATGCTGAGCCAACCTTAAGTAGGCAAGGTCAGAAGACACAATGTCCTGTTCAGAGAGGTTGCCGTTGACCTGGATGGCACTTTGGGATGCTGTTGGCATTTCCACCAGGGACTTGCTGGCTGTGAGTTTCTTCCTTTTGAAAACTGGGAAATGCTTCCTGAGACTGGGGGAAGTTTGGATCGCAACGTTGCGAAAGCCCCCTGCCTTCTGGGACCTGGGGAAGGAGAGCGAGTAGGTGGGGGGATGATGGTGCCTGGTTGCTTGAGTTTTCCCCATCACAGCCAGGTCTTCTGGAGTTCGGACATCAACCTCAGCTAGGCCAGCTGGATTCTTAGTGGTCCCATCTTCCTTGAATCTCACCTGCTGGGATTTGCTCCTGCGGTGGTGAGGTTGTTTCACAAACTCTACTGATTCTAGACTGTTACGCTTTAGAAGCACAGGTCTCACTTTCATATTTTGCTGGGCCATTGAGCCTCAGTGGGAAGGATCAGGACCATACACTTCTCCTAGGCACATCTCCCCTTAGGTCTTTGGAGCAGTATCTAATGATGGTATTTCAAACATAGAGAACTGCTGGCCAGGATGGAGTTGTCCTCTCCTCTTAGTATGGGAAATCCTGTTGGCCATTCCCAACCTCTAGAGTCTACGTAGGAACTAGCTGTAATGCTTTCCCTGCAGTTAAAATATTAATTCATTGTAGTATAATTGCTCCTTGAAAAAACAAATGAGTTAGGCTAACTATTAAACATCTGATCTACCAAGAGAGCTGGTAGGCTGTTTATCAAGGGAGGCTGGCATCCAGTTCTGATCTTGGAAGAAGCTGGTTGTCTTGAACAAAAAGACAACAAAAGTACCATTTAGGGGGTAGTGCCAGACTCCCAGTGAGTGAATTCCAAAAGAAACCTGCTACATCTAGAACATACGGCTTTTTCTCCCCCCGCCCCCAGAGCATTAATGTCCAGTGTGAAACTGCAGGAAACTTAAACGCATCTTCTTTTCATAGCAGATAAATAGGTGGAGAAATAAATGACCTGGGGGTTTGCTACTTTGATGATACATGATGAGCCCAAGGGAACACTCCCATTTATGTCAATCACAAATTCCTCCTTTGGGGCCATTGTTTTCTTTCATGTTGTCTCTCTTTTCTTCAGTAAGGGAAACTTATCTTCCTAAATAGCCTCACAAAACCCAGTGGGGTATGACCAGGACAGGATTGAGGAATCATAGGGGATTCAGTGGGCAGAGTCCCTGTTGTGGTGTCTTGGCTGAAGTTCACATGTGGGAACGGTGAGCTATGTCTGCAGCCTCCAGGATGATGTATGTTTGCTTGGCCTCAGGGGCTGAGGTCTGAGACCAGCTGGGGTCTGAGATCTGCAAGCAGGCGAGGAGCACCTGAAAGGAAAGAGACAATAGTTGCCACTGAGAACGCAGTTTCTGTGGACCTGGATTTCTCTTCCAATTCTAATTTCCTAGCTGAGTATTTTGAGTGGAGGGTCTAGGAGTAAGTTAACCATGTGACCTTTCTCTCGGTTCTCTTTGTGAGCCAGGCACTTTGTGGGTGCAGGGCCTTGGAACAAAATGCCTGTCTGCCTGGACCCTTTTCTCTCTACACTTCCGCACATCACCCAGACAACTCCTATTCATCAGTTGGGAGTCCCAGCAATTTCTCAGGGAGCCTTTACAATGACTCCCCCTTACTCACACACCCAGTGCCAAGACCACATCAAGACCCATTGTACATCCTCGTCACATTTTTCACAATACAAATTGTAGCTGTTATTCAATAAGCATTTGTGTATGTATTTATTTAGTGTGCATCTCCTCCACTACCCTGTAGGCTCCAGGAGGGCAAAGACTGGAACCATCTCATTCACTGCTTAAGCATTCCCAGCCCTCTTTCTGGCTCACTATAGGTGCTTAAGGAGAATTTGTTGAAAAAGTGGATGGTTGGATGAAGGGCAGGTCCTTCTGAGGTAAAAGAGAGCCTGGGCATGAAGAGGAGTGAAGGTCCTAGAGTATCCTGCTAGGGAAACGGGATCTGTGGACTTGTTCTGCTATGACTGCAACATTTATTTAAGAACAAAATTCTCCCCTGATGTCTTCATTTCTTATTGCTTTCCAGGAGATAAATGTGCATGAACTTCTCTGAGGAACAGCTACCTCATAATAATAATAGCCACCATTTATTGAATACCTACTTTTACCATGCTGAGGACTTTACTTGCATTAATTAAAACAACTTATATTTACTCAGTACTAACTAATGTGACAGATGCTGTTCTAAGCACTTTCCAAGCCATAACTCATTCGTTAATCACAAATGACTCTATAAGGGTAGATAATATTTTTGTCCCCATTTACAGTTGAATAAACTGAGGCCCAGAAAGGTTAAGTAACTTGCCTAAACATATCCTACTCCCTTTCCAATATTGCATTATCTCATTTAATCCTTACAAAAAATCCATGAGGTGCCATTATCCCCCTTAGACTTATGGGGAAATTGCAGCTTAGAGAGGGTAAGTACTCAGTAGAGGAGCTAGAATTTGAACCTAGATGTCTGTCATTCCAAAGTCCACATTCTTAATCATGAAGTTATGACTCTGCCCTTTTGGGATCTGCATGATATGTTGACAGTTGCTAAGAACAAGGGTAAAAGACCCTTGCAGATCTGGAGAGATGCAAGGAACTGTCCCCTGGCCTTGCCATGGCAAAGCAAACCAGAGGATTTGCTGCAAGTCAGAGGGATTACAATGGCACTGAAATGAGGAGAGTTCTAAGCCTGTCCGGATTGACCAAGGGATTTTAAAAGAAAATAAAAGTAATAAAATAGCCCACAAGTATTTGGCTGGCTCTGAGAAAGTAGTCTGTCTTAGAACCCAGCTGTATTGGTCTGGTCCCATGCTACTAATAAAGACATACCCGAGACTGGGTAATTTATAAAGAAGAAGAGGTTTAATGGACTCCCAGTTCCACATGGCTGGGGAGGCCTCGCAATCATGGTGGAAGGCAAAGGAGGAGCAAAGTCATGTCTTACATGGTGGTGGCAGGCAAGAGAGAGGGCATGTGCAGGGAAACTCCCCTTTATAAAACCATCATATCTTGTGAGACTTATTCACTATCATGAGAAAGACCCACCCTCATGATTCAATTACCTCCCACCAGGTCCCTCCTACTACACGTGGGAATTATGGTAGCTACAATTAGAGATTTGGGTGGGGACACAGCCAAACCATATTGCCAGCCAGCCTTATCATACAGATAAAAACCTTGGCTCCATAAACGGAGACTATTACTAACATTTTCCATCACACCATTTGGGGTGCTCATTGTGAGTGCAGCCTAAACTTTGTCTATCAGACTTCTGCTTTCCCCAAGAATTGCTAGATAATGTTCATAGGAACTTTGGCTTTTCCTGATCCTAGATGCCTTGAGAGGGTCCAACTAACCCAGCAGTGCTGGGAGAGTGTGTGGCACATCCTGGAAGATATTTGGATTCATCTAAAATGCTAATGAGTTGTCAACTTGTCATCAACCTTTTCTACTAACTACTGCTAACATTCTGAGTGTACCTTAGAACCTGATTCAAACCCTGCCCCTTACTGGCTGAAGGACTTGGTGTGTTTTTCGTCTGTAAAGTGGGCATGACATAGTGTAGACACGGACTCATGAGTCTGATGTGAAGTCAGTGAGACAATGTATGCAAAACTCTCAGCCCAGAGCCTGGCACACATTAGGCAATTGGTGTGTGTTTTCTACCATTGCTGTTATCAGTATTGCAATCACCTGCAGCCAGGGCTTCTTGCTGTGAATGCCAGAATGTGTGTGGATATGCTGTATCTAGGGAGAGGGACGATAACTTTCAGCAAAGCTCATGGAGCTCTGTGAGCCCCAGTGGTGGATGAACCACTATCTGTAGCTTTTCCAGAGCAGGTAGAGCCATCGTGGGACAGAACGAGCAGAGTTTCATGAGCAGGTTGTTCCTCATTTGCCTTGCCTGTTTGAAGAGCAGGGTTGGCTTCTAAGAGTGGCATTGTCACCTACCTCTCTGAGGAGATGAACCTACTGATCCCAAGTTGCTTTACACAAAAATTCCAAACAACGGAACTTTTAAAATTGGTCCTATGTTTCAATGACTTTGTATAGGACTTTTAGGTCTGGGAGAATCCAGTAGACACTTTCCTCAGTCCATGACTAAATCCTTTTTGCATCTTCCTCCTCAAATAATAATTAAGCCTGCCTGGATGCCTGTGATGATGGGGAGCTCAGTACCCAATTCCCTAGTCCATAATAGTTATTTTCATTAATAATAGCAAATATGTATTAAAAACTCACTGTTAAATGCGCACCTGGCATTTAATCCTCAAAATGACCTTCTGTATATTATCCCCATTTTGCAGAGTACGCAGTTGAAGTTTGTGAGATGATCACATGCTTGAAAACACACAGTTCATACTCGTCATCTTTGTACTGCAGAGCCTAGATATTTATATGTGTACTTTTGTGGGTTCCTTGACTAATTATTTTTTGCCTTCTTAACTGTTTATTAGCACTTCATTCTGGGAGTGATAACTCACACAGGCTACGATTGTCTGAGGCTGGTTTTCATAAGAGCTAATGCCTAGTGCGTTGATTATGTGCCAGGCATTGTGATTGGTATGTTTCATTTACTCTCTTCCTTAATC
The DNA here is from genome assembly GCF_049350105.2 of Macaca mulatta. Classification (NCBI taxonomy): domain Eukaryota; kingdom Metazoa; phylum Chordata; class Mammalia; order Primates; family Cercopithecidae; genus Macaca; species Macaca mulatta. The sequence continues at coordinate 178,769,072 of NC_133411.1, forward strand.
CTATGACACTCTTAGAGGCAGGTGCGATCAGTTCCCCATTTTATAAATGAGGAAACTGAGGCACAGAAGATGAACATATTTGTACCAAGTTGTTCACACTGATAAGTGATGGAGCTGTCATTTGGACCCGCAGACTGACCCTGAAGAATAGACTTCTCACCGTTGGGCCTTCTTGCCTTCTTCAGGACTGGAAAGATTAATATTTTTGTGCAAGGCTAGCAAGCAGGTTTCAAACTCCCTCCACATTTTCATTCTGAAAGTCAGTCATTATTCTGGTGTTAGCCCTGCCTTTTCTTCAGGAAGTTTATGTATCCTTTAGATGTTTTCTTTTAATCTTTAAAAGCAGTTGGTTTTCTGCTTATAAACATATTATTTGTTCATTGTAAAAATTCAAATAATACAAATAAACAACAAAAGGAAGAAAAAAATCACCTGAAATCTTACCACCCAGAAAGAGTCACAATACACCAACAATTTGGTGACATTCATTCTAGCCATCTCCCTGTGCAATGCTTGCACAGAAATTGCATACACAGAGAAGCTTATGGACAGAAAGCCTTTTGTTCACTGAACAACCTGGAGAAAGTTACACATTATGGCATACAGGTCACACTGTCCTTTTAAGTAGGCTAACATGAATTTGTCTAGTTATACAATTATCTATTTAAATAGTATTTTTGTGGACATTTAGGTTGTTTATAAATTTTTGGTATTATTTAAAAGTCTATAAATAACATTTTTTGTATGTAAATCTTGGAGCACTTGTCTAATTATCTCCTTGGAATAAATGCCTGAAGAAGAATTACTGGGTTAAAGTAGCTGTGCATTTTACATTTTGTTGATACTACCATGTTACCACTCATCCTTCTATAAAGTTCTAATGTGCAACGCTGCCATTACTGCGTGAGAAGACCTTTCACCAGAACCTCTTTGTTACTGTGCTTGGTCAATTTATGATAATTGTTTTTGTCATTGCCAGTACAGTACAAAAGAAATTGTATCTCATTATTCTCGATAGGGAATTTATATGAGTGGACTTTTTTCATATATTGGTTTTACACAATGTTTGATACAAATAAAGGCTGAAAAGTTGAAAATGAAAATTTGAATAGCCAAGCAAATGTGGAAACTCTCGTGTTTTAGACAGAACCTAGGAAGTTTAGGAAATACAAAATTTTCTGTTGACAAAAATATTTTGTGTCCCAACTCTTCTGCCCTTGATGTCCACCATGACCCTTGTACAGACACATCTTGGGGAATACACCTGGCTAAAATCACCCTCTGGAGGCCTTTAAGTTTTATGGGCTCCCAGTTGTCCATTAATTCACATTTTCCTAGGCATTGGAGGTTAGGGCTAAATTAATATCCTGGCTAGGATCCAGAATCGTTCCCTAGAGGTGGTCACAGCTGCCCCACGGCTGGAGCTATTGTTGATCTTTGCAACACTTTATTCTGTCCTCCCTTGATTATTGACTTTAGTGAACATGAACCAACGGTTTATGTTGCATCTATGCCTTTAGCCCACATCAAATGGTCCTCATGGAATCAGTGTCCATTCACTAGATACAGAAACATTGGACAATATCTCTGTCGGTTGCCCACTGTGGGCTTTCACTGGAATTCCTGCCCAGTCCTCTTTTCTCAGTGTATTTAGGCCATACAGTGAGGGGTTAAGTACATAGGATTTCGCTTATTATCTACCTAGATGAGACTCTTCCACTTTCTGACTATTGACCTGGAACAAGTGAATTGATCTTTGTAAAACCACCTAGACTGATTGTGAGAATTAAATGAAATAGTTATATTAAATGGTCAGGATAGTCAGTGTTCACTCTTCAGATAGAACCCAGCTGGTAACCATGAGATACTTGTGAATTGGTCTTGGGCCCTCCTCTTTCCCTTGGGATAGTAAACTGTAGGTGCATTCATGGGAAGGAATGTACAAAGATGGCATTCCCTTCTACGAGGAATGTACAAGGAGTCCTATCTCCCTGCCGTCTCTGTACTTTGTGTACTTTAGCATTGTGCTTGTCTCTCTATATTGTGATGATCTGCTGACTTCTAGCCTCTTCAACTAGACTATAAGCTCCTTGAGAGACAGGTGGTGATGGTCTACTCCGAGTCCTTATCCTCTGCTTGACATAGAGAGGGTCGGTCTTACATAAATTCTTGTAAAACAAATGAATATAATCCTGTATTATCTAATTTGCCTTAGCTTCTATGACATGGAATAGTTGGATAGTCGCATAGAATAAATATTTGCATAACTAAGAGTGAAGGAATTAATTCACTTCCAACATTTTTTTTTTCTTTCAAAGGTTTATTATCAGTAGGTCTCATGTCTGTTCTCTAGTCTACTATGCTTTCTCTCTTTATGACAGATTTAATTTGGTTGGACTTTATTGAGATTCTGCTGTGAGGTGGGCACTGTAATAAATACTGTGGAGATTCCAAGGAGGAATAAGACCTGACCCCTATTGTAGCTCTAAGAAAGGACCTTGCAATGCCAACCTCATATGGAATCTGTTCCTGAGAATTGCTACACAATGTTGTACAGGGTAGGGGAGGACTTAGAGGAAGGCATTTGATTCATTTCATGCATCCAAATTCTACCTTACTTATGAGGGTGCTTTACATGTTAACTGGGGTTCAGACTGTCCTTCATGCCAGGAGTCAGCAAGTTTTTTCTTTAAAGGGCCAGATAGTAAATATTTCCATCTTTGCTGACCACGCAGTTTCTGTTGCAACCATTCAGCTCTGCCATTGTGGCAAGAAATAAGTCATAGACAATATGTAAACAAATGGCTCTGGTTGTGTTCCAATAAAACTTCATTTATAAAATATGCAACTGAATGGATTTGACCTGGGAGCCATAGTTCGACAACCTCCGCTTTAAGCACTGGGAAGTCATTGGTGGTTTTTGAGCAGGAGGCTCTTGATTAGGTTGTTTTTCAGAGGAGGCTTTGTTTGCTGACACATTGCCATCTCCCTTCTCTGAACTTAGTAATAATAACCTTTACTATTTATACCACACTTTACAACTTACAAAGCATTTTCAAATCCCATGTAATCCCCACTAGGGAGGCTGGGAAGCATTATCCCTGTTTTAAAGAAGAGGAATTCAATCCAGAAGGATTCAATGATTTGTCCTAAGTCACAGAGGTAGACTGGAACCCTGTTTTCCTGCTACCAGCCTCAGGGCTCTGGTGGAGACCCCGACTTTCCCTCCCTTTAGCTGGCCAGACATCTAACTACTTTATGTGTTAGTCCAGTTTCCTCAGCTGCAGGGTGCATTTCTAAGGTATAGGGATATGTCTTCCACTCTTTTTCTATCCTCCAAAGTCCTAAGCACAGTGGTGAGTCTTTAAGGAGCCATTTACTATTGATCATTCACCTCTGGGCCTTGTGGTTCAAAGTTTGCTTTCCTTCCATTTGTATTCAGTTAATTGCTCGGTCAAATCTGTTGGTAAGGGTTACTCCATACTCATCTGAAATCAAAGGGTTAATGCTTGTGGTCCAAGTCTTCATTTATCTTTCCAATTTGAAATTTGGAAAGATAATTTTCCAAATTATCTATTCCAAAAATATACCCCTTTCCGGCAGCTTTCTCAATAAGGAAAAGGGTATATTTTGGGGGTCTGCCTAAATCTACATTTTGTTGTAAGTGGTCAAAGAAACAAAGGGAATTGACTTTCTTTTTAGCACCTGGGATTACTAAGCATGGGTGAACTTGAGGAAAGAATTAGGCACCAAAAAGTGAGGTTAAAATCCAGACTTATATATTTGGGACCCTGAAAGATGTTGGATACGTACTGATCATGAAATCTTGTTCTCACTTTCCTATATACCATGTTTGACCTTTTTGCACAAATTCTGGTATTCATACCCAGGTCTCCGTCATCTCTCACCTGTATCACTGCAAGTGTCCCCCTCTCTTGTCCTCTTTGCCATCTGTCCTCCACACGGCAGCCAGAGTAATCTTGATAATATTTAATGAGATCACATCAGGCCCCTCTTTGAAACCCTGCAAAGGTGTCCCACTACATTTAAATTAAAAGCCAAACTAGTTCCATAACTTTCAGGGCCACAACCTTGAACAGAGGCCACAACCCTATGTCATCTGGCCCCTGCCTACCTTCCTGGTCCCATCTCATCTCATGCCACTTTCCCCCTTTTCTGTGACCTGGTCTGTGACCCTGAACATGCTAGATTCATTCTCATCATCTGGATTTGAAATCTGCTATTCTTTTGTTAGGACTCCTCTTTCCCCAGATCCTTCCAAGGCTGTCACCTCCAGGAGACACTCCCTGATCCCCTCTCCCCTTCCATGTCCCTCTATGCAGCAAAACCCTGTCCTATTAGCTTATTTGTTTATTCTCTGTCTCTGCCCCCATTTATTGAAGAACTTTAGTATTTGTTGAATGAATGAATAAAGAGTAAATTCTTATAGTTAGAGGCTTCAAGGAATCAAGGAATCATACAACCTTAGAAATAGAACAGAGAAGTTTAAAACTTTAGACCTTGGGGAGAATCTTATTTAATGATTTTCAAAATTCCTTTAGCAGTAAACTCAGCTTTCCAAATCCAAACTTAAGCACAATTCCAATATCTAAAACAGAATAAAAGTGGAGTTGTTCTAGAAAATGTGGGGGATTCAATCCTGGGACTCAAAGCAAACCTAAAAACCAAAGACAACCCCCCTCATTCTAGAGATGGGGAAACTGAGACTCTGAGCAGCTGTCTTCTGCCTGCAAATGCTTCAAGAAGAACAAAGTCACTGGTGTGCATCCCATACCCCAGCACAGCTTCTAGCATGGAGCAGGAGCTGGGGGACCATTGGTGGAACTGCACGAGTGACACACTGAGTTGAAGGCAGAAGTGGAACTGACGTCAATGCAGGGTCTCCTGTTCTCCAGTATGCCAGGGAGAAAGGTTGAGGGCCATGGCCCCATTCCAGCTCAGGTGCCTCATTTGGAACCAGACCTAGTGGAGAAGACAGGCTTTCTGATCCCAGGGTCCTCTCCAATGGATGGGCAAGCCACTAATGCTATTTTTTTCTACCACTCTAGTCCTCTAATTGCATTTGTCACCCAGGGAGATACGACTACCATCTACCTCTACCTCCTCTTCATTTTTATCCTTTCTTCTGCCTTCTCTTCCTTTTTTAAAAAAAATAATAAAATGTTTCAGGTATGCAAGACAGCACAGAGGACAGTAGAGTGAACATAACAAGCATGACCAGCCTAAGACATGAAAGGTTACAAATCTAGCCGGATTATCCTGCAGATTTCCTCTCTCCTTTCTCCTTTTATTGTATTTCCCTCTGTCTTCCCCCCTTCTTTTCCCCCTCTTCCCTTCTGTTCTCCGGCATGGCTCCCCATTTCATTTCTCCCCTCTCCTCCCTATTCTTTGTCTCACCACCTTACTTGCCCTCCTCTTTCCACACCCTACCCTTCCTCTTCCTTCTCCATTTCTTTTGTTCCTCTCTGGCTCCTTCTCTTGCCTTCTCCTTCTCTCTTGCATCTTTATAAATGTTTTAGGGTCAGTGATTCATTCCTTTGGCTCATTCAGGGTGAGGAATCAGCATCTCCTGAATTTCCTCTCCTGTGAGCCTCAGGGCACCTGCCCTGCAGGGATAATTCTGTGGTGCATGCATCCCTCTAGCCAGAAGCATTGGCTGCTGCCCGCTGAATCTGAAAGGTCACCTCCAGCTTGCTTTCTCCAGGGGAAAACCTTTACTACCACCAGATGCAACTGCTGGCCAATTCATCCAGCTTCTCATAGATGAAAGAGCATTGGCTTAATATTATCTCTATATTTCTCAGCATTTTGATTTCTTTCCAGAGATTTTTCTGATATTTCTCAATACATTTCTTTTTCACTACATCACTGGGGACATTTTCTTACCTTTTTTTTTTTTTTTTTTTTTTTTAGGTTATACCACTTTTTGACTTTAAATAATTTGACTTATTTTTCCTGGGGTCAAACACTGGGGGAGCTGCCTGCTCAGACAGATAGAAGAATCTAGAATCTTTTGGATTTATTGTCAGAGGAATAACTCTGTGGGTCAGATGGAAGTGGGAGAGCAGAGGTGAGTGGTCATGTCTCACCCCTCTTCTCCATCAGCTCCATCCAGAAAAAAACAATAGGAAGCCAGACAGGCAGTGATTTGCATTGCTGTAAACAGATTGACTCATAGGGTACAGAGTTGGCACAGGCCACTTCTAAGTTCTTTTTCAATGTTGAGGTGTCAGCATTTTCCACATGGGAGAGGGATCCAGTTGGAGTGGAAGAAGGCAGGAAAGTCCTTTTCCATCTCAGCATCACTTTCTGTGGTTTTGTGGTACTTGGAAACTCTGTTTACACTTGACAGTCTCTTCCTATGGATTGTCTAAAGCAATTATGAATACAATTGGAAAAGTCTGTCCATTCTGAAGGGACCTATGCTCCAGTATAGACCAGTCACACACATTTGGCTGATTAAAATACTAGTCGTGGTACTAAAAACAAGACAGACTCCAGTGACCCCTTATTTGTCAATAGCACTGCCAAAGTTTTCAAAGCAGTTTTAGATTTACTAGCTCATTTCCACCTCACAACAAGTTTTGCCAAGACTAGGCATTATCACTCCCATTTTGCAGATGAGGGAACTGGTAGAGAGGGGCGAGATTTGCCCAAGATGAATGTGGTCTGGCCAGACCAAAAGGACAGCAGAAATTTCATTAGATCAGGGAGCTTCTAATGGAGGCTGGAGGAAGCTGGGTGCCTCTAAGAGGTGCCTTGGGTGGGGGCTGGCAGGATTGGCCCACAGCATGGCTTGGAAGTACCCCCTTCTCCTGACATAGATACACACTGCACACCCACCGAGGACAACTGTCGGGCCCTGGACTCTGCAGTGCGCCATCCACCCTGGTACAGCAAAGCATTGGCAGGCAACTGCAATGAAGGTTTTCCCACTTCTGGATCCCTGCCTACACTGCAGAATTTTCACAAGGGGAAGAGAAGGGGGGAAGTTTATGGTCTGATCTAATCACAGATGAACGGAGAGCTCGGTGGCAGCAAGCAGCTTGCAAAAGCGCATGACTCCAGTGCCATTAAAGAGCCCACTCTTCATTTCTGAGATGAGTAAATGGTGTGCCCAGCAGCATGTGCAGCACACAGTAGGTGCTCAGTAAATGGTAGCTTCCATTGTTCTTATCTTTACCATGATTACCATTATGCATTGGGCCCCAAGTTACACAGAAACGGGACAAAATCCCAGGATTTCAGAGTCCATGCGGGGGTTGTGGCAAATCTCAAATAACATTAAAAGGCAGAAGTAATAAAAATGAAACTCAAGGAGAAAATGCTGCCAAATGTCCCTGTCTGCTGGTTTTGGTGTTGTGGTTCCCTGTGAGGTCTGCCATTTCTTAAGGGGCCAAGAACATCGCTGTGGCTTTTTGTCATTCATTTCCTCCTCTCGTGCAGGAATCTCAGACCATTGCTGGAATTGATGTTGCATTCTGGGACTTAGCTCTCTGCCTGTGCAAGCTGTGAAGCCCCATCTACCTCCCATGCAAATCACAGGCCGTGTAGCACACCTTTAATCGCCTCTCACTTATGGGCTCGCGATGTTTGCCTAATGACAAGGGATGTCCTGTTTCTCATGGATGCTGGTCAAATCCAAAAGTATAAAAGCTCATATTTAAATGTCCCCCTTCCTTCTTTCTCCTTTCCTTCCTTCCTTTCTCTCCCTCCTCCTTCCCTCTCTTTTTTCTTGCAAAGGGAAGAGCATATGGGTAGAGAGAACCACCCAGCCTCAACCCCACTTCTCACTGTCCAGGATAGGAGACAAGGAAAGGTACCGAGCTGAGTGGAGACCTTTCCTGGAGATCCAGGGACAAGGGGTGGTCTCACTCCTAGCCACCTATACTCACCTGAGTCTTCTCCCCTGCCCCTAGAGAAAAGCAGCCAGCATTCATGCATCCTCTCCTTTTGGGGGTAGGATCACACTCCCCAAGCTCCCGCAATGCCCCATACTTTCACCCTGACTCCAGCCACTGGGGATTCCACCTTCCCTCCATGTTACCTACTGTAACCAAAGCCCCCAAGAGCAGGATGACATTCCATCTCCTGGAATGAAATACTTATCAGGACTTGGCAAAGCCTTTCTCTTACAAAGAGTTATTCATACACTTACACCTAAACTTGCTGAATGACCTAGGACAAGTCATCTCATATCTGGGATCTCAGTTTCCTCATTTGAAAATGAAAGGAGCATTTGGCTCACATTAACGCAGTGCCTGGCACATAATAGATATAGTAAGAATCAGCCAGCAGACCTCTTGGCTTCCAACCTTCCTTCCTTCTTCCCTATTTTCTGGCCTGAAGTTGTCCCCTGATTACCACTACCCTTGTCTTGCCTGAACAGGGACCTTTATGCGAATGATATGATCTCAAGCCTGGCCTTGGCCACCCTCCATGATCCTTTCTGGGCCAAGGACTAGGACAGCCTCTCTGTTTCCCAGCCCAATGTCTGAGCCTGATTGACTGCACTGGGGCACAGGGATTGGAAGGAACACCCAGAGCATGCAGGCAGATGGTGAGAGAGCCGGAAACCATTGCTGCTAGGGGTGCGGGGAGGGAGTCAGCAGTGAGCAACTTCTTAAAGCTCACATCAACATTCCCCGTTCTGGATGAGATCCAGAATCTTATGGGTTCAGAGTTTATCTGAAGACCAGGACCCTTTAAATCCCATGTGGAGTGGCTGGGGGTAGTCTGATAATTTAAGTAGTGTGGCATGGTGGACAAGAGCTTGCATTCTGAAAACAGACGGCTTAGGTTTCAATGCTGGCTCTGCCATTTTCTGTATCTCTGTCGGAGGGTAAATTACTTAACCTCTCTGAGCTTTGATTTTCTCATCTGTAATATGTGGCTAATAATATTACTTAAGAAGCTGTAGCTAATAATATTACGTAAGAAGCTGGCTGTAAGATTTAAACAAGGTGACACACTCATAAAGCTTTCAGAAAAGTGCCTGTCAGGCCGGAACTACTTAATAAGCATTGGTTCCTATTATGATTACTAGCATTATTACTGTAGGCAGTATCATCATTATTATTATCAAAGTGTGAGAACCAGCAAAGATTTCTATCACCCACTAGTTGCCCCTCAAACTCTCATCTGTGAAGCAGGAGTATTTATGATATAGCCCCTACCCGCTGCTTACAGTGGGCGTGGGAGCCGATTGATAATGTACAAGAGGATGCATGTTTATAATAAAATGCAGATGCCACAAAGCTAAAAGCAATTAGTAGATGACCGAAGATGAGAGGTAAAAGATGAAGTTAATAAAGAGGAGAAAAACTGAGCATCAACTTTGACTGAGCTTCCTAGTAAACCAAGGCAGAAAGGGAATCATAGTAAAACATATTTTTGTCATTACTTAGTGCTTAGTGCTGAGACATTTCATCATGAGTAACAACCTTTTTTGTAGCCTTGAACTCTAAGAGAAACTTATCCTAAGAATATTTATTATGAATTTATTTACACATCTAAAATTTTAGGCTTTCTCTATGAGAAAGAGAATCCTTATGAGATTTGGAAAGTATCACAATAAAAATGGTTGAAGAAATGTGAGCTTTTTTTTTTTTTTTTTTTTTTTTGAGACAGAGTCTTGTTCTGTCACCAGGCTGGAGTGCGGTGGTGCGATCTTGGCTCACTGCAACTTCTGCCTCCTGGGTTCAAGCGATTCTCATGCCTCAGCCTCCCAAAGAGCTGGGATTACAGGCACCTGCCACCACACCCAGCTAATTATTTTTGGGTTTTTTTTTTTTTTTTTAGTAGAGGCAGGATTTCACCATATTGACCAGGATGGTCTCGATCTCCTAACCTCATGATCCGCCTGCCTCTTCCTCCCAAAGTGCTGGGATTACAAGCGTGAGCCACCACACTTGGCAAGGAATGTGAGCTCTTTAAGCAAGAGAAGAGCAAACGGGAAGACATGATGGTCCCTTTAAAGATTTCACTACTGTATCAAGTGGGAAGTCGGGTCGTCCCGTGATATTTCCAGAGACAGAACCATAGCCCCATGGTTGAGAGCCTTGAGGATGCAAACTGAGTTTCAGCTAAAGGCAGAAGTTTCCTCATACTCAAATAATGCAACTCTGCCTTGTGACGGGGTGAGCTCCCTGTCTATGCAAGCATTTGTCTAGAAGGTCATCATCAGGGCCACATGGAGAAGCTCTCACTGCACTTTTAGAGAGCAAAGAGATGACTCCTTCATCCCAGGATACTTTAATTTTCTCCAGGTCTGTGTAATAGAGGAGTGGACTCTCAAAAGGAGAGCTGAGCTTTCCTCCCTTGAACGCGGATGAACAACTCTAATAAAACCCATTTCCTACAAAGCTGCTCCCCTAGAAATAAAGGAGCAGGCTAGGCAGAGCAATCAAATCACTTTTTAAAATGATTCTTTAAGATGAAGAGTGTTAGGAAATAATTTGGCTAAGCAATTGTCGGTGGATTTGGGGAGAGAGTCCCCTGTCAGAAGTGACTGTGTCACCTGCCCCCAACCTTCTTGTGTGTTGTTCTTCCTTTGTGTGTCCCAGCTTTCATCCGTACGTTCTGAGATTCTGGGGCTGACTGGGGCTGCATGAACAAGTAGGTGTCCCTGGGGCCTGGGGTTCCCACAGCCCTACCCCAGCTCTCCTCTGCCCATCAACTGGCTGCCATGGTCTCCTTTCTCATGGGGGCTGTGCTTGGGAAGGGCCGTATATTGCTCAGCACCATGTGATTGATTGATTGGTGCCTGCACAGAGTTGGGCCTGCAGCAGCCAGGTGTACTGTATGGTTAGGAGCATGGGCTCCAGAGCCAGGCTGTCTGGGTTTAAAATCCAGCTCTCTCATTTACTAGCTCTGTGTCCTTGGTCAGGATGTTTCAACTCTTTGAGCCTCAGTTTTCTTATCTGTAACATGGGATTGATAGGAGTATCCTCTACACACACACACACAAAACAACAACAACAACACACGCCAGATTGCAGTATGAGTTCAATGAAAGAATGACAGTTAAAAGTTATTAATGACAGTTAAAAGCTCTTTACATAGTGTCTATCTTATCTACTATATCGGGGTCAAAAAACTCTTTCAATCAAGGGTTAGACAGTAAATATTTGCAGCTTTGTAGGCCATGTGGTCTCTGTTTCAAGTACTCAACTCTACCATTGTAGCCTGAAAGCACACATGGGCAGTATGTAAATGACCAACCATAGTGATATTCCAGTGAAACTGAATTTACCCAAACAGGTAGCAGGCAAGATTTGGCCCATGGACTGTAGTTTGCTGCCCTTGTGTAAAGCAGCAAGTCAGAGAACCAGATGGAAATGAGCAACCACAGAGACTAAAGGGAAGAAGCAAAAGGTGGTAGAATGGTGGATTCAACAGTAGCACTCAGAAGTTAAGAACTCAGTCTGTGAAGCAGAACAGGTCGGGTTTCAAACCTGGCTGGTGAATGGCGTTTGCTCTCTGAGCTTTGGCTTCCTCATACATAAAGTGCAAGATGGCAAGTAAAAGGGACCTTTCTCAAATGACCGATTTGTGGGTTAAAAGAGAGATTAGACATGGTGCCAGGCTTCTAGTAAGAGCTCAAAAAATGTTAGCCAAGAGGAGGATGATGACAAGGTGGCTGCTGAAGTGAACTAAACTGAATTGAACCACAGCCTTCTTTTGCCTTCAGCATACCCAGACGGTGTGGCTCATTAGGAAGAGCAAGAGTCTTAGATCCTCAGAGTGCCTGACTTCCTGCCTTGAAACTTCTCTCACTCTCTGTAAAGTGCAGCCAATTCACATTCTTTATCCCTAAGAATCAAGTTCAATGAGACCCTGGAGGGAGAGCCTGCCTACCACCTACCTATAAATAGGATGGCAAGTCAGCACCAGCATCGATGATTGCAGGTCAAAAATGAGACTTGGCCTCTCAGTCTTCCTCACCTCAAATGGACTTGAGGATAGAAGGGCCAAAAGATCAATAATGGAGAATATAAATGTTTGTCATTCTCTGTTCAGAGCTGCTTGGGCACTCAGGTTTGGAGCAGGACTAGGAAGGCCCTGGCTTTGGATTGCTTTTGTTCGATGTTAGTGTCCTGGAAATAGACCTCTCTACATACCATGTTTTGTTGGGAGATGGATTGCCATCCACAGTGAGACTTTCAATGTTCCTTTCCGTTTCTTGTTGGCATACAAAGACTGCATAACAAATGGATTTCCCCGATGTGTTCATAGTGTTGTGCCTTTTGTTGACTCCATAAGTTTTTATTCTTTCTTTACTCTCAGATTTTCCAGAAAAAAATTAAACAGATGCTTACAGCCCTAATTAATGCTATCAGGCATCTGCCCTAATCATATATTAATTGATATTGATTTTCAGTTATGTCATTTCCTTCCACTAAGATCATGAGAGTCTCACAAACTGTCCATTGTATTCACTTCAGGATCTCCAACACTAGAAACCACAAGCTGTCTTTTCTTTCTTTCCTCCTTCCCTCTCTCCATTTAGCCTTTCTTCCCTTCCTTCTACTAAGCACCCACTATGTGCCAAACATTGTACTGGGCATCAGGAACACCTCCAAGCTCTCAGATCTAAAGGAGGAGATGGGCAGGTAATAGGCAGCACGGTAAGAAGCAAGCTTTAAGCAAGGTCAGGTATTGTAGAAATCCACCATCCCAGGCCCTAACCTGTTGGGACTTTAGACAACCCTAACCTGTTGTCCCCTGGTGGAGGGGACATCTGAGCCAGGCTTTCTAAAATGACTAGGAGTTCAAGTCATTGAAAGAAGGAAGAAGCAGGTTCAAAGGTGTGCCTTGAGTCTAGACAGTAAAATGGAAGTTGTTCCTTCCACATAAACTTAATTATTGTGACTGGGCGGGATAGTGGCAAATGTCAGGAAAAAACTGGCAGGAGGCATGGCATGAAGGACTTTGTAGGCCAGACAGATCTTCTGGAGTAATTTCAACATCTTAAAGCTTAGGCAAGCTGTACATTTACAAAACAAACCTAAATGTCGAGTCTCTCCCCTTTGGGCTGAAATTATATCAAAAGTATTGTCTCCTTTATGCACTACTACTAATTAGAAGCTTTGATTAGCAGTATTACACGCTTTGGATGAACAAAATGATAAAATAAGCTAATTATGACTTAATGTGTAGAATTGTTACCCACTATCTTTCAATACACCAAGTCAGTGCAGAGAGGGAGAGCAGCAAAGAGGCTCTTGGTGTTGAAAAAACTGAAAAATATTTCCTCCTATTACCAAGATACAGATACAGCCTGCCTGGAATTGACTTTAAGTAAAGTGATGAAACCCAGGAAATCATTGATTAGGAGTTCGCCATATATCTAGCACTGTCTTCACCTTGAGATACAACTGGTGTACCAAACAGCCAAGGTCTTGTCTATTTTGGAACATAGTTATGGGTAGGAGAGGTTGATATTAAATGAACAAACATCCAAGTAAATATGGATTTATAAAATGTGCTAAATGTTGTGACCAAAAAATGGAGGCTGGTGGGAGAATAATGAGTCATAATTTACACTGTGGGTATGCGAAGTGCCTTCTGAGGAAGGGATGTTTGCATTTAGGGGGTACGGTGGGCGTGATCGAGGTGATGGGATGGGCATGAGAAGAGGGTGTTCCAGGCAAAAGAACATTGTGCACACTGGCTGTGGTGCAAGAAAGTTATTTGGCCTTTGTAACAGCTACAGAAAGGCCAGCTTGGATAGAATCCAGAGAACAGGCCATAGTTGGTCTTGAAGCGTTAGGCAGGAGTGATGATATTGGTCCTGAAGGCTACATTAAGTCTTTTGGTTGATTTTTGAAAACAGACTGACTTCAAGAGGTTTAAGAAAGGGGTGTGTGTGTGTGTGTGTGTGTGTGTGTGTGTGTGTGCATGTGTGTATGAGAGAGATATTGACACATTTGCATTTTTAAGTAATTTTTCTGGTTCTGAGAAAACGGACTGGACGGGGCAAAAGTGGAAGCAGGATGAACCAGTGGGGAGGCTGTGACAGTAGTCCAGGTGACACATGATGATGGCAAGGTGGTAATAGTAAAGATGATGAGAACTGGATCAACTCAAAAACACTGGATATTAGATTAGTTAGAATTGTAGTGTGAGATGGAAAGATGTAGAGGAAGGAAATTAATTTGATTTGAGTCTATTTGACTTAGAAGGCAACATTTTGAGACACCTAGAATGATGGCTTCTAATAGGCTTTCCCAGAGCCATATGGAGGGGTTTTCTGGACCCTCAGCCATGTGCTATGATGTGACCACCATGTTTGCTTGCATCTGTTGGAGAAGAAGGCACCCTTTCCTCTGCATAGTGGCCACCTTGCAAGAACACATGGCTCTGGGATCACAATGCCCTCTCCTACCCTCAAGTTTGGAGCATGAGTGGTGTACACCACACCATATCAGGCATTGGCCGTCAGAAGTAAGAGATCACCCAGAGGTCCAATCAGTCAAACGGTTTGTTTCTCCATCTCTGTGTGCCAAGGAAACCACAGAGACCAAAAACACAAATGAGGCTGCATCTTGATCTGTAGGGTTAATGCCATCTATTAGAAATACCACAAAAACACTGAAAAGATCAAGGAAAGTCCAGGAGGGGAATAACCGGGTAGTCTAGTCCTGTTTAACTCCCCTACAAAAGAGCTGATGAACTGCCGAGAAAAGCTGTCACAGGAGCAAAGAGGCACAATCATAACCAGCATCAGTTGGTGGTTACTGTGGACGAGGCCATCTTTTTAAGGCTGTGAGTGCTATTTCACAGATCCTCATGTTCCCAGTGAGCCCCATTTTAGGAAGCTGAGGCACAAAGAAGTTTAGTGACTTTGCCCAGCCACCACAGGAGTGAATGGTCCAGCAGGGCCTTGGGCTCCAGGGGTCATGCTCTTAGCCACTATGTGATTCTATAGCAAGAGGCCACAGGCTATTAAGGTCAAGTAGAGTGGTTTCTGGAAGGGACAGCCTTGACCTGGGTTGAGAAAAGTGAGAAATACTGAGTGTCAGCTGCTCTGTAGACTGAACCCCGCTGAGGCTCCCTGGGGCCATTTGGGAAGCTGGGTTCCTGGCATGATGCTGAGCGTTCCACAGAGAGGGAAGCCCCATTCCTGACTGCGTATTTTGTCCTCAAATCCTTCTGAGCACCCTTAATCCGCAGAAAATGGGTTGGGTACTAGGGACACGGCAGTGAGCTCAGACATTCTCCGAGAGCCCACAGAGTAGTGAGGGAGACATAAAAGAAAGGGGTGAGGCCGGGCGCGGTGACTAACGCGTGTAATCCCAACACTTTGGGAGGCCAAGGCGGACAGATCATGAGGTCAAGAGATTGAGGCCATCTTGGCCAACATGGTGAAACCCCGTCTCTACTAAAAATACAAAAATTAGCTGGGTGTGGTGGCACATGCCTGTAGTCCCAGCTACTCAGGAGGCTGAGGCAGGAGGTGGAGGTTGCAGTGAGCTGAGATCATGCCACTGTACTCCAGCCTGGCGACAAGGCAAGACTCCATCTCAAAAAAAAAAAAAAAAAAAATGGGGTGGGGGGTGAATTTCAATGTAAGGTGGTCATGATGCATGTCTGTAGTCTCAGTTACTGGGGAAGCTGAGGCGGGAGGATCTTTTCAACCCAGGAATTTGAGGCTACAGTGAGCTATGATCGTGCCTATTAATAGCCACTGCCACTGCACTCTAGCCTGAGCAACACAGTGAGACCCCCATCTCTAAAAAACAACAGCAAAAAAAAAAAAAAAGAGAAGAAGGAAAAAGTTAAGAGCAGGGTGGTAAATACCCACCAAGAGGAAGTCGGGGTGCCGCAGGAGTCCCTCGGAGCAGCATGCATCCCTGATATGTTTCTGTGGTGGTATGAGTGTGAGAGGTAGTGGCTAAGGGAGCCTCCTCAAGGGCAGGGTTGTCTAATGTGAGCTTGGAAGAGAGTAGGAGGCAGCGGGGGCTGGGGGGTGGGGGGCGTTCGGGTGGGCACAAGTAGGGAGATGGGAGAAAGGAAGTCACTTCAGGACACAGTAGGTACAAAGGCCTCCAAGTATGGAGATAAGAGGGAGCAAGGCTCTTTTGTGGAACTGATAGAAGTTCAGAGTTCCTAGAGGGTCGAACTTACTCAGGGCAGGGAGAGAAAAGAAGTGAGTTTGGAGAAAGGTGGGTGAGAGCTCCGTCGCCGTAGCAGGGAGTTTGGACTTAACCCTAAGAGCAGTGGAAACCTCCAGTGGGTTTTAGGGGAGGAGAGGCTGGGCACAGTGGCTCACACCTGTAATCCCAGCACTTTGGGAGGCCGAGGGAGTTGAATCACCTGAGGTCAGGAATTCGAGACCACCCTGGCCAACATGGCAAAGCTCCGCCTCTACAAAAAAATACAAAAATTAGCTGGGCGTGGTGGCGAGTGCCTGTAATCCCAGTTACTTGGGAGGCTGAGGCATGAGAATTGCTTGAGCCTGGGAAGCAGAGGTTGCAGTGAGCTGAGATCGTTCCACTGACTCCAGCCTGGGCAATAGAGCAAGACTTTGGCTCAAAAAAAAAAAAAAAAAAAAAAGTTTAGGGGAGGAGAAGGTAAGATGGTTTCTGGGGCTGCCTGGATCCTTTGTACTTTCTCGGGTGAAAGTGGCTTACTGACCTAGTCTTTGGCAAGAAGCCTGATGATTTGGTTCCCAAGAGGCAGTACTGCTTGGTTTCAAGGAGGGCTTTCCCCTCTCAATCTTAATGCTAGTTGTCCCTTCCTTTTTCTTGCAACACTGGGCTTGCTGAGTAGCTGAGCTGTGTTGTATTTTTTAAAGAGCAACTTGTTCTCTCTAAATCACCTACCTGTCTATGGAATTTCTACCGGTGTGTTCAAACACATCTCCAAGGTCTCACTTCTGGGCAGCTTCCCTTTAATGGGGGTGGTGGGGAAGGGTGCAGACAGGCAGGGGAGGGCCTGAGGGAGTGAGGTGGGAAGGGGTTGGCAGACAGCATGAGCCTTTAGAGTGCCGGCAACCTCAGCAGCACCATCAGCTCATTCTCTCTCATTCACATGGAGAGCTTTCAACCAGCCTCTCCCCCTAGTGAGGGCCCCTCAGTCCTTTAAGAAGGCTTCCCATCATTTAAACGGACGATAAGTCTGACAGATACCGAGGTTGGCCTCAGCTCAGCGAGCATTAACTGTATTAGCTACGTCGGAATTTCCATCAGTGACACTGTATGGAGCTAATTTGTGGGTTTGTTAATCCCCAAGTCACTCCTAATAAGAACACGTTTCTGTGTGGGAGTGCCTGCCCAGAAGACTATGGCACCTTCACAGTTGCTGCACAGCTGAAGCAGCTCAGTGTGAGGGAAGAAACCGGCTCTGGAACCCGAGAGACCCAGGTTTGATTCCCAGCTCTGCCACTCCCTCGCTGTGTGACCTTGGGTAAGCAACTGAACCTCCCTGAGCCTCAGTCACTCATTTGAAAATGAAGATAGTCGTCACGACACTCTCATGGGGCTGTGGTCAGAATTCAGGGAGGCCGTGCAGAGTGCTCAGTAGATACGAGGTGCTGGCATGTATTTTCTACAGTGGGTTTAGGAAGGGCTACAAACTCGCATGGCTTCAGGGTGACACAAATGGGTGAAGCCAGCTGAGAGCAAGCTAGGCAGAGAGAAACATGCCACAAAGGGGTCCCCTGCTGTCAACTGCAGCCTCAGTTGGTGAATGAAACCCAGGAGCAGTACTGTTAGAGCCAGTGTTTTCTTCAGGAGAAGCCAGAACTCGGTGTTAGATATCCCAACTTTTAAATGTTGGAGACTGAATTAAGCTTTTCAAATCATCTGGGGGCAAACTAAATACATCTGAAAGCTAGTTGCCCCTTGGCAACCTCTTGCTTTTTCTTTCTGCAAGAAGTGGTTTAAAATTGGGTCCTCAGTATAAATAGCTCGAGGTTGCCTGGCAGAGTATGTTGGGAGAGGACAGTCTGTGGCAAAGTAATTTAATGCCCCCACCTCTCGGAGGGTAATGTCACTAGCTCATCAAGTCCTGTATACGGGCTTGAATGATGCCCAGAATTGAACTGAAATAGAGAGGGATGGGCAGAGACTGGACAAACCATCCAACTGTGTGCTATCATAGAGCACCCCCAGGAGCGGTCACTAAATGGCAGCATTTGCACCCAGGAAATGCAAACCACCCAGGTGAGCAGGGCTCACCGCGACCGCGATTGGTCCTCTGTCCCTTTTGGACTTAAACAAAGTGAGAACACTTTGGGGCAAATGTAGCAGCCAGGAAGCTTTTACTTTCTGACAAGAGGATGTCTAAACATTCACTCACAGTCAAGCTAATTTCCTAAAAGCAACTCTCTTAACCTGACTGTATCTAAAATGTCTGCTGCCTTCATTCAGAAAGCTTCTATTCCTCTTTACCCATAAACATTTTCTCTTACACAAGGTTTAACATCTCAGCAGGTGTTGACTGGTTGGAAGTAGATGGGGTACTAATTATAAATGAATGTGAAGACATTTTTCTGACACTAAGAATTACCAACAGTCCTGAGTTCGACCTTCTTTACATTCATTCGTTCAGTAAATCCTCAATGAATGATTACTACATGCCAGGCATTGTGCCTAGGGCCCTGGATAGTCAGAAACTTCTTTCTGACATCAAATGCAAGCTTTGCTGCCCGCTAAGAGAGCCTCAGTTTCCTCATATGTAAAATGAGTATGATCATAGTACTGACTAATGATTATTTCAAAGGCTCACAAGACAGTGCTTGCACACGACCAGCATTCAGTAAGCATTAGCCAGCAAATGAGCATTCTTCTCAATTAAAACCACCATCTTTTGGGCTTGATACTGTTATCCCCACTTCTAACATCGGAGCAAACTGAGATTTCTAGATTTTTAAAATTTATTTTATTTTGTTAGGTTATTTCATTTTATTTGTAGAGACAGGGTCTCCCTATGTTTCCCAGGCTCATCCCAAATTCCTGGGTTCAAGCTCTCCTCCTGCCTTAGCCTCCCAAAGTGCTGGGATTATAGAGATGAGCCACCCATGCCTGGCCAAAATTGAGTTTTGCAGTGACAAATTACCTTGATGAAAGTCACACACCTGAGCAAGTGCTGGAGCTGGGATTGACCAGTCATCTAAGCCCATTATCTTTCTGCCAAATCATAGGGAGGACCATTCCTGACCTCCTTGCTTTACTGTCAGAAAGAATTGAAGGGTGGTTCTAGTTTAAGCTCTGTAAAGTCTACAGGGAAATTAGGGCCTGAGGTAGAAAGACGGCCAGCCGCCTCTCTCCTCCTGGAAATGTGCATGAGGCTGGTGCTGATGGTGCTGAGAAAGCAAGTGCTGTCTAGAGGGAAATAGTATCATTCAATAAATATTTATTGAGCTCTGCTATGAGCCAGACACTGTCCTAGGGACTGGGACTACAGCAGTGAACAGAGCAGGGTCCCTGCTCTCACTGAGCTTATGGTCTGTCCTAATCCTGTAGGTGAAAAGATGCCAAATGTAAATATGAGGTCTTAGGAAGGCCAATTGAAATGAATGGAAAGATATGGGAGGAAATGCATTTGGGACCCACATCTGATGGCTGCTACGGCCTTCATTGGTCACCAATGAAAAATTTTCTGCTTATTGGCAGGCAACTTGATTCTGCATTTGGTTTGTGTCATTCTTAGGGCTACTGAAGATATAGCAATGTGCCCAAGTCAGATGAACATGCCCAATTTTAGGAGAAGATTCTGCTTTCATCTGGAGGCAGTAACCATGTATTTCTAGAAGGGAGCTCTTGGAAAGATCCTCTGGCCAGTTCTAGTCTAGTTCCTGTTTACTCTCTGTTTGGTTTAAGTGGCTGATAATTGGGCTCCTGCAGAGAAGCAGCTAAAATCTGTGGCTTGTTTGTTTGGAACATTTTAGAAAGTCAAAGTAGTTAATGATAATGGTAACTACCACTTAGTGAAGACTAGTTGCCAGTCATAGTGGCAGACACTTTACAGGCATTATCTAATTGAATCCTCACAAACAACCCAGTATATTGGAAAGTTCAATTATCTCTGTTCTACACACAAGAAAATTAAGACTCAGAGAAGTCAAATTCTTGCTCAAGATCACACAGCTGGAAAATGGCAAAGGGGGAAATGAACCAGGCCTGTCTCTAGAGCAGTGGTTTTCAACTAGCAGTGACTTTGCCCCCACTCTGCAACCTTCCAGGGGACATTTGGAAAAGTCTGGAGACGTGTTTGTTTGTCACAACTGGGAGGGAGTGCTACTGGCATCTAGTGGGTAGAGGGCAGGGATGCTCTAAACATCCTACATTACACAGGTACCATTGGCCAGTCCCTATCCGTAAACACCTCTTGTGCAGGCACTTCTTGCCAAAACACTTTGCATTTTATACAATATTCCCAATCTCCATGAAAGTGTTGTCTTTACCTCCTCTCTTGCTGTGCCTTCATCTAGAAGCTGTGATGGAACAATTTACATCAAGACATCCCCAGGAAAAGCTTTCATTGAACAACAGAGCTAGGGAAAGCCCAATGTATTCTGCAGCCCCATTTCAGCTAAGGTTCAAGCTCACTAAAGCCAGAAAGGAATTCATTAGTGCTTTACAGGCTGCAGGACAAATGTTAATAGCTTCACCTTTAATTTAAACTCAGTTTTATTTTTATAGCTGGTCCCTTGGTGGCAACTGGATTTATTGGGACATTTTTAACAGCTGAGGCAAATCAATAAAGTATATAAGCACATGCGATTCTTGTACTATGTGCAAATATAATTCTGGTTCCTCACGTGCATATAGGCATACTCACGTATGCTCTAAGAATATGCTTTTCCCTCCTCCATGTTTTAAAACTCATCCCCAAATCACGACATTTGGTCTTCTGAGTATGGCCCCCAAGTTATGAGATAGGCAAGGACTGGAATGAATAGAGAAATGAACACAAATAGGTTCCCACCTGCTAGGGGAAAATAAATCCTTAAAGCATATGGGTCCTGGACGCTTTTGCCTATCTATAAATGCCAAGCAACATATTGCAATAAGGAATCATGACCAATGTTGGAAAACTAAGGATACAGTGAACTATGTTTGTAGTTGTTCTTCATTTTACAGGTTTCAATGCATTTTTCTCTTTTCTTTTCTTTTTTATTTTTTTTGAGACCGAGTCTCACTCTGTCGCCCAGGATGGAGTGCAGTGGCCGATGTCAGCTCACTGCAACCTCTGCCGCCCGGGTTCAAGCAATTCTCCTGCCTCAGCCTCCCGAGTAGCTGGGACTACAGGCCCCCACAACATTATTGCATTTCACCTTCAAAACAACCCTGAGGCATTATCCCCATTTTGCAGATGAGAAAACAGGTTCAAAAAAATTAGGAAATATGTCCAAGGTCACAGAACTTGCCTCTGGCAGAGAGAGCCGCTGTCTGGTGCTATTTCTGTCGTAATTGCCAGTCCCTAGAGTGAATGTGAGCGAGGCTGAGCCAGTCTGCCTGCTTTCAGTAGCTGCTGCTGATATGAGGAGAGTCTGTGGATGATTTCATCACCTTTGCTGTGCCTCCGTTTCTAAAGCCTTCATTCTTTATCTATCAGGGCTCAGCTATGATGTGCTGTCCAATATGAGAACCATGTACCACATGAAGCTATTGAAATTTAAATTAATTAAAATTTTACTTCCTGGGTCACATTAGCTGCATTTCAGGTGCTAATAGCCCAGTGTTGCTGGTGGCTACCATGTTAGACAGTACAGAACATTTCTCTCTATTGAGTAGCACTGGATCAGAGTGATTAAGGAAATAAAATCAGTGGGACATAGAATATTTCAGAAAGATGCTATTCAATTTGCAATGAATTTTTAAAAATCTAAGTTTTTGCTTTTTGAGGTTTCTTCCTCTAATATTTGGTCTAAATATTTGGTTTTGGATCCACACTCCATCAGGTACCAGGATGGGAATATTTCCCTGTGCTTATCTTTATGTCAGTCTTTCAAGGTGAGTAGTATTATCTGCAAAATGTTTCTTTTGGATTAAGGAACAGGTTTAGTTACTTGACCAACATACATATCTTCTAAGTAGCAGAGCAAGAATTCAAACTCAACTCTGCCTTCTGAACCTATGTACATCTACTTTACTCTGCACCGTGAGTCCTCAACAAAAAGAATTTTGGTTCTACCCCAAAGCCAATGTCACTGTGAATAAAATACAATCCAAGATCATCACTTACAAGGATTATTATCATCCAGACTTGGAACTTCTAGAATGGTCTGAGTAGATAAACAGTGGGAAAATCACCTAAGGCATACTTTATGCTAAATGTCACTGAGTTGTTTCTTTGGGGCTAATCCTCTTTTCTTCCCAGTCCCACAATTGACCCTTGTACAGCTTGAGCCACAAAATGCCACTCAAATTCTGCACCAGCATTTTTTTAATGACTCTGCAAGTCACCAGGGTGCCTTTCTCTCAGCCACTGGAACAAATTTGCCATGATGACACTTAATGTTTACTCTGAATGGCACCAAAACCAGCCTTGTTTCCATGTCTGTGGCCTGGTGTTAGCTGAGCCATATGTTCCTGGCCCAGATGGCTCTCAGTTCTAGATGATTAGTACCACAGATCCAGATCCCGAGTCTGTCCATTTGCAAGGAAGAGGACAGTCATCAGGCAAGCCTTTCATGTTGGAAGTGGACATCTGAGACAAACAGGACATTGTTCCAAGCAGGTCACTGCCACACGGAATATGTAAGGATAATCTCTTTTGAGCCCTGTAATTACGTAAGCAAGGTCACTACAAAGTCATTTTAAATTGCATCTCCAGACAGTTCGATGGCAGAGGATCTACCCCCTCAGTGCTGATTTATTGCTTACTCTCTTAACTTTTTAAAAAGATCAGCAGATTGATTGTGCTGCCTGTGGTTGGAGACGTGCTTACCTTGTCTCAGACCTGATTCATAAAACATGACTGACCTGTTTCCAGCGTCCTTTCCCTGTGTGCCCAGGGAGCTCCTCCGAGGTTCACTGCACTAAGTGTTTGGCACTGAGTGAAAACGATATGCCATATTCTCAGCAGATGACCCAGCAGGGGCCACGGCAATGAAGTCCCCAAAATGACCTGTTACATCTCTAGCTACAAGACTCAGGGAAACAGAGAGGCAGTTTCTAATGGTCTCCTGGAGGAATTTGGACTGATAACTAAACTTTTTAGGTCACAGCTTTCTTGAGAAATGGCAGGTGCCCCTTCTGCTTCTGGTGAGGTCGGTCACTGGTTCCAGTCCCCCAGTAGGCTCTCTCCAGCCCACCTAGTCGGTTTCTCATGCTGGGCGGGTTAACCATTTGTCCTCAGAATGCTATCCTCACAAGGCACAATTCCTGAGTCCTTCATCTGTTTGGGGTATGAGTCACCTGGAAGTGAGAATAATAAGCGAAACGCTCAGGTGCCTCCAAGGCTCCAGGAAAAGCATTTCTACTTTTGCTGATGCTCACTGGTCCACTAGCAGGCAGCTGTTGTTCTGGCCACTAAATCTCAGTGACATCACTTCTTTTCTAGGTTTATTTCCTCATTAATGTTTTTATTTTATTTTATTATTTTTCACTGACAAAATGGCCCCTAGTCAGCCAGTTGATTTAACAGGGCAGGTATGCGCTGTGCTTAGAAACAGAGGATTAGAAAAAAAGGATGATCATTATTAGAGTTCCATGCCTTTCTCAGATCCTTATTAAGCCTCTGCTGCATTCCACACACATACCAATCTTACACGAATTTCTGTTTATTAGAGAACTCTCCTTCGCTTCGCTTTTCATATTGTGACATTCACAGGACATCAGAGCCAGTGGAGCCTTTAGAACCTAGAACTGTTCCCACTACACTGAGCTGTACATAAGATTGCCCTCCATGTCCATACTGGGGATGTTTAATGTGGCCAGTGACATTTTTCCAAGTCTGTTTATTACCTGCTGGTGAGAGTTCCTGAGACAATTTGAGATAAAACTTTTGGAGTAATTATACTTTATGAGGACATAATACCCTTCAGGCTTAATTTCACATGATGCTAAATCAATACTCATGTTCAATTCTTTTCTGTCTGCCTTCAAGTTAAAGGCCACAATATTAAAGTTTCCTATGTAATTAGCCAAAAAGTTGGTGCTACACAGATGGTGAAAATTGACGTCAAACCCTTTATCTGATTGTGCAAAACCAACACAAGACAGGTGACATATTGGGTCACCAAGTTGCATCAGCAGGTTCCATGGAAAGCCTAGATGCCAGGAAAGAAAATAAAGGGAGGGAAGTGTTTTCTACCAACTGCTGGGAAAAATAATGCCCCACTGTCGTCTTCACTACCAGAGTCTCATAGGGCTATTAAACGTCTTTCTGTTTTCATTTCCGTGATGTTTCCTAGGTTGAAATTGTTCTCTCTAGAATGATGGTATAAGCCAAGATCCCTAACACTAGAGGGCATGGGCTAACTGAGTACTTACGCACATCAGGCTGTTGACCAACCAAAGCACCTTGCTCTTTGAAAAAAATGGCATCTACTGAGCCACTCTTGTTGATACAAGGGACCCTGGGTATAAAAAAAGGAAAGCGATGATTATTTTTTTTCTTCTCCTTTCTTCTTTTGTTTTGTCTTTCAGTTGTAGGCCAGGCCTTTATTTATTTTTATTTTATTTATTTAGAGAATGGGGTCTCACTGTGTTGCCCAGGCTGATGTCAAACTCCTGAGCCCAAGCTGTTATTTATGTTTAATTTACAAGTGCATTGGGTTCCCTGGTTGAAGGGTGGCTCTTATTTACATGCCCTTTCTTATCGCTGTCTGTTGGCTTTCAGGATTGTTGCTCTACTTGCAAAGGGTCTTTAATAGTTTTAGCCACACACAAATTCATCTTTTGGTGTGTGTATGTGTGTGTGCACATATGTATTTTCTTAGGGTCTTATTGAGACATCAGCATTCTCCCCTATCTTAATAACTTAAAATCATTATGTCGTAAACAGAATTCTTTATGTGCAGTTGTGTGTGGTGGAGTGTGTGTGTGTGTGTGTGTGTGTTGCAGGTGGGTACATTCATTCATGTTGCATTATACCCATAATGTATGAAGGTAGTAAGAAAATGGAGTGGTCCAGCTTATTGTCCAATGCCATGTGGTTTTTTGTAAAGAAAGGAGGATCAAACATAGCAGAGTGGCAGCAGCAGCAGCCGCAGTATAACCAGAGTGTTGAGATTTTTTTTTTCTAGGAGGTACTTTTTTTAAATTTTTTTCAATCAACTCATTTGAATAGATTACTTAATTAGCATTTATTGTTTGTAAAATTCCTTGTCCAGAAGTAACATTTTAGGGCCTGCAGTTTTGAAGAGAGACAATTTAATGGGTGATAATTTTGTATAGAATTTTCAAATTGATTTCTTGGTAGTAAATTGTTCCTCAATTGTAGTGCCTTCTCAACACTCATTAGACAGCAAGGCTTCTTTCTAAGTGCATTCATAACCATTAAAGTGTTGTTTCTAGTTTCCTGTCATTTGAAACAGGTCATAACTTCAGGCACAAACATTTAAAGGACAACTATACTTTTACAATTTCATTAGTGTTCTAGGAGAGTCAGAATGTGCTATTGAAGTTTATAGAGCTTTGCAGTTCCTGATGGAAACTATTCAGCTCTACTCATCCCAAGAGTAGAGATAACCTTTCTCTTTGTACAGAAAGTTGTTTCACTTCAATTCCACTCTGCCTGAGTTTTATTTATCAGCCTGATCTATGGCTAGAACTATATAGAAGCTTCCTAGAACCTGTTTACAATTCGCCTGCCCTCCTCTTTCTCCAAAAACCCCCTGGGAATAAAACAAGCTCATTGTCAAGGAAACTCCCTGGCAGTAAAGTACTGTTTGGTCCTATTTTCTACTGGCTTCTTTGATTTTTTGGGAGATGATGCTTAAATGTATTACTCAAAAGGAGCTCTAGAAAATTTGAAATAAAACAAAAATAAAAATAAACGTATTGAAATTCCTTGATATGTGCAGTGGTTTGTGTGCTCCTGGCTTTCTGGGAGTATGCAGCTTATGAGCAGGGCTATTTCACACTTTGTTATTAAATTCAGTGGGGAAAGTGCAGTCTTATCATGCCCTCTGCCTGGACATTTTCTAGCCAAATTAGGTCTACAAAACGATCTAATTGGTCTAACCCTCTCATTTTTGATCAATGAGGAATTAGATGCTTAGCTATTAGAATAACAACTACAATGTTGATCCCGTTTAAGAACTTTTTGTATACTGAGCAAGAAACTTTGAGGACATTATCTCTTTTAATCCTAAATTCCAGTTGCCAAGATGGTAAAGAAAGTGAGATTGTGTCCATTTCCACAGATGAAGAAATAGGCTCAGAAAACTCACATGTCCTGACCCATATCACACAGCAGTTTACTAATAGACTTTGATGGACACCAAAGATGTTTACTAAAGATGCTCTTTCAAATGAAGCTTTTGACTGAAGAAACAATATGCATGCTCTGGTCCCTCAGAACACCTTTTGTATAGATACTATACATCCCGAAGACAACCCTTCAAAGCAGACCTTGGTTCCAACAAAGCTCCTTTCTTCTCTTTGACCTAACTCTCACCAGTTCCCAAAATTTGTGGATTTTTCAACTTGATGCTTTCCTCATACTGTGTCCTAAAACTCAAGTAGCCTTACCCCATCCTTTCTGACTCTTTTATAATCCATATAGATATTCTCTTCCTAAACCTTTCTTTGGTTACTCTCACTGATTCCTTCATTTAGAAAAGAATATGATACTAAATGCCTACTCTGAGCCAGGAGCTGCTCTTAGGGAATATCCGTGAACCAGACCAACAGGCTCCTGTTTTACGGGGCTTTCAGTCTTGGGTGGAGGGATTGATTATTGGAGAACACGGAACTTGGATTCAAAAGACCAAGGCTAAATTAGAAGGTTAAAACTGGCAGATATGGGAAATGGTTGTATCTAATCTGGCCTGCACATTGTCTTAAATATTGAATTCATTGGTAGCATTTTAAGATCAAGAATTTCCACATAGAAAGCAACCTGGATTTCAGGCATTTTAGTAGTAACCTGGGTCCACATCCCCATAAGGCACCAATCCCTGCAGGAGGAGCAGTTCCATGGCCTTCTGGTGGGGCAGGGTCTTTTAGTCACCTTTGCCTCAACCATGGCTTTTCGTGCCCAGCCAGCTACACTCATGTAGGTGATCTGTTGACCTCTGTAGACACTTTTGTGTCCCATGGAGTAAATGATCTACAAAGTCCCTTCACACTCTGACATAGCTGTTGTTGTCTGGCTTCCTGTGCTTTGCTGTGGCCTCTTCCCACAGGCAGCGCCTGCCCAGAACTGGCAGCCAGACAAAGAGAATCTGCCTGGCCCCAGAGGAGGCTCCATCATTGCAATGCACACTCACAGCACAGTCAGCCCCTGGACAGCGACCAGCTGTCTTCACCCCAGAGCCGCTTAGAATCAATTGGAGGCCTTGATGTTGAGGCCCCACTGCTTGAAAATTTCAAGAGATTTAGCACAAATAGATAAAACTAACAAAACTAGAAAATCTGAAATTGTCTCTGGTGGAAGCCAAACAAATCAGAAATGAATAAGGAGAGAACTTTTGGGTAAAAGCAAATAAAGGCTGTGTAATATTTGGAGGAATAATGCTAATTATTACTAATTTTAAAGTTGTTTTTTGGTACTTTGAAAATCTTTACTCAAAATCATCAGCAAAAGCAACAATAACCACTAATATTAATTTCAGGCCTATTGTGTTTGTCTATTTCATTTAATTTAACCCACTGCCCCCATTTTACCGGCGGAAAACTGAAAACCAAAGAGATTAAGTTATTTACCCAAGATCATGTAACTAATGTATTGAGTCTCAGATGTTTTAATGATTTTGACTCATTTCCAATTTGCCTGGCTATATAGAGAAAATATTTGAGGAATTGACAGGAAACACACACACACACACACAGAGGGAGGGAGAGAGAGAGGGAGGGAGGGAGAGAGAGAGGGAGGGAGGGAGAGAGGGAGGGAGGGAGGGGGAAAGAGAGAGAGAGAGAGAGAGACAGAGACTGAACAGATTAATTTCTCCACTGATGTTCATTATTTAGATCTATTTTCAACATTTAAAGGCAGTTGTCAGCATGGTCACTTCAGCCATTTTAAACCATCAAGGGCCAATGAGCAAAGTGTTTTACTGAAGAGTCTATGTATGGCACTCAATGATATCCCAAAACTGAGCTGGTACATAAATCCAAGAAATGCAGGTGTGAGACTGGTGACTTGGGATTTGATCCCCATAGGAAATCTGATTAAAGGGTTTACATTGGTTTAGTAAAACAATGTATCAGGGAAAATCCTACTCTTAAAAAATGTTATGCTGAATTCTGTAAGATGATAAAAAAAAACACGTCACACTAGACCAGAAATATTACAAATGTTCTCAGATTCTCCCTTTCTCATTTGCTCATGTTTAGATTAGAAGTATGGGAACTCAGAGGGCAGAACAGAGGGTTGCCAGGCAGTGAATGAGAATTCAGACTGGATTTGAGGTCTTCCTGATTCCCAGGCTTTACTCTATCGGGCAGAAGCAGAAGCTGCTTGAATTCTGAAAATAGAGTCTTTTAAGAGTGTGGGATTCACACAGAACCTCTTCTAAACAAGCTGTCTGCCTCTGAAATGTGGGACAAAATAATTCTAGGTGTGTTAGTCCAACAGGAGCCTGTGACTTGGGATTTGTGTCTACATATGCATGGATCTAAGGAAACAGCCACTTTGACAGGTGGCCTTTCATCAGGCTCTTCAGTGTCTTAGTCAATATCTGGCCCACATATTACCCCTGTTCTGGAGCTGAAGAAACCTTGCCATGGGGACAAAGGCACTTAGAGAGTGAGAGCAGCATAGCAAAGTGGTTAAGGGGATGGACGCTAGAATTGGAACCATGGCTCTGCCACTGACTAGCTATTGGGCAACCTTTCTGTACCTCAGTTCCCTTATTTATAAAGTGGAGATGATGATAGTACCTCCTTCATAGGATGAAACAAGTTAATACATTTAAAGTGCTTAGAATAGTACCTGGCACATAGTGGGTATTAGGTTAGGGACTGGTAAGTAACTTCTCAAAATATGAGATATTGTTTTTAATAACAACAACCAGTATTTTGATCCATTTTATGTGCCAGGCACCAGTCCAAGAATTTAGCATATATAAGTCATTTGATTTTCAGAATATACAAGGTAATATTATTACCTTTATTTTCAGTTGAGAGAACTGGAGTATAGAAATGTTAGTAATATGCCCAAGTCACATAGCTGTAAGTAATAGAGCCTAGATTTGAAAGCAAGCAACAATCTCTGGAACCCATAATTTTAGCCACTATGCTGTAAAGAAATGCAAACAGCTATTGTCATTACTCTTCCAAATCCAGGACTGAATTTATTCATTGCAAATATGGTGGATCTGAGAGAGCCTAAGGCGGAAGATGGGCACCTACCTATGTGCCTCTCTTATTACCCAAAGCTTAAAGTCAGTGGAGTTGACATATGATCAAGCCACCAAATCTCAGCATTTCTTTGGGCAAAAGACAACATTTTTAGTGAAAGAAAATTAACAGCAACCAATCTGGCTGGGGATTCTAGGTGACTCTTGCCACCTCATTTTCAGTCATTCTCACTAGTGTTGGTTCCACAACCACATTATAAACTGCTAGTAGACCAGGCCAATATAATTGCTCATCTCCCATGACACTGAAGTGTTGGACACTCAGAGGTTCAACAAATACCACTGAATGAATTGACTCCGTTTGTTTGTTTTGCACCCTGACACCAACAGCCCTCATTGCTTAGAGATTTTTTTCCAGTAGTAAAAGTAGGGATTCTAGAGTTTCCTTTGGTGCAAAGTTTGAGCTCTAGTGCTTTTTAATTCCTGTGACTATCAGTGGAGCAGATTATTTTTTGATAATGAAATCATCATAGCTGAGGCTCTGTGGATGACCTTTGACTTCCCATCGAGAGAAGTGTAGGATAAAATGAAAATTGGATGTTGTTTGTTGATGCTTTTTAAGGGATTGCTTGCTGTTTTTTAGTGATTGGAAAACACTAGAAAGTCCCAAAGGAACCAGATATGCATAAAAAGAGAAATGAAGGGGAGAACATGTCCATAGGGGAGGTCTACAGGGAAAATAATTGAAGATGACAGAAGACATAATGTCACACTCAGAAAGGGATTTTTTCTGGCCCTACCACACAGAAAATGATGACCTTGCAGTGGAGAGATAAGACTGGTAATTAAGGAGGAGTTATTGTGCTAAAGCTGGTCTTTCCTTTCCACTGGTATTTCATTCTGGAAACTGAAATGGGGCATTAAATAAAGAATGGTGTCTCATTTCAGGGGAGAGGGACTTACAAACTATCAAAACCAGGACTGAAAGGAGCCCTGAGCTAACGTGTGTTCTCTGTTACAGAATTCTGCCTTTCAGCAAGGAAAGGTATTTAGCTGGGATCTGAGGATTAGCATAAACTTCTGATATTCTACCCTTCCTATTTTGGGGGAAAAAGTCAAACCTTAGTAGAATTTGAAAGCTTAAAAATATCCTGTTCAATTTGCTTTGGATGGCATTTGTTACTATTAAAATTTTAAAAATACAGAAACCATATATGATCCTTGTCTAGGGAGACCACACATCCTGTTTTGTCTAGGACAGAACCAGTTTATATTTGTGATACTGGTATAATTATTACTATCTCTCAAAATGTTCTGGTTTGACTAATAAATTATACTCTGCCTGTATATAACCCAGTGATTCTTCTGCTAAGTATCTGACCTAGAAAATTACTCACACACATGTACAAGGAGGTTACCGTAGCATTGTTTATAAATCACAACATAGGAAACCACATACATGCACACTAGAAGAATGGCCAAATGAACTACAGAATATTCATGCTGAGAGTATCATCTCACAGTTAAAAGACTGAGATGGATCCATATGTAGTGAAATAGGCAAATCTCCTAGATATGTCCCGAGGGGAAATAAACAATCTTTAGAATATTGTCCAATATGATACTGTTTAGGTTACTTTAAAAATGCAAACTATACTGGGTGCTGTGGCTCATGCCTGTAATCCCAGCACTTTGGCAGGCCGAGGCGGGAGGATCACCTGAGTTCAGGAGTTTGAAACCAGCCTGACCAACATGGAGAAACCCAGTCTCTACTGAAAATACAAAAATTAACCAGGTGTGGTGGCAGGCACCTGTAATCCCAGCTACTCAGGAGGCTGAGGCAGGAGGATTGCTTGAACCCGGGAGGCAGTTTCAGTGAGCTGAGATCATACCACTGCACTCCAGCCGGGACGACAGAGGGAGACTTTGTCTCAAAAAAATACAAACTCATTGAAAAGATATTTTAGGGTCCACGTATATGAGTATGTAAGATGGAAAATGAAAAGGCATTTATAAACTAGAAACAAGGGTTATGTTGGATAGAAGTGATGGGTTTGGATTCAATATAGTGGTCAAGGGCAACTTTAACCATATTATTTCAGCTTTTTCCTAAGGACACTATAATCTTCGATTGCTTTTGGAATTGATCATTTATTTTAAATGTAATTTAAAACTTAAAACTATGTCCCAGAGGTGATGTTGCTCAGTTCATTGTTTTGAATTGAGGTAACTGAGGCCTTGAGAAGTTGCGTAAGTTTTCCAGGGTCATGCCATTAATATGGGGCAGAGGTGGGGCCCAAATGAGTCTCCTGACACCCAGTTTCTTTCTCACCATCTGGACAAAGGTTTATGAAGATTTACTGAGTTGCCTTCACTCCATAGATGGAAATAAATGGCTGGACACAAACTTATTCACACTCATCAACTTTTATTCCCCTTAAGTCCCCAACTAAAAAGTAACGGTCAGTATCATTAATTGACCCCAGAATGACAGCCACCTGATTTATTCTCTGGAGTCTACCATCTGGTTTTGTTTTGACCTTAATTCTCTAGCATGTGTTTCTTTGATGTGGACATTAAAGTGATCATTAATGGTTTGAAGAAGTGGTAAGTGTATGGTGAGAAGAATTTTCCTGGTATATTTTTATGACAGTTATCATGGGGTCTTTTGCTTTGTTTTGTGTCATTGCCTTTCCTCAGGTAAGCAGTGCACTCATGGCCTTTCCCTGGCGATTCTTTGAGTCCCAGCGAGACCTGCTAATGTGGGGGCAACTGGAAGCAACTAAACCCTTATTCTTCCCTGGAGTATTTACATATTAATAGAGATCAGGACCTGAAGTTAAATTTGATGATGCTTTAAAGGTGGAAACTTAGACATTAACCAGCAGATTAGTATTAGTGGAAAGGATTTTACTGTACTTTTTTTGCCTTCCTAATTTTTCTGAAATTATGCCAGATAGCTACGTTTTGTGTTAATGAACACGTATTCTAGTGATATATGTTGTCCGTGTTGTTGAATATAGAACACAGCACTTTACATGAATTATGTCATTTAATCCACAACACAACTTTATGAGATAATGATTTTATCTCCAGTGAATAAAGAAACACCAAGAGATTGGCTTTTTCAGATTTAGCGTCTCAGGGAGGATAACACAATAGAAGATAGAGCTAGGTTCAAACCCAGGCAGTCCATCTTCAGAGACTCAGCTCCTCACCACCATGCCATATTGCTGGCACCATAATGATGATTATGCAGTTATTATGCTGTACAAAAATAATGTAATACAATAAAATATAATATTATGTAAGATATAATCATATGCAATTAGCTGTGTGGATACTCATTTGCATACTTTGATTTCAGAAACACCAAGGGGAAGAGAACAAAATACTTTCTCAGAGAGTTGTTGATTGTATTCCAGAAACTAGGTGGGTTTGGCAAGTTTGTAAGGTGGTTTTTTTCCCTTCCTTTTTGGCTCAACAGTTTGCTGGCTGGCATTCATACTTGGGAGATAAATGCAAACCGAGATCTCACCATTCACACCATTCCAAGAGGTCACACATCACTTGTTGAATAACTGATGGGTTTGGAAAGAGGGCATGGCTGTAACTTAGCTGAAGAATTCCACTGATGTCATAAAAGTGATAGCTCAGCCCCAGTGGCAGGTGATGGACAGTATAGCCATTGAGAGCACATCAGCTCTGTGCTCGTTCC
This sequence comes from Macaca mulatta, assembly GCF_049350105.2. Classification (NCBI taxonomy): domain Eukaryota; kingdom Metazoa; phylum Chordata; class Mammalia; order Primates; family Cercopithecidae; genus Macaca; species Macaca mulatta. Next base: position 178,802,236 of record NC_133411.1, read on the forward strand.
CATCTCCTGTCTCTGCAGATGTAATTTATAGCTGGAACTTGGCCCTTCCTTTGGACTTACAGGAAAGCCTAAGAGCTGAATGGCTGAGCTTATCATGATCTATGTGGATGGCTCTTCTCATCTTTCTGACCTCCACCTTAGGACACCTGGATCTCCTCCAAGCCCAGTAGTGGAAAGTTCTTTTCCTAGAGATCAGCAGCTCTTATTATCAAAAATATAGTTAAACAGTTTATTAGATGAACTGAGATTCATATTGTTAGATCTTCCCTCAGTCCATGGGGGCACTTTCCTAATTACCCTTGCAAGAATATGTTTTATTCCTCAGTTATTTTCCAATTCCTTCTACACATTTTTTTAAAGAATCTCAATCCCAATGTTTTGCTTCCATAAGGGAAAAGCATGGAGGGTGATGGTCAGTAGGAATGAATGTAATGTTAGCCTGGAAAAGTGTCTGGATGGATAGGGAAAGTACTCAGAAAATTGTGTTTCCTCCTGATGTAAGATTTTTGATTAGAATATTCAAGATCATCACTTCCTAATATTATGTAGGAAATCTCATAATCGTTATAGGAACATAGGAAATCTGTATAATCTGTATTTGTATTTACTATGTTATTGTTCTTTCTCAGCATAGGGGTTTTCCAGAAAAATCAATGAGTCTAGATTTTTGAGGACTGCTGTGATATTCTTTTAAAGATGAAGACTCTATTCAAGCCAAATTTTCCCAAACACATTCCATGGAACACCAAGCACATGGATCAACAGTTTTGTAGTCAAACGTTTGGGAAACGTTGCCTCTTTCATCCTCTTCTTAGGTATTTGCTGTGGTTCTAAGCATTCCTGCATCCAGTAAAGATGTCTGTTTAACTTAGTTTAACGCAGTGTTTTCCAGTTTCACCTCATCGAAGAGCCCTTACAGAGCAGTGGAGAGGAGTGCTTGGGAGAAGCCAGTTTTGGAGATGGGATTGCATCCCGGAGTACATTGAAATGATTGCTTTCTTGAGGATTAGGCCCCACTGATGAGAACAGGCTGGAAGCAGTGTTATGACAGTCTTTTCTCAGAGATCTTAATCGAACTTTTAAGTTTCTCAATTGAATAGTGCGTACATAGCGATATTTTACCCTTTTGCTGAAGGAACATAGTAAATAATACTGTGATAGCCCCTTGACAGTAGAAAGATGATCTTTAAAAAAAAATGCTCCAGAGAGGTTGGAGGAGAGAATTACTTTTATCTGTGTCTGTCAGAATCCCATGTACATCCTGGTCCTGGGCAAATATTATTTAAGAGCTTTGCCATGACTCAAATACCTTCTTTCTATTCTGCTCATTTCCTTTTCTTTTTAGCTTTAATGCCATTCCACATTTGAGAGAGAACATTAACATAAACTGCAGTAATGTCACTCGTCAATATTTGCATAGCTAGGGTGCAGCTTTTGGAAGAAGCTCTCCAGAAAAAAATTACAGTACAGTGTCCACGTTGCCTAAAGGTATTTATTGCTTCCAAAGAATGAATTCTCTCATCTTATGGAGGAAGAGATGGGGGCTCAGAGGAGATGAGCTCTAATTTATGTAGGCTAGAACCCATGATAATATTCACCTGGAATACCAAGAAATAATGTTAATACATAAAAATAATGTAAATCATGTTAATGCACTGCAGCTGTTAGCTGGACGATCTGGAACTGGTTCACCTGGTCAGTTTAGAGCTTTCTGAACTCCCTTGGTATTGTATCCAGACTGGGCTTGATACATTTAATTATCTCAGTAAGGTAGATCTTGGCCATCACCTTTGAATAATACCAGCAATGAGAAAAATAACCCTTAATGGTTGAGGATTTGCAGTTTATAGAATATCACCTACATTATCTTTCTAGGCTGATGGAGTTACCTCATTTAACAGATTTATAGTGCTCAGAGAGGTTAAGTGACTTGTGTATGGTCACACAGCTTAACGTATAGTTGAGTTGGAGCCAGATCCTAACCCCTTGTATCTCCCTTAAATTGCGCTGTCTCATTCCACAGAGCTCCTCAGGCAAAGCTGTTTGATTGCATATAACCTACATTGTTTGAGTATCTGATACATGCTGGGTGGTTTTCCAAGGGGAATTATTTGAAAAGGAGTTTGAAATTTGTATGTTGAGGTTAGATAACCTCTTTATTTAACAAACACCTGTACATTACAGTGTTTATTGTTATTACAGGCAAGTTTCTAAGCACTTTGTAAACATCAAATTATGAATTTCTCTTATCAGTCCCACAGGCAGATATAATTTTACTGCATTTCACAGATGTGGAAACTAATATGAGAGACTAAATAATTTCCTGGGGGACACAGAGCCACCACCTCGTGGAACTAGGATTGTCCCTAGGCTCTCAGGCTCCAGGGCCTATGCTCCTCACCTCTGTGCTGGGCTCCTTCTTCATCTAAATTCTCTGTTTACACAAGTATGGGACTGGGTAGAAAAACTGGATAGAAGGTGAATCAAACTGAGATGTTTTCTTGGTCTAAACATGAGATGTCTGGCTGGTAAGCTTATATGAATGGTTTTTACTTTTTTCTTTATACTTTCACATATTTCCTAAATTTCCTACAGTATTTTTGTGTTACTTTCCTAACAATGAAAGGGCATACGCAGAAAATGCATTGGTTCTAGTATCGGATTTCAGCCTTTATAGATGTTGGTACAGACATACTGGCAACCTCTTTGTTAGCAGCGTGTTAGCACACGTGCGCGCACACACACACAGACACACACACTCTCTTTGCAGGGGAATTTTGAGCCAGAAATTGATCTGTAGGCCCATATTCATTCCTTTGTGCACTTTTCTTTTGTGACCTTGGACACATCTCTATACCTCTTTGAGCCACTGTTTTCCCATCTGATAAAAGAAGGATAATATTGCTTCAAAGAAGGTCAGTAGGACTAACTAAGACACTGAATATGCATGTATTTTATAAGTTTGAAAGTGCCTTAAAAATGTGAGTGACTGTGTTTAGGTAAAAACATATATGGCATGTTTTTTAGTTTCCCGTCTCTGTTATTTGCATCAACGTTATGCAACTTGTGTTGCAGATAGTTTGCCAAGGAGGATTTTATCCTGCAGCCCTCAGCCAGTCAGGATATGAGCTAGATGGAAGTTTTGTGGAATAAGCAATCTGCTGCTCCCTTGGAGAATTCTTTAAATTTGCAAGAAGAAACATTGCAGTTGGCAAAATGGAGCTGGAGTAATAACATTTATCATTCAGGTGGAGGCTTTGTGTTTGCAAAGGACCTGGTAATTGGTAATTAGCTGATGCCCCTTGCCTCCTCCTGCCACCCTCTTCCTCCCCGCCCTGCTGTGCCCCCTGAAATCCAGAGGCAGAGGCACCCGCATGCTCCCACTCTGCTTCTCCCTGCACAGTGCCTGGAAAGTGCCAGGGGGCCACAGCCATCTGATGAGTTGGTACTGGGTTGAGTTACACCAGCCATACACACTAGCTCTGATCCTGAGCTGGGAGTAAATGAGGTCAGGGCTAGGAGACATCAAGCTTCAAATATATATTTGCAAAATAGGAAGTCTCTGTCCTCATACTCTTTCCTTGTCACCTTTTCTCCCTAAAAGTCTAAGCTGTTTTTAGTCAGTTTCCTGGTATCCACGGACCCATTTTACTTCCTCTGACCATCCTGTCGGCAAGTCACATTTCCCTGTGTGTTTTCTCAAGTAGGAATGATTTTTCTCATTCATTTGTTCCGGAGAAGAATTAGGAATCTGAGAATCTTGATGATCTTTTGGCTGCTTCTTGGGTAGCAATTTAGAATCTCACTGAACACCCATCTCATCTCTTCAGATCTATTCAATCATATTGAAGTTCATTTGAACGAACTAAGACTTCCTATTAGCAACTCCATCTTGCTTAAAAACTGGAGACTCCTCCCTACCATTAAAGCAGATCTGAGAGATTTTTCTTGAAGGAGGGCTGAAAATTGATAATTAACAGGACACTTCTTTTCCAACCTTCTTTTCTTTTCTTTTTTTCATCGATTTGAAGTATCCTGGGATGCTCTTTGGCCTGGCACGTGGGTAGGTAGGCATATTGTCAAAGATTGAACTGCAGTTTTTCAATTTGTGACTTCCCTGACAACTGCTTCCTCTAGAAGTCCTCAGAAATGAAAATGGGAGGGTGTGTCTGGACACAATTGCTTCTCCCAGTCTTCCTGGGGATGTTCCAATCTTGTCAACCAGTTTTCAATTTTGTTTCCGAGTGTTGACTCAAGTAATTTAACTATCGATAATATTAGACTTCTCTTTTTCCTTTTTCGTTTATTTTTCTCTATTATTCTTTTTCTTCACTATCCACCCCAACCCCCCATTCATCTGTTCTTTTTATGGAAGGCCAAAAAGTGTAATGCATGGTAAAGAGGGGAAAAGGGACTCTGTAGTAGGGAGCTGAGGACCTAGTTCAGTCAGGCATCCCTAGCTTAGCTTCAGTTTCCTTATCTGTAAAGTAGAGAAGTCAAACCTGCCTTGGGGGCAGGTGACTGAGACACTGCAGGTAAGACCACAGGAAAGATGGGTCATGGTAAGAGCATCATCCTTTTGGAAGGCTGAGGTGGGCAGATCATGAGGTCAGGCGGTAGAGACCAGCCTGGCCAACATGGTGAAACCCGTCTCTACTAAAATTACAAAAATTAGCTAAGCGTGGTGGTGCACGCCTGTAATCCCAGCTACTTGGGAGGCTGAGGCAGGAGAATCGCTTGAACCCAGGTTGCAGTGAGCCAAGATCATGCCATTGCACTCCAGCCTGGGCAACAGAACAAGACTGTCAAAAAAAAAAAAAAAAAAAGCATTGTCCTGGGGTGTAATCCCAGCAGCTCTGCCATTGATTGGTTGTGTGACCTGTGGGACTTCTATAATTCAGTTTTTTCATCTGTAGAATGGAGTGACAATAGCACCTGTCATATAGGGTTGTGTTGGGAGCATTAAAAGAGATCATGTAAAGCGCTTTCCAGGATGCCAGACCAATAATGGCGAGTCCTTCATACATATTATCTATTGCTGCTATTATCACTGTTCCTGAAATTTAGCAATTTCTGGTTCCCTGGGGAGAAGATGTTCCCTGGCAGCTGGCGTTTTAGGTCTTGTGTTTCCCCCAGAGACTCTTGTGAAATTCTTAAAGGGGCTTTGTGAGTATCATCTCTGAGTATAACTGTGTGCCCAGGAGCTCACAACATGGCCCTCATTCCATGGCAGCATGTCGTCAGCTCCGGTTAGTCTCTGAGTCTTGCTTAGAGCTGAGCTTGGAAAAGAGAATTTCTCTCTTAGAGACAAGTGGGATGCTCTGGGAAAACACAGATCTGGGACGCCAGTCAAGCCAAAGGGATCCAGGAGTAGGAGTTCCTATAGTTGGCATGGATACGGATAGTTAGACCCAGGCCCAGTGCCTGATTGGGGACCACAGGGAAGCCACTCACCTGATCGTCTCTCACCCGCCACCTGCAGACCCTGCTCGTTACTTGCTGTTTGGGAAATATTGTCGTTTTGCATAGGAGGGCACCGTTCTTACTTTTGATGAATGCTTGAAAAATGAACCTCTTATCCTCTACCTTTTTCAACTGTCATACACATGCTGGCATTAGTGTTAACAAATAGGCCGTTTTCCCTGATCGCATGAGCCTCAGATTATGGTCTGCATTGATCTTCTGTGAGCTCAGGTGGCCATATCCAAAGAGGGCCTTGTGAACATGATGACTGAGAAAGATGAATCTGGGCACTGCATGAGCCTGGAAGGTGGGGGCAGTGATGTGACACATCAGCTCACCCAGGCAGGACAGAATAGGGTTTAAGCAAGGAATGCATTAGAATGCATTATGCCATATGTCACCCACTTACCATGGCGTAGGACTAGAGGGGACTGCAAAGATTATTTAAAGAAAAGCAAACCAATTCCTTTAAGGCTTGTGACTCTGTAAATAGAGGTGAAGGTTGGCTGGATGCATTCATTTAGCAACTAGTTACTTATTGAGCTTTTACTGCATCTCAGGCACTGCAGTGGCAACACAGGGTGAACTAGACAATGCCCCTCCCTCTAGGTCTTCTAAAAAAAAGACCAGTACAAGGAAAAATAATTGTAAATTGTGATACCAAAAAAAAAGGAGCAGAATAAGGAAGAACTAAAGCTTGGGGCAGAAATGAGGCTGGCTACTTTAGGTGGGATGGCCAAGGATAACCTCTCTGACATTTGTGTTAAGAATTAAAGCCATGTAAAGTGCTTCCCAGGGTGCCAGACCAATATGGTATATTCTTCATAAATATGCCACGTGAAGAGTGGGAGGAACAAAAGAGCATTCCAGCTGGAGGAGCAAGCCTTTGCAAAAGTTCAAGATGGGAAGATCTCGGCCCTTTCCAGGACTGGAAAAAAGGCCCCTGGCTGCAGAGTCACAGAAGAAGGGAAGCAGCTTCAGATGAATTTGGAGAGGTAGAAGGAGCCAGATCCTCTAGAGCCTTGTAGGCCACAGTAAGGGGTTTGAATTGTAATGCAAGGCAGAGTTCTCAAGCTCTAGCATAAATCAGAATCACCTGGGGGGCTCCTTCAATAGAGATTGTTGGACCCCATCCCTAGAGATGGGGATCTTCTAATGAGTTCACATGTGGTGCCGACGCTACTGGGCCAGAGACCAGACTTTGAGAACCACTGCTGCAAGGAAGTGAGAACCCTAATGGAAGGATGTTTCATATAATTAATTTGCAGGTTTTAGTAACTGATGGTGTGTAGGGTTAAAGAGGGAAAATATTCAAAGATAATTCTAAAGGTACAGTCCTGTGTGATCAGGAGGTAAAACATATAGGAAAGATTCTTTATTCAGGGCTGGATGATGAGATGGTATAGCCAGCAGGAATCCTGGGTTTCAGTGGATGCGGGAATTAACTCACAGACCTGTGTGTGTGTGTGCATTTTTTTTAACAGGTGGTAGAGAGGGTATAAATGTAGGGGAGAAAGTGCACAGAAGCAGGATAAGATACTGTCAACCTGGGGTTCCTCCAGGCCTTCCCAGCAAAACCCTTCCCCCTGCAACTCAGGGTCAGCTGCCTCACTGGCCCGCCCCACCCAAGGCCAAACCAATATTGACAGCAGCCTCAATGCACCAGCAGGTGGGGTCTACAGTTATTCTTGCTGCCACAGGTCTTACACCAGATGGCCTTGGTGGGCCAGCCTGTTCTTGCCCAGCCTGTTCTTGCCCTATTCTGACCAGTGGCAGTGCTGCCTTACCAGGGATGCTCAATATCCACCTGAATGAACCAGGTCTGAGTTTGCACTGCTCTGCCCCAGAATGCCCCACTGTTTTCATGTAGTTGAGTAAGTTTCCCAGGCTTAGTTCTACCAGAGCCAGCTCCTCACTTCCCCATCCATCAGTGCTGCTGAGAGTGAATCCAAGTTATGGGAGTAACCTTGCTGAGCAGGAGGCCAAAACCAGTGAGTGACATGAAGCATAGTCTATCCAAAAGCGAGGCCAAGAAACCATGGAAAGGACAGTGTCATGGAGGCCTAGTGGGAGACAAACTTTTAAAAGCGGCAGAGAGATCTAAATATGTCCAGCTGTTGAAGTGTAAGACATTAGAAAAAAAAAATGATTTGTCAACAAGTTATGACAACTTCATAGAGAACAGTTATACAGCGGTGAGTGGGTGGAAGAAAATAGCAATCACAGCCCAATAATGCGCATCTAATGTTATTAGGTTAAATACTACACAAGTAATTACTCAGTGGTGAAAATTATTAATTGCGCACATGATGCTCACTCTATGCCCTGGGTGTTTCTAGTCCTGCTTGAATAGTGGAATAATTAGCAGATAACTGCACTATTAATTATGCCAAAGCTTGCTTTGAGATAGACTAAAAGGCCAAACATGTAGGATGAGGAGGAGCTATGTGTTCCTTTCATCTCTGTGCCCTGAGAAGAGGAGATGGAAAGCTTGAGGTCAACCTGGGCCCACAGCTGGCCTGGTAGACTGAAGTTCTGTCATGCCCTGCCTTGAAAGGGAACCAGCATGCCTATGCAGGAAGCCCACGCACATAGCACTTAGGCATAGCAGGGGGTTAAAGATGTTTTCAAGTTCAAGTCATGACGCATTTATAAGCCAGGGCCCCAAGGGCCAACATTTTCCAATCTCTTCCTCCGGCATCCTTGGCCGTATGATAAACATTTCTCATTCCTTTCCCCATTGCCACCAATAAGATCATCTCACGTGGGTAAAACTCAGACTAATCCCATAGCTTTTTACACCCGGATTTTCCAAAGCGAATCCTGGCAAATGATACATAGAACTCCTAGCTTATCTTGCCATGGGATGAGATAAGATGGTAAGAAGCCATCCTGTGGCCAGGCGTGGTGGCTTACGCCTGTCATCCCAGCACTTTGGAAGGCTGAGTGGGGAGGATTGCTTGAGCCCAGTAGTTTGAAAACAGCCTGGGCAACATGATGAAACCTTGTCTCTAACAACAACAATAACAGCAACAACAAAATTAGCCGAGTGTGGTGGCTCATGCCTGTAGTCCCTGCTACTGAGAGGCTGAGGCGCGAGAATCACTCGAGCCTGGGATATGGAGGTCACAGTGAGCCAAGAGTGGACCACTGCACTCCAGCCTGGCCAACAGAGTGAGACCCTGTCTCAAAAAAAAAAAAAAAAAAAAAAGGAGAGAGAGAGAAAGAAGCTGTCCTGCTGGAGTCTGAAAGCATGACCTAGCACTTTGCAGTAGAACCTTATATGATGATAGAAATCTTGTTTTGTGCTCCAATATGGTGGCCACTAGCCATGTATGCTTATTCAACACGTGAAACAGGGCTAATGTGACTGAGGAATAGAACTTTGTTTAATTTAATTTTTTTTTTTTTTTTGAGATGGAATTTTGCTGTGTTGCCAGGCTGGAGTGCAGTGGCGTGACCTGGGCTCACTGCAATCTCTGCCTCCTGGGTTCAGGTGATTACCCTGCCTCAACCTCCTGAGTAGCTAGGACTACAGGTACACTCCACCATGCCCAGCTAATTTTTTTGTATTTTAGTAGAGACGGGGTTTCACCGTGTTGACCAGGGTGGTCTCAATCTCCTGACCTCGTGATCTGCCCTCCTCAGCCTCCCAAAGTGCTGGGATTACAGGTGTGAGCCACCATGCCCGGCCTAATTTAAATTTAAATAACAACATATGGGTGATGGCTAAAGGAGGACATCAGAAGACACTCTGGCTTTAGTTCTCTTTATGTGCTCACGACTGGGGTTGTCTGTCTGGGCTCGAGGGACCTCAGAGCCTCTTAGGGTGATGTGTGTCCTCCGGGATGACATTTCTTGGACAATTTCCCTCCTCCTCTGAAATGCGAGCTTCATTCATGGAAAATGAGTAAAAATCTGCCTGGAATTACTTGCGAGGGTGAAGGATGAACGTATTAACAGGCTATAGATAATAAGAAAATCCTTTAAAAATGAATGTGGTGGCTGCCAAACCAATTTGTGCAAAATAACGGTAGACAAGGATGAGCTGTGGCTGACAGGGAGCAATTAAGTTTTGTAATTTTGCCTTGAATTATTAATTTCAAGAAGAGTTGCTTCTCTCACTGCAGTCTACATCTTCACCCTTTGAGAGCTGGGTGGAAAGCACTGTGGGTGAGCCTGCATTTCCAGGTTGTTGAGAAACCATCCCTCTTCGTTTCTTTCCTTATGCTTTCAGCTCTTCATCGGGGTTTGCTTTTCATTTTCTTCTCACATTCACAACAAATTAGCCATACAAATAAATAAAACAAAATAAAGGAGACCTGTCCCAAGAAAAAGCATCCTCATCACGTTTCGTAGGCTACTCCCTTTTACAAGCTGTTCCTGCACAGCCATGGCAGGTAATCATGTGCGCACCAGACAGAGGGGAATTTCTAAGTCAAGAAAAGTGGATTTGTGGGAAGTCATTTTCCTCCAGGTAAAGAGAAAGTGGCTTTGCTTGGCTGGTTGACTCATTGGCCAAACTAATGATGCTACTAACACCCCTGATCTCAGGATTAAGCATTGTATGGGATATTGTGAGTCATGAAGGATTATTCCTTCCTACAGAGCCCAGCTCTAGGAAACCATCTTACAATACATGTGCATCCCGAAGAGGACCAGGAGAGTGAGGAAGGCTTGGCTCAACCCAGCCCAGTTGCTGACAAGCCATCAAAGTACAGGTCTTACTTCCAACAGTGGGTCAGTTGGAAGTGACAAACACTAGCATCTCTCAAAGGGCTTTGCCTTGATATTACCGCCTCTCAGCAACTGACCACTTCTCCCATTTGCCTGAACCCTCAGACTTCTTTGAAGAAACTCTTTCCACCTATCCAAGTGCACTAAGTTCCTGGCATATAAAATTACAAGTGTTTATTTTATGAGGTGGCGTGGCTTTGTGGAAAGTTGTTTGGGGGTAGGAGGTCAGACCAATTAGGGTTTTAATTTCATTTCAGTTACTTATTCGCTGTTTGACTTTGGCAAAGTGACACAAGTTCTCTGAGCCTGCTTCCTTGTCTGTGAAACTGGGCTAATGCTGCTGTGTGGGATGGTGGTGAGGGTTATAAGTGAGGAAGGTGAAGTTCCCAGCACAGTAGCTCACATGGGAGAAGGTGGCTGGCACTGTCCTTCCAGGAGATGGAGGCACAGTCAAGTGGCCCAGAGGACAATTCCCAGCTAGCCCCAGAAATAACAAGAATCCTTCCTCCAGGGATCATAGCCTTCTGAACTGCTTCCCTCCTGCCTGCCCTTCTCTTTGTTCCTCTTTCTTCACTGGGGGTCCGGGAAAATATCATGCATTCATTCACTCATTCATGTATTCAACAAATACCTGGAGCTTGCTGCCTGCAAGGAACTGCTCTAGGTGCTAGGAATACAACATAAGCAAAACAGAATCCTGACCTCATGATGCTTATATTTTAGTGGGGAGTGAGGCACAGATGTAATAAACAAAGAAGATATAACATCCAGTGACAATAACTGCTATATAGTGAGATATATAGTAAGAGGATATGATGGAGGTGAATTAACATCAATGGTGAGTATCTGATTTTTAGCATCACCTGCATACACACACAGAGTAAGGAGGGTGGGTCCCTTAGTTTACAAAGCCTGTTATGAGGAAGGAGTACTGAGGGGGACACTCACTCATATGAAGGGACTGCATGGAGTGGGATCTAAGAGGTGGGTAGTGGTTGGAACTACACCCGCTGCAGAGTAGTTGAGGAAGAAAAGGGGAAAAGACAGGTAAGTGACATGAAGTAGGGAGAGAACGGGGAAGAGGGATGGCAGCTGCCATGTGGCAGGAGAGAGGGAGGTTTTGGAGATCTCTCGGTTGATGGAACACGCTTCTGGGTGTCCTTATGGAGCCTCAGGAACCATGTGCGTGCCTTGCTGATGCTTTTGCCGTCAGTTTTGGGTTTTTTAGATCTGGGACGCTTGACACTGACCACAGGGTGAGCGCCAGGCTGGATTTGTATGTTTGTTGTTTTAAGTAATCTAAACCTTATAAACACATGTACGGAGAAAGCCCAAGGCTCTTTCACTGTTCCCTACATTCCAGTCTCCAGAAGTGACTTATATTCAAAGGGAAGTGTGAATCCTCTCTGATCTTTTCCTGTAAATATACAAACACTCACCTATGCATAGTGTTTACAAATAAATAGTGGTTTCCTTGTCTTTTTAAAAAAGAGATGTGATATCATACTTTTGCAGGGGCCAAATAAAAAAAAAATAACTACAAGAATATTCTAGTATCAATCCTTCATCCTCAAACTGTAGCAGTTCTACAAAAAGGCCTTTCTCTTGCCCCCACTGTCAAGCCCTCCTAACTTCTCGGCGCCCTCTGCCTCTGCCTGCCATTCTCTGCAAAGAAATGGTTTCTCTGGCAGGTATTGGCAGGCAAGATTGTATCTTTGTCTTTCCACCTATCCTGCGGTCATTAAGTAAGACAGATCCCCTTACTCCCGACCCTCTCACCTGATACGGGGTAAGGAGAAGGGCGCAGAAACTAAATAATTCACCTTTTGGTGTACCCTGAAAGAGAGAGGAGATGAGTGATATGTTGCCATGGAAATCAGGTTCTGTTTACTAGTAGCTTCCCCTACTTGGAGTGCATCAGGGTAGCCTGTAAGACAGTGGCTCTCAGCCCTGGCTGCACATTGCAGCCTCCTGGGGCTAATCAAATACAGATACCGGTGCCCCACCCCTAAGGATATGATTTCATTAGTTTGTGAGATGGGCTGGCATCCAAGGTCCTTCTAATGTGAAGGCAAAGATTGAGAGCAGCTGCTATAGAAGAGCTCTTTCTGGTAAATCAGTCATTATCCTGAGCATCAAGAGTCTGCATAAATAAATTTGGAACTGTGTCTTATGTTAATGTTGATGTTGCACTCACCTGGGGAAGGAGCCTGCTCATTTGCCCACTTTTCAGAAACAATGAATCTGTAGTCCAGCCCCTTCCTTTTCTTCCTGCTCTCAGCCTCCTTCCTTGTGAGGAGTAACAGCTGTAGAAGTCAGGAGACCTTACTGGCCACACTAAGAGAGTACCTGTGTGTGTGTATCAGCCTTCAAGCAGTTTTGGGGTCAGACACCCACTTCTCAGACTTCCAGGCAGCTGCCAACCTTTGCCTTCCCTTCTTGGATTTCTTTCAACATGCAGATTTATGAGGCAAGGAATGCGTGAGGGGTGGCTGGCGTCCAGACTTACTGTAACCAGAGAGAAATGAACAGAGTGTGCTCCAGGGGACATGCAGCACTTCCTGAACAAACTACTGGTGTCGCCGTTAATGCTGCTGACTTCGGAACCTCATGTGTCTGTCTGTCTTGTTCTTCACTCAGCAGGACCAGCATCTATTGCTAATGTTAGGTTAAAGATTTTAGGGCACAGCACGCCAATCTTCCCTTGATCCATGCTGCTCATTGGTCAGTGGTCACGTTTGTAGCACACCTCATGTCTGTGGGGAGTGGCTGTGGGGTTGAGAACTGCTGAGGCAGGGGGTTGAGTGTTCCCAATTAGGGGTTGGCAGTAACCACGTACTGGGGTGGGGCTTCTGCCACTTGCTTTATTGTTCATGTAATAACAGTGGACTTGGATTGTGAATTCCTTGGAACAAGAGGAGTCCCTTCTGCTGTCTTTACCCGGGAAGACTTCTCTGATTTTCTGGGCTGGTTTGCATTCCCCTCCTAGGTACTTTGGTAGTTGTTCCTGGAGTGGATCATAGCCAATACCACCCTGGGTTGTTCCCACTAATTTACCTATCCACACGCCCATGAATCACAAACCCTCAAGGGCAGGGTGTCCCCAGTGCCCACACCACACTTGTTTTGTAGTAAGAGGTGCATGCACATATGCTAGGAGATGGAATGCTTATCAGCACCCACTTTTCTTCCAGCCTAATTGTATGCACTATATTCACACACACACCTGGATCTAAATCCTGCTCTTTGCTTCTGGGCTGTCTGACCTTGGGCAAGATACTTCCCCTTGCTAAGTTTTGTCTCCCTCCTTTCTAGGATGGAGCTGGTGATAGGACTGAACCGATTGGGTGCTATGGAGTATTAAATGTGATAGTATCTGCCAAGGGTTAGCACAGGGCTGCTCACAGGATCAGTGCTCAGTAAATGCTAGTTTCATTATTATCTGTATGATAAATTGATTGTAGTGTCATCTGCAAATAGGTAAATAAAGTACTATACATTGCCAAAGAACTTTAACCACCTCAGACTTGTTATTTATTCCGATTAAACAACAATGACCTGAGAAAGTAGTATATAAAGTGATTGTGCTATGCTGGATACAGTATCAGCTAGAATGCAAATGTTAGCAGCCAACATACTGACTGTAGCCATCTAAGATTATTGGGAAGGCAGGAAAATTCACAGAAAGAGCACTGGAGAGGGAGTCCATGTGGGCAGGTAGCTAAGCGACAGTCAAGACAGCGTGGCAAGGTTTGGATAGAAGGACTGGCCTGCACTGTGGAGAGCCGTCTTAATTGGAGGGAGCAGCTGTGTATAAAGACAGTCCGCAGGGCAGCATGCCGTTGCCGTTTCTGAGTAAATTTGTACACTGTTTGCAGGAACTAAGATCTGTGAGTCACTGCCAAGATCCTCTCTTTTGTACATTATCAGATCAAAATTTTAACTCGACCTAAAAAAGGTCTCATCTCCCATGCCTGTGTAGGGAAACTGAATCTCAGATGTGCCCTTCTGTTCCCACGGGGCCATCGCAGAGACTTAGATTGCCCTGGCTTTCTTTCTCTTCTTGTGTGCTAAGCCACCAAAATCTGATATGCTGAATGGTCAACTTAGTGGTGGAGTTCGGGTTGAGAGCTGATTTCTAAAGCCGCCACCACCTCTGGACGGCACACATTCGGATATCAGGTCAAGGTTCGGAAGACTATTAAGAAGCCAGCACCAAGACATGCTAGTGGAGAAGTCGGAGTTTTTATCACGTCCTACCTACTTTGCGGTGAAATGAAGGTCTTCGTAGTGAGACGGTGATGAACATTGCTGATGTGGCGAAGTCATCCTTCATCACCGTGCTATTCTGCTTAGAGCTCCAACTGCTACATTATGTCTTAAAACTTGTCAACTTGTGCACAGTGCACTGACTTCATAGGAGAAAAAACGGGTTGTCTAAAAATATCAAAAATCAGACATTTCTGGTAGAACGAGACATTATAACTCAAAAGTCCAATAGATAAATAATAATTAGCAATGACATTTACTCCACAGAGCAGGAATAAAACAACATTCTCTATCAGCTACATCCTCAGATGGTTACAGTTTCCTGCCTCTAACCACAACTAATGAAAGGCCAGGCACACAACCTTTAGGAAGTTAACATAAATTTTTTCTTGGGGAGGTGGCATGGAGGTGGGGGGATCAACTTTAAAGAAGTCTGTTTCTGTTTCCTAAGTATTTTGCCAATAAAAACAAAATAGTTCCCCACTTGTTAGAAAATGTTACAGAATCACCTGTCTGCCCTTGAGGAGATGGAGAACAAAATCAACAATATTTGCATTTTGACCATACACAGAATTAATCCGTAGAAGCACAGGCATTTCTGAGGCCCAAGCGTGAAAACACTGCCGTGCATGGTTTTACAGACAAGATAGTGTCTGTGCTTCAACGACAGCAATGGGGCGAGGCTGCAGCAAGGGCGAGGCGTTCCTAGGGCAAAACATTTTAGGATGGTGATGCCTCATCCTCAAACTCTGAACTTACCTGGTCATTTTAGGAGAGGAAACTGAGGCTCCAGGAAGTGAAGTGATTTCTCAAAGGTATCACCACTAGTCAATAGCAGATCCAGTACCCAGGGAGGGAAACAGCTGGTTATAAGATAATCAAAATGAAGAAACACACCTATTCTATCCTGTGTGTATTTCGGTGGGCATGTTGGGGAGAATCATTGGTGGTTCTCAGACTCCTTTTTTTTTATGAATTAGCAGATCCTTGGATTTCACTGGAGAAACCAGTGTGGCTACTGATCCATTAGAGAATCTAGCATTCCCCAGAGAGCAAAAACCTGCTTGTGGGGGTCATGCTCCAGCCTATATAGATTTGGTGCACCAACACTGCACTGACCTCATGAATAATCTCTGATCAGAGGATACTAATTAAGACGTGGCAATGCCCACTTAGTAAATTAGCTAAAGTGACAAAACTCAATTTAAATAGCAATTTTGTCTCTAGTGATAGAATTATAACGACTCCCTTCACTTAATGAGCCAGACACTTAATAATTCAAACATCCTTAGAGAAAAATCAAACAAAGCTTCTCCATCCCACACTGGGTTTCCCACCACCTCTCCTGCCACTGCTTTGCAAAAATGGCAGCTTGGACCCTGTGGAGGAGAGGCTTGGTATTCGGTGAGCAGAGAGGGGCTGGCCAGCTTCTGGGCAGGGTAACTGGTAGGTGACTTCTCCAACAGATTTCCAGCCAGCTGCCTGTTTTTGTAAATCAAGTTTTACTGGGGCACAGATATGCTTGTTTCTTTATATCGTTGCCCAGAGCTGCTTTCATACCACCGTCAAAAATTTGAGGAGTTGAGTAGTGGTAACAGAGACCTTATGGCTCGAAAAGCCTTCAACATTTATTATCTGGCCCTTTCAGAAAACAATCTGACCCTTTGGGAACAAGTTTGCCAACCCCTAGACTTGGACTGTACTTTGGATCTGTGGTTCTCTGGGTGTGCAACCTTGAATAGATACTTCCCACATCCCTGGCCTGTGATTTTCTTACGTGTAAAATGGGAATGATACAAAGACTATCTCCTGAGACTACGAGAATTAGGTAAGATGATGCACGCTTATCTGTGCTTGACACATAGTAAGTGTTCCACAAAGGGCTAATGAGATTAATAAAAGCAATGATAATAGGAACATATATTGAGTACTTACTATGTTGCAGACTGTGCTCAGTTCTTTACCTATATTAACTAGTTTAATCCCACAACAACCTATGAGGGAGATATTATAATTATTTTAGTTTTACAAATGGAGAAAGAGTATTTATTATCATTTTATCTATTCTTCTAAATTCTCTCATATTTACCCATTTAGTAATACTTTTGCCCAGTAGTAACTGCTCTCCTGGCTGGCAGGCTGCTCAAGGGAAGGTCCTGAGGCTCCTCATTGTCCCTGGACCCTGGACCTGAAGGCATTGATCAATCTATTGGTCACTGACAACATTGAAATCAAATATTTCTTCTCTCACATGAGTGGTGGGTCCCTTTCTCCATTCTGCCTGCCCAGCCTCCCTTCTTTGTCTTTCATATCCTCTCCTGGCCTTTGCAGTGTAACAGGAGGTGGACATCACCCCCAGGTACGGCCAGGCAGGTAGTGAAAACTCAGGCAGGTAAAAACTCAGAAATCCTAGGAGCCATTAAGGTTTGGAACAGCCAGATATACATGTATTCAGCACACATGTCTTGTGTGCCTAACATGCACCAGCCATGGAGGTTATACCTGCAAGACAAAATGCTCCCTGCCTCTCTAAAGCTTGCAGTCTATTCAAGAAAACTTTACAGCTACCGCACAGCTGCCACCTTAAAGAAATCTTTCTTTTTCTTTTGATTCTTTCTTTTTTTTTTTTTTTTTTAGCACAAAAGTAAATGTGTTCTTTCTGGGGTGTCCGTGTCCAAACCCAGTCACACATCACTTAAGGATAGGGATATGTTAAGAGAAATGCATCACTGGGCATTTTTCTCATTGTGTGAACATCAGAGTGTACTTACACAAAGCTAGATGGGAGCCTACCTACTACACACATAGGCTATAAGGTGGAGCCTATTGCTCCCAGGCTGCACACCTGTATAGCATGTTACAGTCCCGAATACTGTAGGCAATGAGAACACATTGATAAACATCATGTGTTTTTCTAAACATAGAAAAAGCATGCCAAAAATATGATATGAAATAAAAAATGGTCTACCTGTATAGAACATTAATCATGTATGCAGCTTGAAAGTTGCTCTGGGTGAGTCAGTGAGTGAGTGGTGAGTGAATGTGAAGATGTAGGATGGTTACTGTACGCTACTGGAGACTTTATCAACACTGTACACTTAGACTATACTGCATTTATTAAAAAATATTTTTCTTCATCAACAGAAAATTAACCATAGCAGACTGTAACTTTATAAACTTTTCATTTTTTAACTTTTTCACTCTTTCGTACTAACACAGCTTAAAACACACACACATTGTATAACTGTGCAAAAATATTTTCTTTCTTCATATCCTTATTCTACAAGCATTTTTTGTTCTTTCTCTTTTTTTACTTTTTAAACTTTTTTGTTAAAAACTAAGACACAAACACACACAGTAGCCTAGGTCTACACAGTGTCAGGACCCTCCCCATCACTGTCTTCCACCTCCACATATGGTTTCATGGAAGGTCTTCAGGGACAATAACATTCATTAATTTGTCACCTCCTATAACAATGCCTTCTTCTGGAATATGTCCTAATGACCTGCCTGAGGCTGGTTTATAGTTAATTTAGTAGAAGGAATACACTCTAGACTGTGATATAAAATATGACAAAGTAAATACATAAACCAGTAACAGTCATTTATTATCATGATCAATTATGTGCTGTATGTAATTGTATGTGCTGTATTTTATATGATGAGTAGCACAGTAGGTTTGTTTACAAATAGGTGAGTGATGCATTGTGCTGTGACATTAGGATGGGTGCGATGCCACTAGACAGTAGGAATTTTTCAGCTCCATTCCGTCATTGACCGAAACATCGTTATGCAGTACATGAATTTATTTGTTTTCATATAAAATTAATATGATACTTAAAGTTCTTATAAGGAACTCAGCTCTATATTAAAGTCCCTAAAAAATATAAGAAAGGGAAAAAAGTCAACCTAGAATGAACTCCTTCTCTATGTCAGGCACTGAATACGGTACTTTGCCTGCTTTAGCTCATTAATTTCTTACCACAAGAGTTGATCATTTCCTATTTCATATGTGGAAAAACAGAGATTCTGAGTGTTTAGGTGACTTGCTCAAGCATAGTTGGCTATGAAGAGGCAGAGTCATCTTTCACATCTCACCCCCACACCCCAACACCTCCCATTCCCGTGGGAGTTTTCTCACTGTGTCATCTACAGCCTTGGGGATGGCTGTGGGTGGGGGGAGGGGTGATTAGGGTCCCATGGTCCCCTCCCTCTGTTGAAGCAGTGCCTTCTTCCACTGTTTTCTGTGTGTGTATTCTACTGATCTTTAAAATGGACCTGCTGCTCTAACAATGAAGGTAGAACTGTGCTGAGAAGTTGGTGGTCTTTATGGAGTGCCAGCTGTGTGCCAGACTCTGGTCACTCTCAACCGCAGGCAATCTTGTCTCCCAGCAGACATTTAGCAGTGTCTGGAGGCATTTTTGTTTTTCACAACTTGAGTGTTGCTATTGGCATCTAACGCAACGGTCCCCAACCTTTTTGGCACCAGGGACCAGTTTCATGGAAGACAATTTTTCCATGGACAGGGAGGAGGATGGTTTCGGGATGATTCAAGCACATTACATTTATTGTGCACTTTATTTCTATTATTATTATATTTTAATTTATAATGAAATAATTATACAACTCACCATAATGTAAAATCAGTGGGAACCCTGAGCTTGTTTTTCTGCAACTAGACAGTCCCCTCTGAGGGTGATAGGAAACAGTGACAGATCATCAGGCATTAGATTCTCGTAAGGAGCGTGCAACCCAGATCCCTCACATGCACAGTACACAATAGGGTTTGTGCTTCTATGAGAATCTAATGCCACCCCTGATCTGACAGGAAGCGGAGCTCAGGCGGTAATGTGAGTGATGGGGGGCGGCTGTAAATACAGATGACGCTTCACTCACCTGCCGCTCACCACCTGCTGTGCAGCTCAGTTCCTAATGGGTCACAGACTGGTACCCGTTCATGGTCCAGGTGTTGGGGACCCCTGATCTAGTGGGTAAGGCCAGGAATGCTGCTGCTAATCACACAGTGCGCAAGAATTGTCTAACCTAGAATGCTGATAGTCCCACAGCTGAGAGACCCTGTTCCATACTAATTCTTAGGTAAACAGAGGTGAGAAAAACTGACAGAAAGCCTGCCCTCATGAAGTGTGCTTCAGTGGGGATAAGTAGATATTAATCCAGTCACCCATGCTGAGTCTTTAATCTCACAAACTGAAGCAGCGCCCTGAAGGGAAAGCATGGGGTGTCTGGATAGGAGATAACAAGGACTCCTTGTCTGTGAGGTCCGGGAAGGTGCTTTTCGTTGTTGTTGTTGTTGGATACAAGTTTTGCTCTTGTTGCCCAGGCTGGAGTGCAATGGGTAATCTCGGTTCAGCACAACCTCCGCCTCGGGTTCAAGCAATTCTCCTGCCTCAGCCTCCCAAGTAGCTGGGATTACAGGCGTATGCCACCAGGCCCGGCTAATTTTGTATTTTTGATAGAGACTGGATTGGTCAGGCGGGTTAGAGAGGCTTCAGTCTGAAGGCAGAGGGCAGGTGGAGTGGGAGTGGCGTAGGCACAGGTCACTGCAGGTGCAAAGGCCCCGTGGAGCGAGGGCAAGTGTCTGTTGGAAGGCGCGTGGATTAGAAAGGGCAGTGCAAGAGGTGGGCTACACAATGAGGGAAGGAAGAACCAAATCTGGCAGAACACTGGCCATCTTAAGGAGTCTGGACTTGATTAAACTAAGAGCTGTGGGGACCATGGAGGATCCTCCAGCAGGGCATGGTATGATTTTATTGGAACTGGAAAAGATCACTCTGACTATTATGTGGAAAACAAACTGAATGGAGCAAGACTGGCCCTAGGGAACTAGCAGACATTGAATACCACATACTTTCTTGCATTGCAGGGATGGGACAGGGACGTTCCCCTCCAGAATAGAATCCCGCTTCCCTGGGGCTGCCAATTTTGGTTTGTGTTAACAGCAGGGTCGCAGTGCATCAGGAACTCTATCACCCATAAATGTCAATCCCATCCTTTCTCCCAATTTTAAAAACTCACACCATTCAGACGTAAAACTCTATCATATCATTTCGGTTTCACATCTGTTCTGTAGTTGCAAAATAACAATTCCACTGCTGTCGTTAGCCTGAACGAAAACAGTTCGACATGAGAAGGATATGGGCCTGTCTCTAATTTCTTTTTTCTTTATTGACCTTTTCCAAGGTGTCAGAAAGCAGATTCTCTCATTAAGATGTTGACACCTGAGAAAGTCTGTAGTATATCTTATTTATGGCAGTGTGTATATGGGTGATGGAGAAGGGAGTTAAAAAATCAACTGTCAAGGCAAGAAAAATATTATCTTCCTTGGTCTATTCTCTCTCCCCAGTGACTTCTGACTTCTCTGAATCATAAAGTGGATCCGTGCCTCTCCTATGGTCTAATTAACTTAGAGGGAGACTGGGTAGGAGGGGAAATATCTAAAGATGCCCAGAAACATGGGTTTGTGGAGTTGACACAATTCATTTCTGATTAGCAACAGTTCATGCACTCGTCCATGAGCCACACAGATGTTCAAGTGGGCTGTCTTGAGGTATTGGGAAATTATCATAAATTTGAACTCATTTGCAAGGATCTATTTCCATATTTTACAGAAAATTGTAATTTTCCCTCCCAAGTTCCCTCCATTGTGAGGAGGAGGAATTTTTCACCAAGATGGTGCTGGCTCTGCTGGAAGCAGCTTTGATGAGTTGAGGATGCAGGGCCGTCTGGAGCTAGCCTTGGCCCTGCAAGCAATACAGAGAAATAGAGGGCACAGCTCCTGCCCTTCACATTGGTCAGAGAGGCCACAAGGTTTCAGAAAACAGAGACCACCAACTAGCCTGCTCAAAGGTTAACTGTCAGGAACTGTCTTTGTTGCTTCCAAGGCTTGGTCTGAACTCTTCCTTTCAGCCTTGACCACTGTGTGTGCTCGCCTCTGAACTTAGATTTTCTTACTCAGCTGAAATACAGAATGACAGTAATCCCTTCACAATGTCATTAGGATTAAATGAGAGACTCTATGTAAAACACCTGGCGAATCGTATGCACGGGACAAACATGGTTGTTGATACCAATAGCTAAAAAAGAGGAATAAGTACAGGAACGTGTTGGGCTGGGCTGGAGGAACCTGCAGGTCTTTGGAACACTCTGCAGCTTCTCTGTTCCATTCAATGGAAATATCAGTGAGTTTTCCCCACACCCAGACCATCAATGTCCCTGCTTCCTGAAGTACCCGTGTGAAGTTGAGTTTCAGCTTTGGAGCATGCTTCAGGAATGTGAATTGGATGAATAGGTTTTAAAATATTCATTGGTACATTTCCTTTGAAGCAAACCCAGGATTCTGGGTTGGATTTATCTTGAGGAATAAGCAGTAGCTGTCTAAAGGTTGATCCCACCCTGAGATCCAGGCCCTGTGGACAGGCCATACTGAGGTCCTGGACCTGTGGCCCAAGGGCCATATTCTACACAGGAATATGATTTATTGGCCCAGACTTTTAAAAAATGTGAATCCTTTGCTAACACTTAAACTCTAGGAGTTTTCACATAAAAAGATTTTAGGACTTCTCTTGAGAAAACAGAAGGTCCCACGTTCCCACAAGAGGCCATCGCACGTTGATGAAGAGTAGCTGTTTTCACAAGATTAGGCTTGCTGTTTGGTTACCCTCACCTCCTGGCTTGCCTATTATATTAATTTATTTGCCTGGCCTCACCAGGCATTAGAGTTTGCAGACCCTGGGGCAGTGGTTCTCAAGGTGTGGTCCTGGGATCAGTGGAATCTGCATCACCTGGGAGCTTGTTAGAAATGCACGTTCTCAGGCCCTGCCCAGCCCTACTGATTC
This sequence comes from Macaca mulatta, assembly GCF_049350105.2. NCBI lineage: Eukaryota > Metazoa > Chordata > Mammalia > Primates > Cercopithecidae > Macaca > Macaca mulatta. The sequence goes on from NC_133411.1 coordinate 178,824,561, forward strand.
AGAACAGTTGAGGGTAGGGCCCAGGGACCTGTGTTTTAGCCAGCCCCCCAAGTGACTCTGACGCTCATTAAGTTTGAGAATCCTTACCCTGGGATAAGGGATAAGCAATGGAAAATGAAGGGAACTGTTTCTAATGTCATCTTTGCCACTTAATTCAGTGGGAAAGTTTAGAAAAGCCACTTTGCTTTTTTACTGTCTCTGTAAAGTGGTAAGAGTGGGCTAATTGACTCCCAAGGACCTTGTGGCCTTAGCATGGTGTGACTCTATCATTCTCCAGGTCTATGGACTAAGAATTCATATTTATAAAGCGCTCACCATGTGCCAGGACTGGGGTAAGCACTTTACCTGGATGATGTCATTTAACACTAACCATGGCTCCCTTTGAGGACTCATTTTATAGAGGGAGAAATTGAGGCTCAGGGAGGTGAGCTGCCACATCAAAGGCCCTGCCTTGGAGTGCCCTAGATTTATGTAACTGAGAGCTGGTGAGCCCCAACTCCCTGATATTCTATTTCCTGTGACCTGCCCGTACACAGAGGTATCTGAGAGGTGATGATGGCAGTGTGGCCGGCACCTCAGAACAAAGCTGGCAGGTCCTTCAAGGCAGGCAGAGGCATGTTCTGCTGAACAGGAAGGATTATCAAAAATAGAACATGGCAGCCGTGGCCTTCTCCAGCCCCAGTAACAAGGAGCCAGCTGTGACCCTGCAGAGAGATGCTGAAGGAGGTAGGAGATTTGGAGAGGGAAGGAGGGAGAGCAGCCAGATCTGGCTTTGAAACTCCCCAGTCCTCAGTGGAATCCCAGCCATCCCTTATGAAGTGACCTTGGGAGAGCATTTTAACACTCTGTGCCTTGATTTCCTCATCTGAGAAATGGGGATGATCCCCACTTCCAGTGATTGGGAGCAAACAGGTTCATGAAAAGCATCTGGGATGCTGTAAACAGCTGAATATGTGGTGGCTTTCGCCAGTGCTAGGAACCTTGCTTGCCCTTTCTGAAGACCTCTAGAAGCACCTTGTGCTGTTGTCTGTGATGATGGGAAGGCTGAACAGTTTCTGACCATGGGAAGAGCCTTCCTCCTCCATCTGCCTGGTGGGCTCCGGTTGCTCAGAATGCTTCATTTTCCAGATACCTTGTTTCATTACCCTGTCTCTTGTCTGCTACATGTTCTAATTTGTTTTTCCCTTCAGAAATCCTCTCTGGGGTCTATCCACCCTGAGAATGGCTGGCAAATGCCTCTAGGAGGATTTAAATCCTGACTACAACTTCAGAGGTGTCTTCTTAGCATGACCAGGACAAAAGAGCGTTCACAGAGACCCTCAATTCTCAGATTAGGGAGCAGACTGTGGTTTCCTTTCCTTTCTCTTGACCCCAGAAGAATCCTCTGACATGGTTAACAAGGGGTGGGTTAAAAGCAGACAGGCTGGCTCTGCTGCAGCGGGGTGACCTTGGGGAAGTCGTGCAGCCTCTCCACTGTGTCATCATTCATACAATGAGTCAATAATACCATACTAATGCCTTAGCAGGCATACACCGAGTGGTAGTTGTCTTCCCTCCTCTAGTTGAGGACATATATAATTTTGGGCAGAGAGCTCAAGGGGAGAGACTAGAACAAATTTGAACTCTTTGGGTCTCAGAGTGAAAAATCAGTGAGAATCAACTCAACAGAAATGCTAACAAGTGTTATTACTTGAGCTGTTACTTTGTGCCTGGCTCAGTGCCAAACATTTTGTGTGTGTTTGTCTCATGCAGTCTTCCCAGGCGTTCTTTTTTAATTAGGGAGATATTATTATGCTCATTTCAAAGATGAGACAATCAAGGCTCAGAGAAGTGAAGTCTGTTGCCCAGAGCTCACAGCTACCAACTGGCTTAGCTGCATCTGCAGTGGCCTCTTCCCACGTGTGCTAGGAAGGAGTAAAAGGGAGGCTGGATGTGCTCCTCCCACCTAGAAATCACTCATTCTTTCAGCCTGCAAAACACTCCCTCTGGGGCTCTCAGCCCCCAAGGCTTTTCTTTAGCCACCAGCCCCTCTGGTTTTTGTTTATTATTTTGATTTGTCCATGGCCTCGGTCCTTTGTGCAGCCTGATTTCTCCTGGCTTCAGGCCCTAAGACTCGTCCTTATTTGCATAGGAGTCACCCAGAATATTGATGTGGCTCTTTGCCAGCAAAGTGAGCATCCCCCACACTGCTGGCTCCACGAAACCACATGAGCAGGCCAGGCAGGCTCCAGCCCTGGTGCAACACCCCGATGCCGTCCCCTCCTCTCTGCTCCCCTGCATCCATTCACAGACCATCAGCTGAGCAAAGCTCCTCAGAGCCGAAGCTGTGTTTACCCAGGAAGCCCCAGTTCACTTTGGCAGGCCATCTCAGCACAGCAAATATGAGGAAGGAGCGATCTACAGTCTCCCTGCCCTTGACAGGGGAGAGGCCTCGAGTTTCCAGTCACTTGAAGAGAAGGCCTAGCCTCCAGCCCCGTAGGATTATTCCTGACTGCCACAGTGAAGAAAGTAGTGTTCCAGCCCCCCTCATCCAGCCCAGCCAGGGGTAGCCGGAGTCAGGCATCTGAGGGAAGTGATGTGTTTGCTGTCTAACTGGGCCACTGAGGGGATGAGTCACAGGAAGTCCAAGAAGGCTCTCCCAGGAGCTACCTTTATGTTTCTTCGTGTGTATTCTTAGCTGGTTTTCATATTCGGAGGAAAGGGCAGGAGTGTTTTGGAAATTGGTCTTTACCCCAGCTCCTGTGTTGGGCATTAGGTGGGCAGACTTCCAGCAAAACACTGCAAAGAACTGGGGGATCTGGCATAGTCATTCATTCATTCATTCATTCATTCACTTCTTCATTCCACCAATCTACTGAGGACTCATTGTGTATCAGCCACGGTTTCAAGGAAAAAGACAGGCCGGTTCCTGGTCTCTTGGAGCTACATTCTAATGGGGTGGGGACAGACAATAAACAAACCTAATAGAAAAGTAATTTCACACAGCGATAGGCAATCTGAAAGTCACACGGTAGGATCCTGTCATTGAGAGTGACGTAGGGCTGAGGGAGGCTACTTGAAACTGGGTGGGCAGTGAAGACTTCACCGTGGAAAGGGCCTTTAGGCTGGACCTGAATATCAGACGGAGCTGGCTATGCAAAGATCTGGGGGGACAGTGTTCCAGGCAGAGGGAAGAGCATGGGCAAGGCCCTGAGTCAGGAAGGAGTGTTGCCATATGGGAGGAATGAATGAAGGCCAGAGAGTTTGGAGAGGAGCAGTGAGTATACCCGTGCTGGAGTGAGTTTACGATGTATCTGGAACTGTTCTAAATGCCTAACCTGCAACATGCATTTATCCTTACCCAACAATATGACTCCCTGTTACCATTTTGGAAACTTAAGTTCAAAGAGATTGTGCAAACTTCCAGAGTCACATACTTCATCAGTGATAGAGCTGTGATATGAACTCAAGCACTCTGATAGGGGAAGCTGTACTTTTAACCTGTACGTTGTACAGTCACTGTAAACTCACTTGAATGTATTAACAAAATGTTCCAAGATTGGGAAGAGGAGATGAGTCTTGGAATAGGACAGAACATTTTCCAAGGGGAATGGGAAGGGACCTGGCATTTGTTGATGGTGCCTAGGCTGAGTGCCAGGCACTGGGCTGTATGCTTTCTCATCCATTATTCTGATCCTAACCCTCCAAGGTAGACTTCATTAGCCCTGTTTTACAGATGGTGAAAGCACAGGCTCAAAGAAATGAAGCTTCCTGCCCAAGGCCATGCAACTAATATCAGATTGCCTGAGTAAGGGTTCAGGGCATCTGCCCTGGCACCTGGTCCTTTCTGACCCTCCACATTAAGCTGATTCCTTTTTGTCTCATTATTTCTTATTCCTCTCCTTCCAAAAATGAAAATGAATATCCCCCAAAACGTAAAAATCCTAACAATAAGTGCACCTGCTTTAGGGTGGAGGGAATGGCGGGCCATCGGCATGCACGTATTGTTCTTCAAATTACCTGTTACCTAGAGGGGAGGAGCAGGACCGGATCCTTCATGGTCTTGGTGCCTGCTGGGTGAGCATGAGCACACAGGCATTCCATAAATAAAAAGTAAATGTCACACCGTGCAGTGCCGGTGCGTTCTGCAAAGCTTCACCCAGGGGTCTTCGCAATTGCCAGAAGCAGGGTCAGGATTTGTCATTCTTATTCCTCTCAGGCCTTTCCCCCTGGGGCTGATCCCGCCTTCAGGAGACCTAGAGAGCTCATCTTGTAAGGCACCGAGAGAGGAGCCACGCCACCATTCGGTACACACCCTCTTCACTTCTTAGCTTAAATTCTAGGTGTGAAAATTTCATCCCACCTCTTCTTTTATTCACTCACTTGAAAGGTAGTTGTTTGTCTGCTGTGACCTAGGCTCTGAAGATACTCTGGGGAACCGTGTAGATAAAGGCCCTGCTCTCACAGAGCTTATATTTTAGTAGAAGGATTCAGAACTTTTTTTAAAAAAGGTAAGCAAATACACATAGGTGCTATGAAAAAGATAAAACACAGTAATGACAGAAAGAGATGGGTAGGGGGAGAATGATTATTTGCACCTTTCTCTGTTTTTTCATACCCATTCATCCATACCTCCCTTTCTCTGTCCACTCATTCATTCATCCATCCCCTATATCTCTCTGTGTATTTGACTATCGTCTACCTACACACACATACAAACACATATACATTTATATATTTTTATAGGCCTGTCTTCCTCCCACCCTCCTTTCTGTCTCTCCTTTCTTACACCTCCTTCCACAATTTTTTTTTTTTTTTTTTTTTTGAGACAGGATCTTTCTCTGTCCCCCAGGCTGGAGTGCAGTGGTGTGATTATGGCTCACTGCAATCTCGAACTCATGGACTAACTGATCCTCCCGCCTCAGCCTCCCAGCCAGCTGGGATTATAGATGTGCGCCACCGCACCTGGCTCACAACTAATTTCTGACACCCACTCAGGGCCAGTTCCTCAGGGTGGTTTGTCTTTTTTTTTTTTTTTTTTTTCCTTCAGCTCCCCAATGACTGGCACCTGGTCATTTGTCCGTGCCTCCTCAGTAATGAACATACTGTTTGGCATAAGGCGAGCATAACAAGCATTTGTGAAATCACCAAATTATAAGAATATCCTATACTATTTTTATATGCATCCAATTACCAAGGTGTGATAGAAGCCTCAACGTGCCCTCCCAACCTTAGAATCACTGTGTTCCCGATATGAAGGATGATTATTAAATGAAAAGCAGCAGAGCATATGGATAAAGGTGTATAGCCCTGTGTTTGAATCTCCTTGGCATCTTTTAAGTCAAAGACTGTTCCATTTATGAATCAGTTCCCTTATTGTCAATTCAACTTGACAAGCATTTGCTGCACAACTACTATGTGCAGAATGTGGTAGGGATTCATTGAAGATACAGTCCTTGCCCTCCTGTTTTATACTTCCCAGGAGGGAGATCATAATAATGTGGACAGAACTGTAAATAGAGGCACCTGGGAAGCCTCATGGAGGCCCATGAGAGGAGAGATCCTGTTCCATGTTCCTGGGGCTGCCTGAAGGGACGGTTTTTGAAATTTTTCTTGAAGGAGATAGCCCATTAGCCCAGTTTGGCTGAAGGAAAGAAGAAGTCAATGAAAAGTGAGAAATAATTTGTAAAAGTAGCTGGAGTCTGGAACTCCATATTGAATGGAGACTGAATTTGGAGGCGTTGGTATCCAGAGGCGGGGGAGCATAGCAGCTTTTTAATGATGGGGGTGATATGAAATGGAATACTGTGATCAGGTTAGAATTTGATTTCTTTGGGCTGTGGCTCCCAGAGTAAATAGCATGTTCAATGTGATCTTTAAAATAAATTACAGAGATCAAAAGGGAACAGAGTAGGAGAGTTTCTGAGTGTACACAGAGGTGTAGCATTTCGGATTCATTTAATTAAAGGAGCCAGCTGAGAAGGTTGTCACCCTGTCATTTAAGAATTTTTGATAGAAGAGCCAGAGGTTTCATTTTTGAAGTGGTAAATGCAAATAGACTCTTCACCATACCTACATGCTCATATCAGTTAGTAACTCTTCTTTCTCGATTTTCTTTTATAGTTAATACTGGCTTAGATTATCCTCTGGCAGGATTCACATTTACCAGAAAAAAAACAACCTCACAATGAAGGAGCATTCTGCATTTGAGGGGTCACAGATGCTTCCTACTGAGGGATCCAGTGCCATCTGTTCTGAAGCACGTTCAAGCCCATCTTGCACGATTCTCGGTGGTGGTGGCCTTTCTCTCCCTCTTTCTGTTCTGCTATCATGAGATGAGACAGGAACCATCATGGAAGGTGGTTGGAAACTTGGTCGCTGGAGCCAGCCTGTCTGGGTTCAAACCTTAGCTCTAGCTCCATGCCCCTAGAGAAGTTATTAACCTTTCTGAGCCTCACTTTCCTCACAAGAGAACAAGTAGACCTTCCTCATAGGGTTGTTTGAGGATTAAGAGCCTTGATATATGCAGAGCGCTTAGTGTCTAGCATTTACTAAGCACTCAAAAAACAGTAGTGTTATCTCAGCATAACAGTCTTCAGACTTTCAAACAACAGAAGCTTTCTCAGGACAGATCTAGGTAAACAGAAATAGAGATCGCTGTGTGAACCAGGGTTGAGCATGGCCCCTGTCTTGTAGCAAAGGAGTCATTCTCTAAGGGTTGTGTCAGTTTCTCTTTTGGTTTTGGTTCTTGCACCTGGATCCTGCTACAGATTTTCCATGTGACAGGAGGCCTCGGGTGTACTGTTTTCCCCTATGAAGTATTTTGTCCAGTGTTGTGTTTCTCTGGGAATTTTGTCGTTATTCCTGGTAACAGCCACATTCTTTCGTAGCATCATTTGATCTCTTAAGATTAGGGTGTATCGGGACCAGATTCTGTCCCCAACTCAATGTGATGAACCACCAGCTTCCGCAGCCTCCACTCACAATCTGGGCCGCAGGTTCTTACTGAGGCTGAGCCAAACACTGGCAGCCCACGGGGCAGATGTGGCCTGTGATGTTTTGACTGGTCTTCATGGTGTTGGCCCACTCAAAATTATAAAATTAATTTGAATTTGATGAGACTATGTAGAATTCAGGAGGCTGAATGTAAACATTTAGATTTCCAGCTGCTCCGAAGTCAGATTAGCCAGCGAGCGTCACCGGGCCTGCATTCCCACACCGCAGCGATTGGCTGGAGCTGATGAGAGCTGCCTGCCTTATCTGGGACACAGTCCCCACCAGCCCTTTCCCTCCCTGGCTACTCTGTCATTCTCACTCTTGCAGGGATAGAGTCAGGGCAAGAGAAAAGGGGAATGGTTCTTATACTCATTCCTTTATCAAATGTGGAAGACTTTAGGTTTTACCTTCCCTAGCGTGGACAGTCTCAGGGACCGTCCCTGCTTACCTTCTTTGGTCCTCTCATTTGTTTCATGGACATTCCTTCTGAAGCTGCATATGTGGCCCCAGACAGAGGGTTCTTAATGCTTCCAAATAATACAACATATGGCGGAGTCAGGGCTTGAATCCAGATCTTCTGGATACCACTGCGGAGCCCTTGCCCCTTCCCCACGTAGTCTCCTGGGTTAGGAATTCTGGCTCATTCACTCAAAGACTGCTGTGTGCTGCCTGCTCAGCTCTGGGGGTTCAGAGGATGTGGACACCTACCTTGGCATCGCACCCTGATCAGTCCAGTGCACCCATTCATTTAACAGATAGTTGTCAATAGAAATCAAGTGTTTGGATATTGAGAATAGCATTATGATGAGGATCCGGAGTATGTTATTAATAATAATGGTATAATTTTGAGCTTCTGTTTTATAGACAAACATATGTGTGGCTACAGCAAGGACTGTGCTCAAGATTTGACTTACATTAGCTTGTTTAAGCCTCTTCCACACACTATTTAAGGCAGGTACTATTATTATCATCATTTTATGGATGACAAAACTGAGAAGCTGAAAATTTAGGAAACTTGCCCAAGATCACACAGCCAAGAAGCAGACACCAGAACCAGAGCCCCAGGCTCACAAACTTCGCTGCCTTCACTCCTAGGCTGTATGTTATTTTGACCATCTCTCAGCCAGGAAGTCACTCCCTTTTATACAAATGACATTGCTGGTGATGATGGTTAAATATTTCTATTCTCACAGCATGTGAAAGAGAGAGCCTCGTGATTTGTTCCCTAAGCCCCAAGGGTTTCTCCTACCATTTCAGAGAGATGGAAGCTTTTCTTTGCCCCTGAACTGTGACTAAGAAAACAGAAAGGAGGAAAAACCCATCAGAAAACTAAAAACCTCTCATCTTTGCCAATAAGAATTCACTCTAACTGAGCTTTTTTGCATGCAGCACTGGGAAGAGACCTTGTTTTTTATTCTATCAACTTGTCCATATAACAATTGATTGAGAACCTGTTGTGTACCCGATGCACTGCTGGCGTAGGGTATGTCAAAATCAGTGCAGCGTGGTCCTCTCTCCAAGAAACTCAATCTACTGCTTGGTTTTCTTTTCTGGATCATTTCAATTATGGTTCCCCTTTAAGTAAAGGACAAACAGAGAAGTAGCACTGAGTCAGATTTTTGCCACTAGTCTTATGCAGGCAACCTGTTTTTCGTAACGCTCCCCACACATGGGATCTGAGCCAGCTGAGCCCAGAAACCTCCCAGGCTGAGAATGTAGTGTGGCGCTTCAACACATGGGACTGTGCAGGAGTCTATACAACTAGCATGTTGGCCACAGAATCCCTGCTAAGCGTTCGGAAATAGAAGGGGTGCACAGCACCCCACCTACTTTTCCTAATCCCATGGATATCAGGCTCCAGCCAGCCTTGCCCCTGGAATGGAGACATCTCAGGTAGGGGTTGTCATTGTTCCAAGCTTCTTTTGATGCCATTTCAATCCTGGGTGTAGAGTTGCCACATGGAGAGTGAAGCCACCAGAATACATAAGTGAGAAAGGAATGGAAAGATGGACAGATACTTAGATAGACACATAAATACTTTGCAGAAATCTGGGACAGTGGAAGGTACGAAGAGAGCCTCAGATAGGGAGAGAACAGTAGGTTGATTGTGGTAAAGGGAAGGCTTCACTTTGTTATTCAATATACTTATTTATTGAATGGTTTAAACAATATGTATATCTTTCTAATTAAAAGAGAATTTGGGGCCGGGCACGGTGGCTCATGCCTGTAATCCCAGCACTTTGGGAGGCCAAGGTGGGCGGATCACGAGGTCAGGAGTTTGAGACCAGCCTGGCCAACATGGCGAAACGCTGTCTGTACTAAAAATACAAAAAATTAGTTGGGTGTGGTGGTGGGTACCTGTAATCCCAGCTACTCAGGAGGCTGAGGCAGGAGAATCGCTTGAACCCAGTAGGCAGAGGTTGCAGTAAGCCGAGATTGCGCCATTGCACTCCAGCCTGGGTGACAGAGCAAGACTCCATCTCAAAAGAGAAAATAAAAAAAGAGAGAGACAGTTTGGGCTTTAGAATAAGACTGGAGTGTGAGTCAGTCCTAGCTTCCTCTATTTCTGAGAGTTATGTGACTGTGGGCAAATTGTTTCAGATCTCTAAACCCCCAATTCCCTTGTTTATGAAATGGAGGTCATGGGGATTGAATGAGATTAAGTCCTGTATAAAATGCTGATGAAGCTGTCAATAACATCAGCTTTTTATTACTACTATTTGCATTATTAATAGCATTAGAAGAGGCTGAGAGTCAACTACAGAGGAGACGTCTGTGGGCAGAAGAGAACCACAGAGGAGGTAGCTAGCAGTGGTAGAGCCAAGCAAGGAATGGGTTCCATTTAATGCGGTGTCAAGTGCACTCCTCATTAGGGAGATGCAGCTCCCTCCCTTCTCCACCTGCCAGCACTTGTTTTCTCCTCGGGAAACACCCGGGATGGCAAGCATTGTATATAGTTAGGTGGCTAAGAGCATGAGCCCTGGCTCCATTGGTTTTCCATTCTAGCTATGCCACTTACTTGTTCTGAGTCAGTTTTCTCACCTGTAGAATAGGAATGGTAATTGTATCTACCTCAAGAATTGTCTCACCAATTAAGTGAGTTAATGCACGGGAAAGGCTTCACAGGAGCCTGGCACAGAGTAAGTGATTTATAAATATGAGAACATATTCTATACTCTGATTCTAGAGCAATCCTAAGACTTTTAAAGACCCTGAACACTCTTCCTTTTGGAGATTTCACCCCACATTTTATCAAACATACTGAAAGTCACCCACATTTCACAGTAATTATTATTATTATTATTTGCAGTAGTATGTTTAAAAGAGGTTTTAATGATTTTGCTTTTGGAAGTGTTTGGCTGTGACGAACTCATGGCTGTGAAGCCTTAGCAATCGCTGGACATATTTGAAAATCCTTTCAAAGTGAGGAACAAATTGTTTTTAAGTGTAATAAGATTTTTATGAACTTCAAACTTAACAATTAATGATGTTTACATAACATTCCTTTATGTAGACATTTAATTAAACTTTTATCTATTTTGATTTTTCAGTTTTCTCTTTTTGTATTTTAAAGCCAAAAAAGTGTTTTCAGACCTCAGGTAAGGGAATGGGAATAGATGAAGGCAGTCAGGCAGGGACCAGAAGGGCCTCTTGGCCACCCTCCTGAAGCTGTGGTTCAGCAGACCTAGGCAGAGCCTGGGTACAGAAGGGACCTGTACACTTATCTATCCCTGCTCTTCCATTTTATGAAAGGGGTAACTCAGGTCCAAGGAGGGGAGTGACTTGCCCAGAATATAGTATAGTTTGATTCTCCAAACGCAGAATCTTGGGCCCTTTCAAACTTGTTGCTGTTGTTGTTTCTTTGTTTCTACATGTTCCAAGATGATTTTCAAGGAGTGGCTCTCAAAACCCAGGGGAGTAACTGCGTGAGAGGTCAAGGCAGCTGATGCTGGGAAGGCTCACACAGGTCCACCCGGGCTGCACGTGTGTGCAACCCAATGACCAAATCGACAATAACTTGAACCCGCAGCCAGGGGAGTGTGGGTGAAATATGAGCAGACGTTTCCAGCAGCTGTTAAAACCTAGCAGGGGCATTAGGAATCAATCGCAGACTGTGCCTCCTGTGACTTGGCAAACCTCCGTGCAGAAGTCTCAAGGGGGCGGAAGAGCAGTCACAGGTCTCCACCAGCCAAGAGCAAACCCAAGCAGAGCTAAGCACTTCTATGCCCTCTGAAGCAAGGCAACCCCATAACCTTGCAGAGATTCGGGAATGATGGAAGCTGAGGAGCTACATGGCCATGTCAGGAGGATGATGAGATCACCAGGCAGCTGCCATCAAGTTAGGATTCAGAGTGATCCTGGAGGAGAAGGGGAGATGCCCCTGCCTGGGACCACACAGGATAAAAGGGCATCTGGACAGTGCCAGGCCATGTTCAGAAAGTGAAGGGCCTTTCCCATAGGAAGGTTCTGGGCCCAAACACTTACTGAGCGCCTACTGTGTAGCTGGCGTATTCAATAAGTGTTAAAGGAAGGGAGAGAGAGAGACTGGGAGGGAAGAAAGGAGGAGGAGGAGCCCCTGGACAGTGGGTGCTGCCACTCTGAGGCTCCTCCAAGGCCAGTTTGTGGCTTCTACCTTACATCTTTATACCTTTGAATTGGATGAAATGTATTTTCTCTTGGTCATTAGGGCACCAGTGCACAATTTCAGTATGACTTTGTTAGTTCTTTCCACTTGGTCATTAATGTTCTGGGGACTGTGTATGAAACAGTATCATACAGGAGAAGAAGGCAGGCAAACCTGGTTTCGAATTCCAGCCTAGCCACTACATAGCTGTGGAACCGCAGAGACATTCTTTAACCAATCTGAAACTGAGTTTCTTCATCTGGGCAATGGGCACTAAGAATTCCTGCCTCCCAGGGCTTTAGCAAAGTGCCAACAGAGTCCGTGCTACATAGCAGAGGTTCCATAGATTCAGTTCCTTTTCATGTCTCATGGTCAAGGTGGCCTTGCCTGAAACTAAGACATAGCTCATTGTACTGCTCGAGTCAGAGCAAGCCAAGTGTGCTTTGGGCAGCTAATGTACCTAAGCCTGGGTCGTGAGAGTCCTAAAAAGGAACAGGGTGTGGCTCTGGAGCTCAAGAAAACAGAGTCAGATGTGGGGGAGACATAAATTTGAAAAAAAAAAAAGAGAGAGCACTAGGCTTGGGTTCTGGAGTCTGGGTTATCTTCCCGGCTTTGCCACTAATTTGCTACATGTCCTTGATTAAGTCACAGTAGTTCTCTGAATCTCAGTTTCCTTTTCTCTCCTGCAAGGGCAAAACTTGATGGTCTCTAAGATTCATCCTGGTTGAGCAAGTGCTAAGCTGCATGGCACAAATTTCAGATGCTCCTTTCAGTGTGTCCAAGAAGAAAATTCTCAGAGACAGTTGGAGTGCCTGGGAGCGGCTAGAAAAAATTAGGGAAATGATGCCAAGATTTAACCACAAGTGATACTGCTAACTTAAGAGGCTGCTCCTGATCTCATGGGGGTCTTAAATTCTTTCCTCCAGTCCCTCTCTCTTGGGTTGTATTGGAAAGATTACTGAAGTGACCTCAAGCACAACAGATTGGATTCAGGTTAGATTTAAGGAGGGACTTCCAAACAAATGCTTTTATAGACATGAGCTTGCAAGTGAACAGAGAGAAAGGCATCATCTACTTTTTAGAAGCCTTAAGATGCTGGGCACAGGTATATTTTGCATTCCTGAAAAGTGATGTGCTAAGAAAATACATTGACTCAATCCTGCTTAAAATGCACCGAAGTGTTCACTATTTAAACTCACGGGGATGCCCTTAAATTCACCTGTTTGTAAATACAAGCTTTGTTCAACGAGGTTTTTAAAGTGAAGTTTCCCTATCTGGATCTCTCTCATAAAAAGTTCAAATGTAATCTTTCTCAGAGGCAGAGAAATAAATTGAATTCATTCTCAAGGTTCCTTTTAGACCTATGGGTCCAGGAATGCATCAAATATAAGGAAAATGTGTATGATGTTTCTGTATTGGCCAACATGACTGGTTTGTGTCCCTGGAGGACCTGCAGAGCCAGCACTGTCTTCCTTGAGTATGTCTCAATCATGAACACCAGGCAAAACCACAGGAGCAATACCGTTATTCTGGAGAGTTTATTCTGGGGCCTACTAGATGCTGAGTAGAATTTGGAATCCGATTTGACTTCCATTTACTCTGCACCTTGTACTTTGCAGTTATAAGACTGTCAGCGCCATGAGGGCAGGGACTATGTGTGATTTGCTTCTCACTGCCTGGCATGGAATAAGGGCACTCAATAAATAATGGTGAGTGAATGAATTAATTAAAGTGGACACATCAATTCTAGTTGCCTTTCTGGCCTTTAGCCAGGTACTTAACTGCTCTGAGCCCCAGTTTCTGCATCCCTAGCATGGGGATAGTAAGAGTTCCTACTTTGTAGGATTGTCATCAGGATTCAATGAGACAAAATAGACAAAGTGCTTAGTGCATTGTATAGAACGTAATAGGCACTGAACCAATGTTAGCTTAGTACTACTTTTTCTATGTAAGACTATGTTGTCCTTTCCACAGCTCTGTAAGGAGAAGTATGCTATCCCCACTGAACAGATGAGAAAACTGAAGCTCAGAGGTGTCAGGTGACTGCCTGAGGTCACAGGTGGGACTGGGACTCCTTGGTCTGTCCTCTTTCTACTGCTAAACAATCTGGTGAAACCACATAAGGACTCATTCCTGGTAATGGGACACTAAAGGCAATGTACAAGGAAGTCTCAGGAATATATGGAAACCCTTCTGAGTTTTCCAGCCCCCAGAGTACCTTGGCTCTGTGGAGTGAAGTCCTTTGATTGTCTCAGGTTCCTGATCTGTTCATGACCCTGTTAGCCCAAAAGCTGGTAGAACTCCATGTGGTGTTACTGTTCTTTGTCTCCCTGACTCTCCCCTGCTCCCCACCTGCATCGCCTTAGGCATTTATTATTTCCTTAAACATGCCTATTTGCAGAGACACACTGAGCTAAGCAGCAAAAGTGGAGGTTTCCAGTGGGAAGTCCACTGTGAGGGTGTAAGGCATCAGGAGAGGTCCTACCAGCTCACCTTGACCAAGGTGCTCATATGCTGTGCTTTTGAAAATGCAAGCAGTGCAAGAACATTTAAAATTCACCCAGTGGATACGTTCCCTGTGTGGAACCAAGCAGACATGAGTGCAAGTGTGAAACATGATGTCCACCTGCACAGAGAAGGACAAAACACAGTCTTTGTCAACTTGATTGTCTCCCCTGTGGTGAGAAATGAGGGCCTGGCTAAATGGAACACAGAGAATCTGGAAACTTTGTTTTGCAAAAAAAAAAAAAAAAAAAAAAAAAAAAAAAAGGCACCTACCCCATTTACACTTTACTGCATTGTTAATAAGGAGCTTATGAATCTATTAGATATGGTCTTTGCCTTCCTTCTCCATTCTAAGCTTGGGTTTCTGGGGACAGTGAAAAGCCCCAAAGGTGGGAAAAGCAAGAGGAGGGCAAACAGAAAGTCTGCAAACTCCATCATCCGAATAACAGGGCTGATGGTTTAGAATGTTCTGCTTGAAAAGCTGGTGTGCATATTTAAATTACAGCTTTCCATACACAGAAAAGGCAGCTGTTACCATTAGCCCAGCCCCCTTTCCCTCTTATTATTAAAATAGAGGACAAAGGGGGTGCTTTTTTTCCTGGGTTTCTTTTTTGGTATAAATTTACAAAATGTGGTTTAAATGTTGATTGTATAGGAACAGTGTCACATTTTAAGATGCAATGTGGCCGGGCGCGGTGGCTCAAGCCTGTAATCCCAGCACTTTGGGAGGCCGAGGCGGGTGGATCACGAGGTCAGGAGATCGAGACTATCCTGGCTAACATGGTGAAACCCCGTCTCTACTAAAAATACAAAAAACTAGCCGGGCGTGGTGGCGGGCGCCTGTAGTCTCAGCTACTTGGGAGGCTGAGGCGGGAGAATGGCGTGAACCCGGGAGGCGGAGCTTGCAGTGAGCCGAGATCACGCCACTGCACTCCAGCCTGGGAGACACAGCGAGACTCCGTCTCAAAAAAAAAAAAAAAAAAAAAAAAAAAAAAGATGCAATGTTAGGCATGGAACTCTCTTAAAGATTGTTAAGTAAGTATTAAATCCAGGAAAAAAGCTGGTGTGCAGCAATGCCCAGCAATAAAGGGCATTCAGGCAGGAGGGGCTGTCATTCATCAGCTACCCAGTCACCCTCATAATTGGTTCAGGGCAAAGGGGTCTCACCTTTTCATGCTTCTCTGTTTTGCCAAAAATACTTGAGAGAGTCGGGGAAAAGCCTAGTACACTTTGTGTCTCTCAAAGACAATGTGTTTTATCAGCATTAGCAACTCATGGTTGGTTAAGAAATGAGGCAGGTTCCTAGAATCCAAATCAAACAGCTTCCATTAGTAAATTACTAACTTAACAAAGTCTTTAAGCCTAGGACTGGGCAGAAACAACATTTGAAAATGTAGGTAGCGTTGCAGAATATTCTGATGAGTAGAAATCATGTATAAAAAGCACAAACTGGCTGGGCATGGTGGCTCATGCCTGTAATCCCAGCACTTTGGGAGGCTGAGGTGGGCAGATCATGAGGTCAGGAGATTGAGACCATCCTGGCTAACACGGTGAAACTCTGTCTGTACTAAAAATACGAAAAAATTAACCAAGCGTGGTGTTGCGTGCCTGTAGTCCCAGCTACTCGGGGGGCTGAGGCAGGAGAATCACTTGAACCCGAGATGGCGCCACTGCACTCCAGCCTGGGCAACAGAGAGAGACTCCGTCTCAAAAAAAAAAAAAAAAGCACAAACTATTCCTAACAACTTTAGGGGAATCAGAAGATCATTCTGCAGAAGTAGAACAGATTTGATGGCTTGATGTTACTAGAAAGAAGTTTATGGTTCAACATAAGGAAGAACTTTCTAGCAATTTTAATAGTCCACAGGGTGAGGGAATTTCTGATTAGGTAGAGATCTCTCTCTGTTTGGAATCTTGCAAGCAGCGGTCACTGGATCTTTTATTGGGAATGCTTCACAGAGGATCATGCATGAGGGTAAGTGTCGGACTAAAGGACCTTAGAGAGTCCGTCCAGTTCTGAGGTCCCCAACTGTATGCTACTTGGCCTTGACTAGATATTTTACTAACGGGTGCCATCCTAGTTATTCCACATCCTTAGAGTCATTGTAGATCTAGAAAGATCTAGAAGTAGTTCTGTGGAGACCGGGTAGAATGCTCAGAGGGCAAAATAGGAAATACAACAATAGGATGGAAAAGAGGTTTGGTCAGGAAAAGAGGAAACAGAAGCACTTTAGAGAGCTGAGCCTGCAATATTAGGAAGGAGTGCAGGCAGCTTGTTTGGTTTCTGTTGAGGTCCAGATAAGAGTAAACAGGTTAAATGAAATTTAACCAATGTAAAGCTAGATCATCAGAGGCAGAGTGTCAGATCTCAGGCTATCAATCCCTCAAAGAATTGCCTTTATTGAAGGTGGATGAGGGAATGGTCAGGTTGAGGAGCATTTTATGCTTTTGTGAAACTGATTAGGGCAAGGTCTACCCTGCCTCTCTAAGTTCTTTCATAAGGACCCATGATAAATTTCCACCAGTGTATAGTGCCAGACGAGAAAATAATGTGGTTCCTGTAGAAAGCTATGTATGCCTTCCATGTCAAAAGATAAAAACTGTATACATGGGTATCTTCTTTTTCTTAGTGTTAGAGAATTCAGAGACAGATCCTAGGGTATTTACATCTGCTCAGTTCAGGTGCCTGAAAGGTGCTATTTCTGATTCTTGTAGCAGATGAACTCATTTCAGGCCATTGATAATGTTCATATGTCTTGTTTTTCAGCCTGCCATTCATCTCACATCTTTTGGGAAGTGAGTAGGCTCAACTCTCATATACTCAAGATGAAATGGAATAAAAAGGAAAATTATTGATTGGAAAGAAACATGGGGTTCTAGGATAGGTTTTCAAGGTGGATTGGAGGATTTCTATCACTTAAAATGACCAATAATGGAGGGCCAGTCATTTGACTCCACATTCTTGGCCATCATTAGTCACCTGTACTGGTGTTGTGCATATTCGGGCCTCTGTGTTGTTGTTCCCTCCTCCCACAATCCATGGTTTTACTTTCCATGGTTTGTTACTTGCAGTCAATTGTGGTCCAAAGATATTAAATGGAAAATCCACAGATAAATAATTCATAAGTTTTAAATTGTGTACTATTCTGAGTCATGTGATGAAATCCTACTCTCTTCACCTAGGATGTGAATCCTGCCTTTGTCCAGTATATTCACTGTACAGAAATGCATGTATAGGAAAAAATCATACTATGTATAGGGTTCAGTATAGACTATGAACTGAATATATATACTAGGGTTCATAGTATATATAGGTTCACTATCCATGGATTTGGGCATCCACTGGGAGTCTTGGAACATATCACTGAGGACTAAGAAAGATGACTGTAGCTATCATGGTAAACACCCCAGTATATTACATGAGTGAGTGATGGCAGTGACACACTGTTTATGTCAACCTGTTACCCATTTGCAACTTCATGCATGTAGGGAGATCAGTCATATGTCCTACAATTGTCATTGGCCATAGATGAGGGGACATAAATGGGTAGCCCCCAAGGGCAATTAATGGATCATCATCATTTTTGATGTTTCCACACCTAGGATAAAGGCTGTCAGAGTTCTGGTATCTGTGAAGGTTTGTGGAATTAAATTAAGATGAATGGAATATAATTGAAGTGACTTGAACTGCACTGAACAGAATTAAATTGAATTGCCTAGTCTTGCCTTGCATCAGGGGAATGTATTACCTTTGCTAGCTAATCAACTCTAACAACAGAGCAAGAATAAGTATAGCATGCTGAGCATAATGGTTGAAATTTAAACATGTGTTCATTTTAAAACTATTGACTGTGCACCTTTTAAATTCAGGCACTGCGTTGGATGCTGGGAAAACATGGTGAACGAAGCAGACATTTCTCTGCCTCGAGGAGCTCCACCTAGGAAAGGAGACAAGCACTAAACAAGTCTTGCATAAATAAATATCTAATTAAAATTGTGACAAGTGCTAAGAAGGAAAAGTATAAAGTTGTGTAAGAAGAATAGAAACCAGGCCAGGTGCAGTGGCTCGTGCCTGTAATCCCAGCACTTTGGGAGGCCGAGGTGGATGGATTACTTGAAGTTAGGAGTTCAAGACCAGCCTGGCCAATATGGTGAAACTCCTTTTCTACTAAAAATACAAAAAATTAGCCAGGTATGGTGGCAGGTGCCTGTAATCCCAGCTCCTCAGGAGGCTGAGGCAGGAGAATCACTTGAACCCAGGAGGCAGAGGTTACAGTGAGCTGAGATTGCACCACTGCACTCCAGCCTGGGTGACAAAGTGAGACTCTGTCTCAAAAAAAAAAAAAAAAAAAAGAAGAAGAAGAAGAAGAATAGAGGCCAGAACTTACTAGAACAAACCAATTTGTCCAACTTGGAGAAAGTCAGTGTGTCTGGGCAGAGTGGTGGCTGATGAACCTGAGCTAAAGGCTTCACGCTTTATTGTGGCTAAGTAGAGATGTGAGTAATAGGACTGGGTTTTTAAAAAGCCTACTCTGGTTGCTCCCTGGAGGGGAGAGAGCAAGATTGGAAACAGAGGACAGTTAGGAGGCTATTGCCGTAGTGTAAGGGAGACATGATGGTGGACTGACCTGAGGTGGAGAGAAAAGGGGAGAGTCTGGCCATATGTTATAGGTGCAGTCAGAAAGAACTTGATCAAGAGTTGGATGTGGCCAGAGAAAGTAGTCAAGATGTCAAAGGTTTCCATAGAGGCAACTGGAAAGTGGGGGAGGATGGAGGTTCCATTTCCCAAGAGAAGGAAGAGAACTAGATTTGGGGTGAGCAAAGACGTAAAGATGAATACCAACTGAGCATCTTGAGTTTGAGATGCCTGCAAACATTCACCTGGAGTTGTCAGACAGGTAGTTGTGTCTGTCACTCCGTCTGCAAATATGTGCTGAAAGCCTAATCTGTGTCAGGCTCCATGGTGGGTTAGACAAAGAGGTGAGACAAGATTCCTAACCTCTCGGAACTTATTGTCTATTGCTTGAAATGACGTATTAGAAAATACAGCAATAAGAAGCAGGGAATGATAACACTTAGAGAGAAAGAGAAGGAAACAGGGCCTACCATAGGAGTTGAAAGGGGAAGAAAGCACTTTCTGCTGAGATGGCAAGTGTCAAGGTAGACATCAAAATAAGGAGAAAGGGTATCGAGGCCAGACTGGGGATGAGGCAGAATTATCCTTGCCCAGAACAGAGAAAGCCTTAGCTCCCCTGTTCTTGCCTGGCTATATTCTGCAAATATCCCTAGGCCAGGTGCAGGGTGGGATGTGGAAGGGTAAGGGTGGAAGCTCTAGCTGGGCTAAGGCTAAGTGTGGAAGAATTGACATTTTGATGCTGAAGTGGGGCTTTGGGGCTATCTTTACAGTTACAGCTCCCATCCCTGAAATGGCTACTGGGTTCCCCTGGAATATGTGTATCAGGAAACAACACCTTCCACCCCTCTGCTCTGTGTTCATAAGGTGCTGTCACCAAAAGAGAGTCTGGGGGGTGCCGAGGATGCTCTTCACAATGGTGCCTCTTTAAAATGGTCCAGGTGGGCTGGGTGTCAGTTTATGTCCATGAATGGATGAGATAGATGATGACAGCTCTCTATTTTCTCTAAATAAAATTAAATCTAACCCACAGCAGCCCTGACCTGACTTGGCTGGCATTCACAGGAACTCAATCTCAGCCTTCAATTATGCCTCCATCCCTCTCTGCTCCCTCCCCATCCAGAGAGTCATACAAAAGTCCCTGGGGACCTATGCTGAGCAGTGCATTCATGGTGACTCCTCTGGTCCTAGGCCCATTGTGGTCACTGCTGATATTCTCATTGTACTATTGTGCATGTCCCTTAGAGCTGGAGGCTTTGCTGGTTTGGTAGTGCTGGGCCCAGCGGGCAACCATCATCGGGGCACTTACACAGCCATTCCCCTCCGGAACACGCCAAAGCAGGTGTGACTGATCTTTGCTACCCAGAATCTTAACCCATCCCCTCACCCAGTCTTGGGAGTCTCTTTTCACCCTTTCTTTGCCTCAGTTTCTGCTTCTTCCTCCCTCCCAGCAACATTTGTTCCTCTTCCTTCCCCCTAGCATCATTCACTCACTAGAGATGCTCTCTAAGGCCTTGGCTCTTACCCTTGAGCACCCAGCAGAGTCCCTGGGAAGGCTGGTTAAACATAGACCGCTGGGTCTGCCCCTAGATTGTCTAATTCAGTGGGTGTGGGGTGGAGCCTGAGGATGTGCATTTCAAACAAGTTTTCAGATGCTGCTGCTGCTGCTGCTCCAGGGCCCACACAAAGAGAACTACTGCTCTAACGGGAAGGAACAAAAGTCCTACCCCCATGGAAGTGGCAGGATTAGGGGAGGGAGAAGGGGGAGGAGAATTCCAGAAAGGTTGAGGTACAAATAAATATTTCCACCAGCTTCCCTGCCATCCACCACCTCCTGTTGAATGATGAAATTCTACTGGCCAAAACATGATTCAGGTGTGGATTTGGGGAACTCATCTGTGTGCAGAGGGAGACCCAAGGGAATTACATTTTGCGCTTTATCCCTGGTGACCACAGGCCTTTTCTTAGCCTGGAGTTCAGGACTTCTGGTCTGGGACTCCCAAACTCTGGCCCACATCAGGCCGTTTCTGGAAAGTTGCTCTGCTCCCATCCCCAAGCTCAGACTATAGATTTCTTTTCTGTTGCCTGGGCCTGTCATTGAGAAGACTGGCATCATCTGCAGAATGTATTTGCAAGTAAAATGTTCAAGCAGCAGGAGGGAGGCCTGGGAGGGGGCAGCTAGACGCGGTGAACTATGTCAGACAAGTGGCCCATGGGAGCTGGCGGCCCTCTGGCCAGCTCTTCTGCTGGAATAGAGACCCAACATCTCTGCCTGCAGGGCTTCCTTTTGCACTTTTCTCAGTGCCCAGAGACGGGGCTGCCCTTGAAGGGACCATGGTCGAAGTTGGTAAGCCAAAAGTCAGCCCTTCCGCCTCATCTCCCAGCAGCAGTACTACCAGGTGATCAGGCTGGAGCTGCCCTGCCTTCAAATCTTATTGGTGCCATGTACTAACTGAGTCAAGTTTCAGATGAGCTGCTTCTCCCCTCTGAGCCAAAGTGCCCTCATTTGTAAAAGGTGGCTAATAATGGCATCTACTTCCCAATGTTGCTTGGAGGATTCAAAGGGGAACTGCATAGAAATTGCTTAGCTAGTATCTGGCACATAGCACATGTGCAAATAAAGGTGAGTCTTCATTGCTCATGACTATTACTCTGTTCTGGATATTGGCATTCATATCTCAGTTTTCCTCATGGACCATGAGCTCCTTAAGAGAAGAAGCCAGGTCTGATTCCCTTTTGAATCAATTCATTCAATCACCAAGCATCTGTTAAAGTTGGACTGTGTGCCACTTCCTGTGCTAGGAGCCCATCATCCATTGCTGCACATAGTATGTAAGTGTTACTTGATGGTTAATGAGTGAAAGGGGAGGATTGCAGAGAAGGCTTACAAAAGATACATTTTATTGAATTCCTACTGTGTGCTAAGGCAGTGCTCCTTAAACTTCCATGGGCCTAATAACCACTTGCAGATCTTAGAATCACATTCTGATTCTTCAGCTGTGGGCTGGGACTTGCAATTCTTCATTTCTAAGAAGCTCCCAGGTGATGCTAATGCTTCTGGTCTACAGGCCACACTTTGATTAGCAAGATAGACACTCCTGTGCATTATGTCACTACTGCTTGCAAAACCTTATGGGATGAGCTTAGCAATGAGAGTTTATAGAGATTAAATAGCTTGCTTAAGATCACACAGCTGGCTAGTGTTGGAGTCAGGTCAGCATGCCTCATTTTTGTCTGTTGAGCTCACTCACCCTAAGAGCAGTGGTTGCCAATGTTTGCCACATATTAAGATCACCCAGGGAGAATTAAACATCCTGATGTCGGGAGAGCTGGGTGGCAGGTAATTCTAATGTGCAGCAGAGTTTAGGAACCATGGCCTCAGAGTCCAACCTTATCCAAGGTACAAGAAAGGAAAGGAGAAGAATTTTGACATCTCTCTAATTTCAGGTGCCAATTATAGACTTTCAGAATTTGGAGGTCTAGGCCTCTTTATGATGTTACAGATGAGGAAACTGAGGCCTACAGAGGTTAAAATATTCACCCAAAATCACTTAACTCATTGATGGCAAAGTTAGGACTAGAACTCAGGCATCTGGGCTCTCACCTTTGACCCGGTTCCTGTGCTGGAGGAGAAATCCAGGAACAGAGTATCCATTGGAAAGCCATCTGCATGCTCCTCCGCCAGCTGGGAACTTGGAGGCTCAAAGGAGACTTAGGTTTCCCTAAGATGAACCAGGGAAACATCCACTACCCTCAGAAGAGCAGGAGGGTTTCCTTTGCAATATTCTGCCAATCTTGAAATGGCAGTGTGCAACAGAACATACTTTGAAGTTGTAAGGCCTTTAAAATTCCAAGATGAAATATATAATCCCATTATGGTAGCAGCATAATTGGTGGCTTGGTTTAGTGTAATAAGGATTTATTGTTTTAATCATAACATAATGTACATTGGTTGGTTGCTTCATAACAAAGATATAATGGGCTACAAATGTGTACAATAAGATTTTGGGTGGGGGGGTCAAGGGAATGGCATGACTCAAAGTTTAAGAGCCCCAAATGTTAGCTGTGCCTGTGTAGCTTTACCATATAACCCATTGACAACTTAGCCCTATGATGTGCTGGTATGCTTAAGTGTAACCATTTATTGAGCACTTATTCTATGAGCAGAATGGTATTATCCACTTAAGGAATGTAATCACATTTAATCTATGTAAGATCCCCATGAAGTCAGCATTACTTACAGAGGCCTGCACAGCAGTAATTGGAGGAGCTGGGATGCAAATTCAGCTGTGAGTGAATTCAAATCACCACACTCGGCATAGGAGCTGGCTCCATACCTTTATTTTAGAGGTGAGGATGAGACAGGAAAAGCAATCCTTCCACACAGGGACAGCAAGTGGCAGGACAGAGCTGAGACTATGGTCTCCTCACTCTGGGACGAGTGTTGTTTCCTACTACATCCATGGAAAATGAGGCCAGAAAGATTGGCCGGGACTCCATGAACTGTTCCCCTTCCTACTCAGGCTCCAGCCGTCATGCAAGGAGGAGGTTACTTTCCATACAGACCAGACTTTGGTCTAATGTTTTTGAGGAACCTATTCAATTAAAGAGAGCCCTTCATCAATCCATGTCCTATCAAACTAGATTTAAATTAACACATGCTACATAGATAACTACAATCTGTGTCCCACTGATTCTTCCATCTGGGATCATATTATATATCCATTTATTGAGCAAGTAATGGTGAAGTACCTCCTATGTGCCAGGCACTGTGCCAGGTGCTGGGGATAAAGAGATAAGGAGAAAGTAGGACACTGAACCAGTCTCTGCCTTCCTGGTCTTGAAGTAGACAGAGATAGATAAAGTGTGTTCTGGAAAACTGCCATCAGTGCCATGAAAGTGATATGCACAGGGATGTGAGAGCTCAGAGGAGGGCCCTGACCCCAACTAGGGGTGGAGAGAATACCAGAAACCTTTCCAGATGAAGTGATTTCAAATACGGGACCTGAAATTCAGTAGAGGTGACTATGTCAATTGTTTAAAAGGTAGGTAGATATGTGTGTTGGCTCAGATGCTGAACAGGGCTTCTGGTAAAGGCAACAGCATGTGGTCAGGCTGTCAGAGGTGATCAGAATATGATCTAGATGTGCACGTTGGAGGGAAATTAGTAGAAATTCTATGTGGCCAGATGGCAAAGTTTAAAGGGTAGAGTAGGAAGAGTGGAAGAAATGAGACTGAAAGGGAAGAAGGACAAGGTCATGCAGGGAACTGACCACCATGCTAAGAGGTTTAAATTTTGACTCTATGAGTAAGTGGGATCTATTTAAGTAGGATTGAGACTTAGTCTCTTTTCCATTGTAGAGAGATCACACTCTGACTGCAACAGAGAGAACTGATTAGAGGGGCCAGAGTGGAAAGCAGGGGGTGCATTTAGGAGGCTACTGCAATAATCCAGGTACTGATGATGGTAGCATCAATCAGTGCAGTAAGAGTGCAGGGAGAGAAATGAACAAACTTGAGACAAATTTCTTTTTCTTTTTCAAGACAAATATCTAAATCCCCAGGGCTTGGTGATTTATTGAATGTGGGAGGAGCGAGAGAAAGGGTGGAACAAAGGACTATGGGGGGATTACTGTCCTGGTCAAAGTGGCTGGTTCTGAAAAGGAACACAGGGGGAGGAGGAAGAAAGGTCTGAGAGGGGCAGGATCATGTTGACACATTAATATGAGCTGCCCATGAGGTGGAAATGTACAGGAGGAAGTTGGATGCTGGATGTATAAGTCTGAAGCTTCAAGGATTCTCTCCTATCAGAAAAGACCCCAAAGCTGACAACACTTTGTCATCTCATGAGAAATGGCCAAAAGAATGACAGCTTGACCCCAATCATAGACTGGTTGTTTCAGCTTTTAATATGGCTCAGGGCACTCAGCTAAGCTTCAGTGGCCCTGTGGGCACAGGACAGCTGAGAAGACCTTTGTCCTTTAAAATCACAGCAAATGAGGCAGTCCACTTAACCTCTTTGATGGGAGTCCAGCCACTCCCCTCCTTGGGATATTTTTACTGAGTGCTTTCTATGTGTCAGGCATCGAGGATCAGGACTGGGAAGAAGGTTCCTGCCCTTGAGTATCTCCAGGGCCAGTGGGGGCAGACACATGAGCATATGGTTAAGATACCACATTACAGGTAAAAGAAACGTTTGGGGGTCAATGTTCAGTGGGCCCAAGTGCTCTTCGACTTCAGTGTGGTAAATATCTCCATGGAGTTGGTGCAGATACTTGTGGGATGGTTTTCGTTTTTCATTTTGATGAATGATGTGCAAAGCTCACAACTGCAGAGAAACTGAGACTTCAACTTAAGCTTCAAAATCTTCACATTTTTCAATGTTATCACAATTTTGACTCTCTCCAGTTATTAGGAAGGGCACTCCCCAGGTCAACTCACTTGATACTGTGTTAATGGTGATGAGCAGAATAAAAGGAGGACGAATTGAGTGTGATTAGAACACAGAGACAGACTGCCCTGTTCTACCCATACCAGGTAGAATAGAGAAGGCTTCCCGGGGGAATAAATGGCACTTGTGTGGGTCTTTAAAAATGAATTATGCACTTTAGGAGGCCAAGGCAGGAGAATCACTTGAGTCCAGGAGTTTGAGACTACCGCGAATAACATGGCGAGACCATGTCTCTACAAAAAAAAATTTAAAAATAGCCTGTTGTGGTGGCATGTGCCTGTGGTCCCAGCTTCTCTGGAGGCTGAGGTGAGAGGATTGCTTGAGCCCAGCAAGTCAAGCCTACAGTGAGCCACGATCATGCCACTGCACTTACCCTAGGTATCAGAGTGAGACTCTGTTTCAAAAAAGAAAAAATGGCCAGGGGTGGTGGCTCACGCCTGTAATCCCAGCACTTTGGGAGGCTGAGGCAGGTAGATCACCTGAGGTCAGGAGCTCAAGAACAGCTTGGCCAACATGGTGAAACACTGTCTCTACTAAAAATAGAAAAATTAGCTGGGGCTGGTGTCAGGCGCTTGTAATCCCAGCTACTTGGGAGGCTGAGGCAGGAGATTCACTTGAACTCCGGAGGTGGAGTTTGCAGCAAGTCGAGATCATGCCACTGCGCTCCAGCCTGGGTGACAGAGTGAGGCTCCATCTCAAAAAACAAATAAAAAAGGAAAAAATGAATTGGACTTCATTTGTGTCAGAGAGAGCATCCATGGCTTTTGCAAATGCCAAGTAGTGAAGAGAAGTTGAGAGTAGGTGGTATGTAGGAGAGTGGGGAGAATTCACAGAGTGGACAGCTTTGCATGCCATTCTGTGGAGGCATTCCCCAGAGGGGAATGACAGAGGCTGTAGGGAAGAGGTCACACGTGCAGTGTCCACAGGGTCCAGGCAGAAAACAACAGTGAGAGAACTAGGTGGGGTGACCACCTGTCCTGGTTACCTAGGACTGAGGGGTTTTCCAGGAAAAGTCTCCCAGCAGACCAAGATGAGTTGATCACCCTAGAATGAGGGCAGGCCTTGCCTGCCTAGAAAGGGCCTGCTCTCTTCGGTGGGCAGCTCCTTGGAAATGTAGACTGGGATTGCTGGATCTTCCAAATGTCCAAGAGAAACTGAATATCCGAAATTTAATGCAAGTTCTTCTGGTTTTTAAACATTGACAACAAACTCAAATGTTTTAAAAACATGATGCCAGCCAAACCAAGCATTTCTGTGGGCTGTGTGAGGCCTGCAGGCTGCCCTCTTGAGGATCTCTGGCTACAGTGATGTAAGTAAAGCCTCCCATGTCCCACCTTGTTCCTGCCCTGAGGCCAGTTAAAGGCATGTTCAGATGACTTTCATTATGCAGAGTGACTTCAGTGATCAATCGTTTAGTTTTTAATTTGATGTTCTTAATCAGATTTGGATGCTGAGCACAGAATGTAATGGATCAAAACGGCAATGAATAGTGGTAATAGGGACATGCATTCCATTTTTTTTTTTTTTTTTTTTTGAAAGATGAAATAATTGCTCAATGGCTTGTCCTGTCCCAAACCTGGAAACCTATTTGGTCAGAAAAATAAGAAAGTATTTCTCAAATATCAGCCTTAAGGTTTATTTATCCTGGGCATCTGGGCAGCCCCCTGGCTGAAATAAGGCTAGGAAAGAACAATCACTTTGTGCGTATCTTGGAAGGTCTGGGGACTGCTGTTTGAAGGTGGTGGAGGGTGATAGAGTTAACTCAACGTTGTCTTCCTGTGACTGGGTTGTAATGTGACTATGGAGAAACCACCTAACTTCTCTGGTCCATGGTTTCCCCATCTGTGCTGCAGGGAGGCTAGCTTGCAGGATAGTTCCCAAGAAGCATCCTCCCCATCAACTCTTTAAGCTTTAACTTTGATTTGACTTTTGCTGGGATTTCTCTGGCCCTGCCAGGGTGAAAGAGTCAAGGGAGATTTTAAGGAAAAAATCAGTCCAGACAACTGTGACATCTTTTTTCTTTTCTAGATGGAATTAGTAGATATGGGGCTTTAATAAGTTGATCTGATATCTGGGCTTCACCAGGCCAGCTCTCTGAATGGCATTTTTCATTGTGTCACTTGATTTTTCTTTAATTAAGTGTGGATAAGACTATAGGTATGGGAGCTGGGTGCAGGAAGAAACCTTCAAAGGCAGGGGTTTTGCAGTCAGGGAGCCATCCTCTCCAAGAGAGGGGAGGTGGGGCAGGTGGGGGAGGACCTGCATTCATGCCAAGCTGCAGTGTCACCCTTATTAATGATGACGGGGAGAGGGAGTCAGCAGGCAGCTAATGCAGACTGCAGAGGATGGTAATCGGGAGGTGTTGCTACCATTCCAAAGGACGGGGAAGTGGGACAAATAGGAATTTAAGAGGCAAGAGGTGAACAGAGGCAGAGAAAGGCAAAAAAAAAAAAAAAAAATTGAGTATGATGTCATCTGGAAAATTGCAAACCAATGAATCAATGAAGTATCATTCCCAGAGCAGGGAGGAAGCTGCCAGAGAAGGAGCCAGGCTGCTGGGAGCTGGGACCTGACAGGAAGCACAAGCTGGGTTGGCTATGCAGTGCCCTAGCCAGGGGTCAGCCACAGCTGGCACGTGAGCCCTAGGAATGGACTTCTACTTTCTTCTGCCCCTTTCCTCCTAGAGCCTTTTTTTTCCCCCCACGAAAGACATCAGAAGAATGCTCTATCCAAAGGGGCTTTACAGGAGCTCGTTAATGTGAACCCTTGGAGTCAGCTTTTCAAACAGTTATCTCTGAGTTCAGCTTCATAGGATTTTTCTCATCATGGGGATCAGCTTCATAAAAGCCAGAGTGTGATGATTCTGCCAGTTTTTGCTGTTAACAGATGAAATAGTACTCCCTTTATAGAAATGAAGAGCAAGGACTTTGGGTAGCTTTCTTTAGTTCTCAAGAACTCGTCAGCAGAGCTGCCCTGAAGGCAACACAGTAGGCAGGTGCCTGCATGGCATCCTATTACCTACAGATTGAGGATCAAAGCCCTTAGCCAGGCATTCAAGGCCCTTCCATAGTCTTCCCCTCCAAATATCTCTCATAGTCACCCATGAACTTCTGCTGTACCCAGGCACCTTGCTCATTTCCACCTCTGCCACTTTCCTCATCCTGTTCCAACATATAAATATGAGGCAGCAATTTCTCAATATATATACTACCACTTTCCTGCCCTTGCCCATGGCAGACATCACTAATTGATCACCACACTCTTTCCTGCTGAGCTAGGTCTTGGCCTTAGAATTATTTCTAACACAGCTCCCCAGACAGTCACTACCAATCAATTAAATTAATCAAATTATAAAATAAAATGTATTTTCTATTATTGATCTAAGATGTCCTTTCCCATTCTTAGCTCAATCTCTATCAATCTTGTAGTTTCTCAAATCCTACAGGCTCTGTGAAATTTTCAGTATTTCTACCTTCATAGACTGTTCCTGCTTATTAAAAGCCTAGTGCAAACCTTACCTATAGCATGCATTTTGCACTTATAATTTGGATCATAATGTATCTTCCTCTTTATGGATCAGAGCTTCTCAACATGAGTGCTAGTGACATTTGGGGCTGGATCATTTTCTTTGTGATGGCTATCCTATGCATTGTGGGATATTTTAGCAGCATCCTTAGCTTTTACCCAATAGATGTCAGTAGCAACCCTCTCCATCACTTTTGACAATGAAAAATATTTAAAGGCATTATTAAATGCCCTTTGAGGGCCAAAATTGCCCCATTTGAGAGCCACTGTGAGATAGATGATTGATAGATAGATAGATAGATAGAATCTCTCCTGTTAGTCTGAGACCTTCAGGGTGTGGACCAGGATCATACATGACATAGCTCCTTACACACAATAAGTGCTAAATAAATATTTGATAACTGATTGATTAATTGGAAATGAGGACTGAGGAACTGTCTAGAAAGCGGGAAAAATGTTCCCCACTGTGGACTAAGAATTACACCTTCAGTGTGTCCTTGCTGCAGTTAAGCACTGTGGAATTGAGCAATGCAGAGTTTGCAAAGGGGCCACCTCCATGCAACCATCCCGCTCCCCAATAAGCTGTTAGCAGATCCTAGCACCTGAGTGTGCTGTGACTAGCAGATCTCTTGCAGCAGAAACAACTAGAAGAGGGAGGAAGTGTTAAAAGAGGCCTGGATAATATGTTTGGCTTGAACTTTAAAACATGATGTGAGAGACCTTCATTCCTCTTCACTCCTCAAGAAGGAAAACGAGGTAAACTGAAGAAATCCTTTTATCCACAAAGTAATCTTCCCTCCTGGAAGCTATCTGGCTTGGTCACCTGATGTTCTGTGAACATATTTATCTGTCAGCCCCCTCTACTCCCTTAAACAATAGAGGCTTTGTAAAGGGAGAAAAAGGGAAGAAACTATAAATCTTCACCCACAATGCAGCTGCCCCCATTTCTGCAGGGGGGTTTAAATCATCCTTCACGAGTGAACCAGAAGCGAACTCTACACATCTCCGGTTGATCACAGACTGTTCCTGGTGAACCAGGAATGGAATTGAGACTGAGCATTGCAAGAAGTCTTTTGAATACCTATGTGTGCTAGGCTCTTTAAGGGACCATCTGCATGTGTCTTCTACCTTCATCCTCACTACAGTCCTAAAGAGTCAGAATGGTTATCTCCATTTACAATGAGAGAACAGGGTCTAAGAGGTAAAACAATTTGTCCAGAGTTCCAGAGCATGTCAAGAAGAGCTGGCATTGATCCCAGGACTTAGGATGTGTCCAGTGCCTGCCAGAAAAGCTACATCTATGAGAAACTAGATATATTTCCTAGTATGTGGTATTGGTACCTCATACAGAACCCTTCTTAGCCTTCAAATCCCAAATACTGCAGAAAACAGAAGGGGTGTCCTCTGCCATTCAGAAGAGTCATTAAGAAGGCTAGTTCTGTCTATGTAACTGTGTAACTTTACCAATTGGTCTATCTGTGTATATCATCTAGCTAGCTTTATCCATATGTGCATATATCCATCTATTCATTCATTGATTCATCTGTTCATTTATCCATCTGTCCATCCATCCATCATCCATTCCTCCACTTCTAAATAGGCACAAGAGATGTCAATGATGTTTCCTAATATTCAAGGCTAATTCAGCAGGGGGAGAGGTGGTGAAGTGAACGATCGCACACTTTTCTTTTCTTCATTGTCTTTTGAGGTATAGCTTAATTTTAATGATAATAAGATAATATGTTTGCAAAAATGATAGTCTCCTTTCTTTCTAAATTAAATGAAAGCATTCTGAAGTCAAGCTGATCTAGGCAAGCTATATCTCCTCTCTGTTCCTTGGTTTCCTCATCTATAAAGTACAAATGGTACTACCAACATCTACTGAAAGTTTGGAGGATTACTTAAGATAAAGCATACACAGTGAGTGCTTGACGCATAGTAAGTACTCTGTAACTGTCAGCTATTATGATCATCCATGTACTTTTTAACAGCCTCTAACACGTAAACATCTGACTAATACTACTCTTCTGATTTTTTTCTTCCCTTGTTACGACCCTATAAAAAGTCCTTTCAGATGGGAAACAGAGGCTTAACACTGTATCTAACACATATTTAGCCCTTGAAATGGTGATTATTATTACTGTTGTTTAGCCCACAATACCTCCTGTCCAAGACTTCACATCCTTTAGGGACAACTTTTCCCATAGAAGGTTGACCTTCGTGTCATTTTACCTTGGATGTACATGTTTGCAGGAAAGAGTGGGAGC
Organism: Macaca mulatta; assembly: GCF_049350105.2. Classification (NCBI taxonomy): domain Eukaryota; kingdom Metazoa; phylum Chordata; class Mammalia; order Primates; family Cercopithecidae; genus Macaca; species Macaca mulatta. The sequence continues at coordinate 178,855,541 of NC_133411.1, forward strand.
TGCTTAGGATCGTTATCCAGAGGTCTACACCCTAGCAATGTTCCTGGTTTTGATTTTTCTCGGGGAGGTGTGAACTGAGGAATGTACCATATTTTCCTGCACAGCCTTTCCTGAGATGTTCAGTGTGAGGCACAGAAGCCCATCATTGTTGTATACATGGGGAATAAATCCTTGTTTCTGAACCTGTTCTTTTTGCGTTATATTTCTGATCCCCTCCCCCAACACCCACACACACATTTCCATGGAGAGAGTTAGAAACAGGATAATTATGTTCTGTTCCATTAAAAACTGGGGTATCCTAAATGATAACCTCTCTCCTGGCAAGCAGGCTTCTCAGGTAGGCCCCCAGACTTGAATGGCTTTAACCAGAGACTGGGAGCCTCCAAAATTAGGCTTCTGTTCATTCAACTCTGCATGACAGGGAGATGAGCCCACTGGACTTAAAGACAAATGGAATCAACAGTCAACGTAAAACTAAAGTCCATGCCCACACCTGCCAAAGGAGGGCCAGACTCAGCTAGAAAATAATCATTTAGCAAGAAATGCTTGCTGAAGAGTGGCAACCATCAGGAATGAGGAAGAGTCAACATTTAAAACTTAATTTGTGCCTTTCACAAACTCCTGACCCTGGGAACAAGTCCAGTCTAGTGCCTTGGAGATGGGCTGGTGTGGAAAGACATGGAAACCACTTCTCCAAAGAGGAGAGCTTTCCAACACCCAATAGCCAGAGCAAGCTTCTCAAAGTCCAAATCAATGGCTTCTCTTTGCACTTAACAAGAAAACCCCAATTCTTGCACTGACCTCCAAGGGCCCATGGGATCGGACTGCTGCCTGTCTCTCTGACCTCATCATTTACGGAGCCTTCCCTCAGTCATACCTTTCCACCACACTGAACTTCTTTCAGCTCCTCTGACACTCCAAGCACATCCCACTTCAGGGCCTTTGCATCTACTGTTTTGCCAGATTTTTGCATGACCTGTTTTCATCATTCAGGTTTCTACTCAGATGTCAACTCTTAAAGAAGCCACTACAATCCATTCTATTGAAAAGAGGGCAAATATTCCATCTCCATGCTATTGCTTTGTAATATTTCATTAGTAGCACATATCATTATCTAAAATGATCTTACATATATATTTCCTTGTTTAAAGTGTGTTCCCTCTATTCCCAGCTCTTCCCGACTGGGATATGAGCTTCTTAAGAACAAAACCTTTGGTAGCCTTCTCAGCTGTATCCCCAGTATCTAGAACCATGCCTGGCACATAGTAGGTGCTGAAGAAATATTTGTTGAATTAAGGAATGTGTGAAAGAATTATCTCACTCTGGCTCACTAGAATACAATTTAAGATAGGGTGCGTTCAGAGGTAGAACAAAACTTCTTTCATTTCTGGCCTCTCCTAAGGCAAAGGTAGTCAACACAGGACCCTAACTTTTCAGAGTTTATGGAGGGAGTGGTCCCTGTAACATTATTTTAGAGATGAGAAATTCTATAATAAATTCAATCTCCCATCTAACAAATATTTATTGAACCCATGCAATGTGCAAGTTCAACTCTAGCTTCTGACAAAGAACAATGAATAAATGGACACAAATCTCTGCCCATGAGAGTGCCGACATGGAAGACGTGGCAGGCTTTTAAGAGAACACAGGGCTTACAGTCGGAAAGGCCTAAGTTTTAGGCCCTATATCACCATATACCAAAAGTCTGCATAAGCAAGCTACCTGACCTCCAGGCATCTAACTTTCCTCCTCTATAAAATGGGCATAAAGCTGACCTCATGAGATTATTGAGAGGATTCAGAATTGCTGTACCCCTGGCACCTAGCACTTGGTGGTCGCTATTGACATGATGAATGTAGGGCTCTGGGCAAAAGGAATGAATTAATGGAATTTTTTTTCCTTCCACTTCCCCTTGTGATTAAACATCTCATCATATACTTTAGAAGTTTTCAAGTGATCTCAAAAAGAAAAAAAAGAAGAAGATTTAAAGTGATTTCACACCACAGAGCCACAAGCACAGGCTCCAACCAGGATCAGAAGGTGTTAGTTTCAAATGAAGAGTGTGTAATGAATTCAGGCTCCTCCTCGAGCCTTGATTCAAAGCGGCCTGTGCTTCTCGCCCCTCGTCTGTGCTTGAGAGCTGATCTGTCATTAATGCCCACAGCATCAGGCAGGGGTGCACTTGGCTGACTCTGCTGGAGTTGCCATGTTATACAGATGGAACATGTCAGGGCACACCCAGCGTATGCAACATCCAACTGGCATCTTTCTGTTTTCTGTGATGTTATGCCTTTGACATGTAGCAGTCCACACGAACCTTGTGGATCAAGAAGCTTCTTAGGAAAGAAGGTGATTTGGTTTATTCTATTGCACAGCAGGATGCCCTGAGTAACCAAAGAGTGTCACTGCACACAAAGACAGACAGACACCTTCTTAAAGCCGAACAACTGGGAAACTAAGTTTTCGATGAAGACAGTTATTTTTCATGCTTCTGAACAATGTGGGCACTGTTGTCACTTTTCCTACCTGCCAGCAACTGTTCCTGAATAAAAGAACTCTCCCGGCATGCTTTGTTCCAAGAGGTACACACTGGACTTACTGAACAGCGGCATGTTGTTAACCAAAAGCATGTTCAGTGGCAGAGCCTCTTAGCTGTTCATCCCAAGCTGTGATTGGGAGCGGTGGTGTGTCCATAGATAGTCATAGGTAGGCGGAGTCATCATTTCCTCTGTCCAGGTCAGGAATTTCAATGAGCTAATCTGCATAGCTTATCTGGACTTCAGTCAGCAACAAGACAATACTAATAATAGCTGCTATTATCGAAGGCTTTCTGTACTCTAAGTCCTTTACACAAATTAATTGAATCCTCACCAAAACCATGTGAAGTAAGGAATATTTTTATCTCCTTTTATAGATGAGGCAACTGAGGCATAAGACCCTGCTTGAGGTCACAAAACTAGTAAGAGATAGAGCTGAGATTTGAACTCAGGCTTTCTGTCTCCTAAGTCCCCACTCTCATGCTTGCATCCTGGCAGAGCCAGATGTAAGCCCTTTAGAGTACTGCCTTATCTGTCCTGCTCATTGCTCCACCCCTCGCACCTAGCACAGAGCCCAGAATGCAAGGACAGACCGCATACCTTAGTTTTCTCAGAGAGTGCTCCCAATTACAATTCTGAACTGCCTGATAAAGCTCTAAAATGAATGGGTTTTAGAGTCCCTGTTTTTCCTGACACCAAAGCCTCCCACTTCCAGTCCTGGACCCACCACACAGACAGCACCAATTTCATCCAAGAATAAAATCTGTTACATAACCAGATGGCAGACATGGGGGTGAATACAGAAGCAACCTGTGAGTGCATTCGGCCACTCCTAGTCTCCAAAGCACAGCTCCTAGAAAGAACTTTTCATCTCTCTCTGAGCCTCCCTCGGCATGCAAACTTTCCTTCATCTCCTCTCGTTGGTGCTTTCTATATTTTATTTTATTTTGGTCGTGCGCATTATTTGAAGTTACTATAGCAACGTGTCACCAGCTGGTATCACATAGTAATGTTGGCATTTAGGTAGCAAGCTTCCGAAGTTGGCTGTTTTTCTCCCTCTGCGATCTCATCACTCCTACTAATCTTAGGTGAGTGGGGGATGCATGGGCAGCACCCATGTCCCTCGCCCCTATTTTGTTTGTTTCCAAAGGCAGGGCAAACTGGTAGCCTTTCCCTCAGTTCCCTTGGCATTGCAGGGGTCCTGGCTGTGTGTGTATGTGTAGGTGTGTTTGCATTAGAGGTTGTTAAATAGATATGTTTAAGTTGAATGTTGTACACTAAAATTATTGGCATTATCAATATGATGATGATGATGATGATGATGATGTCTTTTTTAACAAAAGAATGGAATTATTTGGGAAGAGCTAATCTCCTGATCACAATCACCTAGTATCCCAGCTAATTAATTCTGGTCACATAATATTGGATTTCTCTTTTTTTCCCTCATCGTCACACAGTGAACAGACCCTCACTCTTTCCCTTTGGAGCTTCCAAGTGTGCAAGACCTCCCTATGTCCCGATGGGCTGAATTAATTGAGAGGATTGATTGTCTTGGATCACTGAAGAGGGGTCTGTACAGCAAATAAGCCCTGCCACTCAAGGTGTTAAGTAGCCCCTCATCAGCCAAGTGCCTGTGATGATTGCACTTATTTTTACACGTTTGACCTAGTTTCAAACCGTGTCTCTTCATGCTGT